>NC_050465.1:39132512-39437842 GCF_903995425.1 Onychomys torridus
CAAAGCAGTCAGTCCATTTCTCTGTTAAGGTTCTCCGTTCCTTGCCCTGTGCATTTCTTCCAGTTGGCTGGCCCTTCATTGCATTCTTTATAATGAAACTGTGATTATAACTCTACAGCTTTCCCAGGGCCTGAGTCATCCTTGCAAATTATTGTTTTACCCGTGCAGAGAGACCATGGGAATCCCCAAATTTATAGGCAGTTAGTCAGAAGCACACATGACTGTCAGAGGGCGATTTTGTGAGGCGGACCAGTTTGTAGAGCCTATGCTAACCCTGGGTAGTTAGTGTCGGATCTGTGGAAAGAAATGTAAACATAAACTCACATGGTGTACCCCCAGTGGGTGACTGGTGAACCAAGCCTCAGGAGGTCTTGTGAAGGCCAGGAGCCCCAGGATAGCTGCTTCCCTAACTTTAGGAAGACTCATCCATTTTTCTTATTGCCCTATCATGTGAAAAGTTAAAATTTGGGGGTGATTTTATTGAGACAATCTTCACTTAAAGAGGTAACTGTGTTGTCTTCACTTATACAGTCTTCATTTAAGTAGACTCAATATTTTGAAAATGCATATATCTGTAACTGCTGGTGATCTATTCTTTTCTCCATGCCCTGAATTAATTGAACTGTTATGATATAAGACTCTTGGGTCAAGGTATCTAAATTTCCTTCTTGTGGGATTAATCACAGTCAGATTATTTGTCTTCAAATATAATTTTTTCAGTAATAAAATTTGTATTTCTGTTTCCAGTGTACCAACAGGTTCAGGATCCAAGCAGGGAAGAACTATTTGATTTATTGACCTCCCAATGTGCCACCGCATAAAATTTCCAAAGTGACTCAAAATTGACAGATGAGTCAAATAAAACTTAAATGTGTTTGTTAGTCATTTTTTTCTTTACTGCAACTTAATACTTAAGTCTGGGTAATTTATAAAGAAAATGTATTTGTTTCTTACAAATCTGAATGCAAGAGATCTGGTGAAGGCCTTCCTGATGCATCAAAATGTAGCACAGGGCTTCACAAGGTGAGCCTCAGATAACCACAGATGCCATCACAGGACCCTAATCATCATCAGTCCTAATTATCAATCATAGGTTCTATGTCAAAATGCCAACAACATGTGAATTTTAGGATTAAGTTTCCAACCAATTAACTTTTGGAGTACACATTCAACCTTAACACCAGGTTCTCCAGTGATGTGCAAACATTTCAACTGTCCCCTCCCCTTCCATCAGTTTAATATCTCCTTGAAAATCTCTGATCGCTGACCATACCCAGTCTGAGCCACCTAATTTATATTCTGGGACTACAGACAGCATGACCAGTGTCAGATGAGCCCTGGAGCAGACAGTTCACTGCTCCCCCAGATCTCCTCTTCTTCCTGTACTGTCCATGCAACATCCTCATTTCTTAGAGGATTTTAGTGGTAGCTCTGCCCCAGTGAACAGAAATTAGAGTTGGTGAGGTTCCAGCCTATGTGGTTTCCTATTTTTCAATCCTAGTTCACTAGGAACTCCTTCTAGAAAGCATCACATCATGAATTGCTCTGGAGCGGACACTGTATTAGTCACTCCTCTTTAGCTGTGATCAAACACCGTGACCAAGGCAACTTACAGAAGGAAGAGTTTGTTTGGACCTCCAGTTGCAAACGGATGAGAGACCCTCATGGCAGGGAAGGGGTAGACAGGGCAGTTGGTATAGCAAGCTGAGAGCTCACAGCTTGAACCACAAGCGGGCCCTCACTAGGAATGTGGCAAGTCCTTAAATTGTCAAAGCCCACCTCCAGTGACATACCTCTTCCAACAAGGCCACACCTCCTAAGCCTCCCAAACAGTGCCACCAGCTGGGAGCCAAGTATTCAAATTCTAGAGCCTGTGGGGGACATCCTTGTTCAAACCACCACAGGCGCCTTTCAGGAAACTTTCATAGGAAAGTACCTGAAGCTACAGGCTGTTACTGAACACCATCCCCTCTGTAAAGGGAATTGCCAACTACAAAGTAAAGGAGAGAATTTCTATCACCATCACCCACCCACCCCAGACACACACATACACACACACACACACACACACACACACACACACACACACACACATACACACACACCCCAGACACACACACATACACACACACACACACACACACACCCCAGACACACACACACACACCCCAGACACACACATACACACACACACACCCCAGACACACACATACACACACACCCACCCCAGACACACACACACACACACACACACACACACACCCCAGACACACACACACACACACACACACACACACACACACACACACCCCAGACACACACACACCCCAGACACACACACACACACCCCAGACACACACACACATACACACACACACCCCAGACACACACGCATACACACACACACACCCCAGACACACACACATACACACACATACACACACACACACACACACCATTCCTCTGCTAGCACCACTGTATCCCCTACTTCCACAAGAACAAAATGCCTTTCTATGAAGCAACAACAAACATTTTATTTTTGTCATGAAATCCTGTGATTGTCTTTGGGATTTTCAGTGATAATGTTACACCAAATGTACTTACATAAGGCATGGTGCCTAGCCAAAGATATCGAGAAGGCCTGTGCAAAAGCATTTCTTGTTGGGTCAGCTTTTATTAAATCATCCCCAGGAGCTGATATTTGGGAGAATAAAATATTATTGGTAAAGAAAAGCATGTAAAACTTCCAAAAGCAAAAGTATGTGTAACCAAAGAAAGGATAACATTTCAAGGCCTGTCCAGCAAAGCAGCTGTGAGATGATTTGCTGAAAAATTCCTCTAGAACATAATGGGAGCTGCTGCTACAAAGAAAATATTTTCCCTTCAAGTGCATGGTATTAAAGTTCAATATGCTATGTACTCAAAACACCTCCCTGTTAAGGTCTAAGATCTTTCATAACAACCTCCTCCTTAGAGACTTGACTCTTGTTCCATCTTCTCAAGAGTCCCAGCACCACTGGGGGAAGGGCGGGGTTCATGAAGTGAGCCTCAACTCCAGGGACTCACTCCTTTCATGCAGCATCCAGCATCAATAACCTGGGATCCAAGCTCATTCCTCAGGCACACAAGTGACTCACAATAGAGGATGCAAATCTGATAGCATTTCGCTTTCAACCAGAGAAATTATCTTACAGTCAGGGGAGGGGGTTTACAGGACACTTGGACTGCTTGGAACACCTGGCCCTAGAGGGCCAGCATGCCAGCAGGTGGCATTCGGGATCGGTAGGGATCAGTGAGAACACTGAAGCAGGCAGCACACAGCATGGGGCACTAGTCTACATCTATGGTAGATGGTACAATTGGTACCAAATCGACCAAAAAACGCTTAACTGTCCCCCATACTGTCCCATGTAGCTTGCTCCTTGGCTCTCCTAACCCCCAAGAACACTTCTTAGGAGGAGTAGAATCCTCCTGGACATTATACAATGTTCTATTTACAGACACAATGCCCGTTGGTTCACACTACAAGTCCTTCTGTACAAAGAACACCATTGCACTTTCTGGGGACAATTATTCCAGAAACTTCGGTCCACATGGGAAGTAGAAGAGCCATGAAGAAGGCACAGTGTCACAACAGAAGTCATAACAAGTAGTGTTCCCCATCACTTGGAATATGCCAACGACCTTCGGGCACTATAGCAGGAGAGCCCTCTTGAGCAGCCAGCTTTGTATCTGGCTATTGATTCCTGGTGAGGAAGCTGCACTCCACTTAGGTTAGAAAGTTTGTTTTCACATGTGCATCCATCTGACCAAAACTCCAAGCTAAATAATCCTGCTTTTCTTAAGCCGGGAAATTCTCTAACCACAGTGGACGGAGCGGGCTATTCAATAGCTATGAAATAAATACTTGTCAAGTGTGCTGACTTTGTAGGACCCTCTCTAGGACAGGGAAGCTGGAGGCTGAGGCTCAGGAGGCTGCTTTGCAGGGCAAGTCTGAGCCCCTGTGTGGGTGACTCAGCTCTGCTGTGCTTGGGGAAGATAAATTGTCACATGCTTTACCCTGAGTGAAATAGGTTACTTGCGGTGGGGGTGTAAAGGGAAACTTGTTTTTAGATTCCGGTGAGTATGAAAGGGCTCTATCTGAGAAGATACACATTGGGTCTGCAATGGGAACTTTTCCTTCCTCATGATAAAAGATTATCTTCAAAGTTATGAACTCCTACTCCCCAGACCCTTTGAGCCGGGCAGATAAGAAGTGGAATTCCATTGACCCTGCTGCTTTGCTCAGCACAGCCTCAGCATGCCACCCCAGCCGCCCCAGCTGCCCCAGCCCCAAGTCCCAGCTAGGGAGCAGCTCTGAAGTCTGTTACAGCAAGAAGTGGTCAGAGGCTTTGAGGACAACTGGGCACACAGCTGGCTTACCTCATAAAGCGAGCTAAACATCTTGCATTCTGCAGGTAGGCATGGCCTAGAGAGGGCAAGGTTCCCAGGCTCCCTGTCCTCTCTCTTCACTAACATACCCTTCTTGGCTTTGTTCAGGGCTCAGACCTGACAGAGTCAGACTTGGCCATTTCCCCCTTTGCCAGGAAATGGTAAAGGGCTCAAGCCAATAAACACACTGCTGAGGGGCTTTGCAAATAGAGCCTTTCTTCCCTAAAAGGAAACTTCACTTGACCGAGTTACTTGATTAACTTGTCCCCCCAGCCCTCCCTCTGGACTTCCTGTTGGAAAGGTGATAAATTCTGCTGTCCAAGCCCTCTTGGATATAGTAAAGGCACAACTAAATGCACCCTAGCCAGGCCCAGCTGGAGAAGCTTGCCTTTTTTCTGAAAGTACTAAAATCCACGGACTTTCGATTTATTTATAAGTGGGCAAAGTGAGCACTCACAGTTGAATTTGCCCTTCTACAGAATGAGTGTCTACCAGTGGCAATAATTTCAAAGTAATACCCTCATTATCATATACAGTTTAAAACCTTAAAATAGCACACAGCAAAGACTCAGTGGAGTTGTCAAGTGCTGTTATTGAGATGACAGGCAAGGCTCCTCATTCTGGAGTAAATTAGAAGGCCCATGACAGTCAGATTGCTTCTTCTACCATGTAAGAGCACAGCAAGAAGGGCCCATCTATGGCAAGGAGCCTCAGCCACAGGAATCAGCTGGCATCTTGATGTTGTACGTCCTAGCCTCCTGAGCTGGAGGCAGTCAATTTCTGCAAGGTATTTTTGGATTGCAGTTCAAACAGACTAAAACAGTCCATAGCCAGGGAATATAGTCAGTTTCTAAAATCTGACAAGGGGAAAAAAAAAATGAGATTCTTCCCTGAGCCTCTAGAAAGAACACAGGCCTTTGGAAAAATGAGTTTAGGCTTCTGACCAGCAGAACGGTATGAGAATAAATGTGTAGCGTTGCGAGACCCACATCTGTGGCCATCCTTTGCAGCTGCAGAGGAAAACATTCCACCTAGATAGCCAGGGGTGATGCTACCTTGGATATTTCTGCTCTAAGGAACAGAAGCCACAACTCCAAATGGCTTAAATATGCTCTATTGTCTCATGCATGAAAAGAGAGTGAGCATCGGAGTCAGCATGCTCCAGGTTAGCCACCTTGACAGACTGACTGTGAGGTCCAGAGCTCACACCTGTCTCAGCCTCAAGGCCACATTGCTCTGCTCCTGGTTGGGTTGGTTTATTTCAGTTCCAAGCATTTGATGCTTACACAGTATTGCCCAAAGCGTGGAAGAGACAGCTAGCTGCATCATGTATTCCTTTCACAGCAGAGGGACTATGTCCTCAGAAGCACAGCGCCATCCTTACACCAGCTGCTAGAGAAGGAAGGACTCAAGCTTGGCTCACTGGCCCCATGGAAGGGCTTGGCGACCCCTTTCCAGGTTTCTGTAAGAAAGGACAGGGAGAGACGACTGTGTGTGTGGCTTAGCAGTGAGAACAGTGTCTGCTCTCTCTCAAGGATCCTTGGAGCATCAGCTTTCTGACTGACAGAGCTGTATCTCCAATGCCCATTAACAACATGATCAATTATTATTAAAATACCTTAAATTTATGGCCTTCTATTGGTGAAATTATTAAGGCAACTCCACGTAGTTAAAAGGGATGTTTATTTTGTGGGGTAACTCACAAGTGAAGGGATAGGTAACAGGGTCTGGGAAAGGTATGGCGCAGTCGGGTGGTGTTCTTTGGCGAACTCTGCTCGGTCTACCTCCAGTGTCCAGGGTCCAGGAACCAAGAGAGCGGGCACATCCAGATCTCGGGTCTTCTGGGTCCTCTCTCAGCCCCACCTTGTAGGTGTGACCATTACCGAAGCCTCAATGGGGGTTGGAACTTCCAGATCAAAGCTGGAATGGCTACCCACTACAGCCTTCAGCTGTATAAGGCAACAGGAATGAATGTTTGTATCTTAGCAATATGTCTAATCAATATATTACTAATTAATAATAGATTAATGGCATAATTACAATATATTCTAATTTTGCCATGCTATGTATTATATGTGTGCTAACAAATGCTATTCTATATGTTATATAATAATAACACATATAAGTGTGTTAACATTACTCTTTACACTAATTGAGATATTGGGAATTAATAACGTGTTGGACACTCATACACACACTGTGTGTGCATGATGGACCTAAGAAGGACAAGACACATGAAATGTGAGGGACGATCACTTCCATGACAGAGGTGTGGAATCAGAGTCAACTGGGGATGAACAACAGACAGAGGGCAGTTGTCTGCAATGTTCCTCTTCTTGGTCTTGGCCATGTCACCAACTGTGTCATCTTGAGTCTCGACTGTCAGCTTCACACTTCTCCAGCAGGCATGGATGGCATTGCCCGCACCACGCGCCTGATCCACTTTCCGGTGTTCATTCTGTAACTGGACGGTGAATAAGTGTGATAAAACAGACACCTATGGACCAGTGACAAAAATGCACCACAAGCCAAGAATTACGATCCGTCCCACCTTCTCTGTTGCTAAAACATGAGATGAGTGCCCTTGCTTCATACGCTTCCACGATTTCTAAATTTCAGTGAGTAACACTACATTTTTCAAATATAAACATGAGAAATTTATCTAGAACCCCATAGATTAGAGAAAAATCAATAGATATAAATATGAGTCCAAAGAGACCAAAAGCTATGGTTTAATTAACACTGAGATTCAAACAATGGGTAGTTTTATTATCTAGGCTTGACTTCATGCTTTCAGTCCTAATAATTCAGATCCCTCTCTGAGAATCTGATCAAACTGGGTCCTATAACCACTTCAAAGCACTGTGTTTTATATTATTATTGCTAACATCAATTTCATTTAAATAAAATTAGATTTGCTTTGTATCAGGTCTTAGGCTTCCTATTTTCTATCCGTGGCCAGATTTAATGTTCACACTAAATATACGGCCGTTTCCAATGTCATTACAGTTTGACAGATGAGGAAATTGGAGCACTAAGGGCGATGATGCCTTGTCTAAAGTCACTTTCCCCAGTAAATGATTGGGTAGCACAGACTGAGAGGTATCTGGGCCTTAGAACCACGTGTGAGGGTGTTTAGCCTCATAGTTTCCCAAGGGGGCGTCTGGAGATGGCTAGAGATAGATGCAGAGATGCCCAGGGAGGGAAGAGTCCAGTGGTTGGAGCTGCTTAGGTTCCTATCCTGTCTTCCACCCCTTGAGCTTTGTGACTTGGACCCTGGAGTTCCATTCTTGTGGCCACGAACCTGGAAGGACAGAGATGCTGTACAGTAATTAGATTGCCACCTGTAGGCACTTGGAGCAATGTCTGGTGTGTGGCTACCCCGTGGTGCCAGCTGTTGTAATTCTAGCATGAATTTTCATGACCTTATTCTCTCTGCCCCTCTCTTTTCTCACTCCACCACATCCTCCTCATTGGACAGTCAATAGGTTGCTCTGGATTATTTGGGAAATGAAACAAGATACAAACAAATATAGAATGGACAATAATCTTTATAGTATTACTTGAAACATTTTCGTGTTATGGATAGCTAGTCAAATGCACAGAGCTGATGTCCCTTTGTAGTTGAAGGAACATATGTCTAGGAACGTGGGAAGTATGTGGTCTTCACTGTTAGCTGTCTCCAGTAAGCGTCAGCTCTATCAGTCCCAGGCTCTGCTCTGACAGGTAGAGATGACAATGGTGTCATTGCCCCCTCAGTTTTCTATCCTGGCATTCTTCAGGTGGCTCTGTTCTGACATCACATGGCACACATGTGTACTTAGTGGGTACGCACTCTGTGCTAAGCTCAGTTGGAGGCATACAAAGTTGAACATACGAAGTCCCCCATAGGAGTGAATACAGTCCTATACCAGTAGATGTATATTGTGCAGAGTCAGTGTGGGTGGGGGTGGGGGTGGTGTGACCACGTGCATACATGTGCAAGTACTCACGCATGCACTTGTGAAGATGTACACACAGAGAGAGACAGCTATCTCAACTGCAAATGATAGCTTTCAAACTTTGAAAAACCCACCAACCTCAAATGGAAAATAACCAGTGTTAATCTTAAACATGCTGGAACAGATCCACCACCACCCCCCTTTTTTTTGGACTGGGACATATACATATTTCCACTAGATTTTTTAACTGCATTTGTCTGTACCATAAAAGTTTGGTTTGTGTTTATTTTAGCTCGTTGAAAATTTCACATACCTCACTCTAGCTTTTCAGCCCAGAATATTCCTCCTAAACAGTATTTGGCAGAAATTTTCTCACTTTCATGTTTGATTATTAAGTTAGATAGAAAATAAAGATATTACTGTTCTTTCATGCCATTTTCCATAAATAGAAATTTTGATGATTGTCAAAGACAAGATGGGGCACCAGTCTCCTCGGAGAACAGAATGTGGGTCTCTGATTCAATTACAGATGGAACTGAATTTGATAGTTCAAAACTATCTGCCAATAATAGCTTTGTAGCCACAGGTCACATGACTACTAAGTGCTAAGATTTGACGTCACATGAGAAAGAGGCCTACCGTGGGTCATATTCTACATCTGCTACCCAGTTCTTCACACGTTCATCCAATGACCAGGATGTGTCTGTCCACAGCAGAAAAGCCTACACACTGTTGAAGACTATGCTTCAGTGACAGCAAACACCAGACAGTCTAGTTCCAAAGGCCTTAGTCTTTGCCTCTAAATAAAGAAAAAGAATCCAGGAAAAAAAAAAAATCTAAAACTCGTTTTTCAATCTGTCATTGGGGTTTAGTATTACTTAGACTGAGCCAAAATTATTTTAAAATCTTATTTCTCAATATGAAATAAAAAGAGAAAGAGATAAGGCACACAGCTGACCGAAGGGTAAACAGCAAAAACAAAGTTCTCTTTTTCTATAAAACTTAAAATAAAAATGGGAACTCAGCTGATGGGCCTTAAAATATCATAATTTTTTTTCTAAAAGGAAAAAACAATTTACACATTCTTTAACCTTGACATTCTCCTTTCAAAACATTATCTTAAGGAAATAATTGTGAACATATGAAAATAATCACTTTTTTTTTTTTTGAGCTGAGAATAGAACGCAGGGCCTTGCGCTTGCCAGGCAAGCGCTATACCACTGAGCTAAATCCCCAACCCAAAACCAATCACCGTTGAGGATAATAGCTACCTTGTCTCCAACAAAGAATCTTTTAAAAATGAAATGTCCAAAAGTGAGAGAACTAGTTAAATAAAAGATGAGCTACCCACAAAATGCCAGGTAATTGTATTATTGAAAATAATGTTATGTTAGGACATTTTGGGACAAGAATAACTGTGGTGATACTATATTTGTAAAATGTGATTTTATTTGTATATTAATAAAGTTGCCTTGGGGTCAGAGCAAGCCATAGCAGAGGCTGGGCGGTGGTGGTGGTGCACGCCTTTAATCCCAGCACTTGGGAGGCAGAGCCAGGCGGATCTCTGTGTGTTCAAGGATGCAGCCAGCATGGCGACACACGCCTTTAATCTCAACACCAACCATAGAAGACCTGGAGGTCTGTACAGACAGGCAGTGATGAGGAGGTCATGTGGCTGGGTTTACAACCAATGAGAAAGCAGAACAGAAAGTCTATATAAAAGACAGGACATACAGAAGTAGGTCTCTTACAGAGAGGAAGGACAGCAGAAGCAGTGAAGGGTAAGGCTCTCAGCTATTGCTCTGACCTCTTGGTTTTTAACTCTGCTACTGGCTCTGTGTTTCTTATTTAACAAGACGGTTACATCTACAAATAACCTTGTGATGTGATAACTAAAACTGCATGGATCCCTTATAGAGGTTTAAATAGAGTTTATCTTTTTTGCACTTTCTATGGTCAGTGCATTTTCTGCTTTAAGTAAAACGATAAAATGTAATAGAATGCTTTCAAAAAGAGATTTGTAAAACATTATGTTTCTTAATAAAAATTCGTAAGTGCTGTTAAATAGATATGAAAATTCACCTTATAACCTGTTAATAATATAATATTTCTGTTAAAAGTACAATCTATTAGTTTTTATCCATGTGATTAAAACAACAAATGCAATATTTATTGAAAGCTCTGAGAGCTCAGGCTTCCACCTCTTCTCTTTAGATGGTTTTATGGTACATGAGTAGGGGTCACATGGTGGGAGACAGATAAAATTTTAAGCTTGCTCCATGGGAAGCAGGTGGGGACAAGGGAGGTGATGGGTGAGCGAGTCACTAAGAGCAATACAGCAGAAGCAGCACTGACACTCACGGCGGCCCTCAGCACATCCCTTCCCTGCTCCACACTGGCTGTTACTGTGAACTCAATATTTTGTCTCTCTCAAAATTCACGGGCTGAAGCCTCCAGTGATGGTATTTGGAGTTGGGGCCTTTGCAGGTAATAAAGATGGAACACCCATGGATATTATTGGTGCCATTAGAAGATGAGTCAGGATGAGAAAGATATCTGGTTCTCTGCACCATGTAAGGTTACAATATGAAGACACCGGTCTGAAAATCAGGAACTCATTTGGCTTTGATCTTGGACATTCAGCATCCAGAACTGAGGAAAGTAATTTTTTTGGTGTTTAAACTACTCACCTTGTAGCATTTTGTAAATAAATTTGCCACTTTATTAGCCAGAGTCCACCAAGGGTTGGGCATCAGGAATAGAATGCCATGATGCTTTTCTTCTCCTTAAAAAGGATGCATAGTTTTTAAAGGTTGGGTGAAAATCTCTGCCTAAATTTGTAAACATTGCTGAAGCCCGGAGATGAATTATCTCAACACAAGGGATGGCCGGGCAGACTCTTTGCAAGGAGCACAGGAACAGTCCCCCTCCGTGTGGTAAATAATCCATGGCTAGAGCAATGACCACCCAAAGAAATAATGAAGGGAAATTTACTTAAAAGGGAAAACATCAGAACCAGGTCACTCTGGAGAACAGATAGTCATAAAGAACTACTTGCACGATCTCTCCACAAAATTCCTTGGCCTTAAACAAAGCAGAAAAAAAGATTTGTCTGCCTCCTTAAAAAATGCAAAAGTTCATGTTTCAGAGTTTAAAAATATATAATTTAGGAAAGGGTAACTACAGACAATACTTTCTGCTAAGAACAAAAACCAAAGTGAAGAAATATTTATGGACGTTCCCATAATTCATGTGAAGGCTTTGTAACATCAACATCCAACAGGAAATGAAAGGCCTTTGGGAGACTGGAGGACAACAGTAACCTCTCTCCTACCCACACCTCTGTGAACTGCAAAGAAAGTCCTTATTTTTAGTAAGATGGCTATCACAATTGCAAACAGCACTTCTGGACGTGTGTCCACAGCCCTGTGCCAGCATCTTTGTGGTGATGTGCAGCCAAACCCACCAGAACATTCTGTATTTCAGAAGTGGCTTTGTCTCAGAATACATTCACGTGGAGAGCAGGGGAGGACTACAGTGCCTAAGGACCACTCCAGTTCAGAACAAGGGAAATCGGGGAGAAGTCTCAAAGAGTCTTCTGCAGGGAAATCTTCTTTAGCTCCAAGTGAATTCCTCTGCAATTAGTGGTTTCTCTTGAAACGACAGCAGTTGCCAGAACTCTGGCCAGAGATCCGCTGCTTGTCTGCTTCATGGGAATATCTTCAGCCTCAGAGAAAAATGCTGTGGGGAATTTTATAGCATACAAAAAATTTTTTTTCAGAGATCTATGTACCTCTTTTTCAAAGACACATGAAGCAATACACAATGAGAAAACAAAATGGTCTTTGATCAGAATTCCCCAGATCTTGGAATATATAAAGAGTGTACTAATTCCACAAAAGTATTGTTTCTTAACAAGGAAATATAGCTCAGTTTCCCAAGCTACCCTCCAAGAAGCAACTTCAACAGAGAAAAACAGTCCAAGATAAATGGCTATGGAACACTAGACGGTAAATGATTCTAATTTCCCAGCTTTACTAAAAATGGTATAATACAGTGTCACAAAATACCATCTCAGACTTCCAATACCATTACAGATCTTTAAAGATAATCTCTTATTTTAATTTTACAATTTTTATGCTACCACTGAGACAATCCCCCCCCCCTTTAGTAAAATGCCTGATTATAAAAGAAATGCATGTTCACCATAGATAATTGTAAAGTCTGGAAATAATATAACCTAGATTCCACCGTGCAGAATCCAGGTTCTCGGTCTGAAGTGATGCACTGGGCTCTTCTGTGTTCTGGTCTGGATATGAAATGCCCCCATGGGCTCGTCTACTGCAGGCTTGGTCTCATGGTGGAACAGGGTTCTCCAGGCATGATGGCTATGGCCCTCTTTAACACCAGCAGTGGGATTATTGCTCGAAACCTGGACATAGCTGGGCCAATTAGGTCCCAGCAGAGAGTAGTAGAGGGGTTTCTGAGACCCTGCTCCTCCCACCAGCATACAGGCAATAACAGTTACTGGGAGATGGGGCTCAAGTGGCCACACTCCTCCCTGAGGAGATATCGGTGGTTAGTGGTCACTGGGAGACATTTTCTTCAGTGGGATAGCCTCCTGTATATTTCTCTGGCTCCTAGAAAGAACTCCACACCCATTGCACCTGAAAGAAACCCCAGTTGAAATCACTGCTTCACCAACCTAGACTTGGACACTATTGTTTCTTTGGTCTGGGTTGGTACTCTCTCTGGAGTAAAAAGATATTTGTCTCTCTAGGAGAAGGTCACATGATAGTCCCTAAATGTGGGGCTTTAGGAAATGCATCAAGCCACCAGAGTTCTGTCTTCAGTAAATTAGTCCACTGTCAGATTCAGGACTCAAGGGTGCTATGGGATGGTCTTTCTGTACACGAGGTGAATATGTGTTGCTATGATTGGTTAATAAAGAAGCTGCTCTGGCCTATGGTGAGCCAGGTTACAGCTAGGCGGGAAATCCAAGAGGGAGACAAGAAGAAGAAAGACAGAGGTGGGAGAGGCCAGCCCGCTGCCCAAGGGGCAACATGCCAGCAGACCGGTAACACCACAGCCATGTGGCAAAACATAGATTAATAGAAATGGGTTAATTATGATGACAGAAAGAAACTTAAGCCATTGGCCATACAGTTTGTAATTAATATAAGCTTCTGAGTGGTTATTTTATAAGCAGCTGCAGGACCACAGGGCTGGATGGGACCAGAGAAGCTTCTGGCTACATTCATTATTGGGAGGTAGTGGTGTCAGGAAGTGGGGCCTCCCTGGAGGAAGTAGGTCACTAGGAGGTGTGCATTTGAGTGCCACATCCAGTCCCCAGACTCATCCTGTTCCCTCTTTCTGCTTTTGGACACCACGAGGGGAGCCAATGTTCTGCCACATTCTTGTTGCCGTGACATTCCTTCCATCTTGCCTCAGACCTCAAGCAACACCGCCAGCTGCCCCCGCCCCATTTAAACCGTCTGCCAAGGATTTGTCACAGAAACAGAAAATCAGATCAGAGTCAGCTTTCTGCTGCTGTAGAAAATCTGTGCGACGATCCACTTACAAATTGGGAAGGTACATCTGGGCTTCTAATTCAGAGGTTCAGTGTATGGCCACCGGTCCCCGTGCCTTGGGTCTATGGTGACATGTTGCAAGAAGGCATGTTTACCTCATGACTGCAAGAAGTGGTAGGAAGTGAGGAAGGGGCCAGACCCCAGCGCCCCCTTGCAGGAAGTGTCCCCTGTGACCTAACATCATTCCACTAAGGGTTCTGCCACCTCCTGAGGGTGAATACAGGCTGGTAAGCAAGCCTCCAACAGAGGCCTGTGGAACATTTCCTTTTCATACCTTGCTGCATGTGCTTCTAGATGTAGTTGAGACTATAGTGTCCATATGGGGCTTAACCCAAGGTTAAAGAGATCGTGCGCAGTGTTCATTCTGAAGACGGTAGTACTTTAATGCAAGAATATGTCAGAATCTTCTGAAGGGTTTCTCTATTTTGTGTATTTCCACATTTTTAAGATGCTTTATTTTCGCAAGTAATGAGCAGCTTTCCCTGATAAAACACAAGCAGCATCGTACCTGAAATGTACTAGTTTATGTTGTGGGATATTTTGATGGCCCTCTGACACTATGGAGATCAGCAATGAAGTTTGCTTTGAATCAGAGGGCAGAACTAGTTACTGGCTGACCAAAATTAGCCATAGAGGTTTTGAAGGACCAAGAACCTGCAGAGAGAAAGAGGAAGAAGTAGTGAGAGGTTTAGAAAGATTCCTGGCCCTTTTGGATGGAGGAAGGAGAGAGAGGAGGTCACTGGTTGCTTTACCGATTCTCTGATCATTCAGGTTCTTACCCCGGTATTTGAAGCCTGAGTTTTTATTGATAAAGAATAATTAAATAAACGCTTCAACTAGCATGTAACTCAGGGCAGGAGTTCACAGGGCAGCTGCTCACTGCTGGCTTTGAAGCCTCCAGAATCCCCGCCGCCACTTTGGCTGGCTTTCCCTCCCTCCGGTCAGGACCTCAGAGAGTCTGGGGTTTTCCTGTTGCAGCCTCTCTACAGCAGACTCCAGCTGCTGCCCAACCCCAGCCCCAAATGCCACAGGCATCTGGGTCCCAAACGCTGCCCGAGTTAGCCACCCACCACCAGAGTTTGCTGCCCAGTGCCAGCTAGCTCTGTCACTCAGGTGGTCCCATGCCCTCAGTTCCCGGCACCAGCTTCTTCCGCACATCCCTGAGTCCACTTTTCAGACGGCTTGCTCCTCCCCCCATGGGTTGCGGGCTTCTCCTGGACCTCTTCCTCAGATGGCTGCCACATCAGGCCAGCCTTCTTGACACTGCTCTGGCTTTTACTGCGGCTGCCACTGCCACACACTCTCAGCCCCCAGCTACAGGTGAGCAGCTGCAGCTGTCCTTGGCCAGGCTGTGTACCACCTGTGTTCTCTGACCAGCCACTCGGTGCAATGACAGCCAGCCTCACCCTCCGCTGTGTCATCAGCAGTTCTGGGGAGACACCTGGGGATTCTTAAAGGGGGAAATTAGGTTTTTTAAAACAATAGTTTTTACCCACAATAAGAATGGGGAACAATATTACCATGCAGGGAGTTAGGTCTCGGTATGGTTCCACAACAGATGGTTTGAAAATGGAAAAATTAAACTGAGGGATGATCAGTTTATCTGGGATTGGCATAATGTCGCTTATAATCATTGTCAGTTTGATAATTCATGTTTTATCCTTTAAAAAGTTATTTGGTATTGGTGCCAAATAAGAAAAATTGACTGATAAGATACAATCCTTAGAAAGACCTACTAATGAAATTAAGAAAAATATTCACACAGAGATAGAGGAGTTTAGAGCAGAACCTACATCACCTTTGTGTTATGAAACTGAAGAGGAGCAGCCCAAGATGATCAGAAAACAAACCTTAATTTATCTAGTTACCATTCAAGAATGACTGCCAGATGATCAGCATCCCATGGCTATTCAGAAGTTAATTGGAATTCTGTAGAAATGTTAGATTTGAAGAGATTTAAGGAAGCAGTAGTTTCATATGGTATGAATTCTCCTTTTGTGAAACAGATGTTAAATTCATGGGCAAGTCAGAACAGGATTATTCCACAAGACTGGAAAGATTTAGCTACAGAAATATTGGAAGCTGGCCCTCAATTACAATGGAAAACAGTGGAGAGAGGAAGCTAGGGTAACCAAACAATGAAGCAGGGTTAGAGGTGTTGAAATACCCCAAAAATTAACTCTTGCAGAAGGTCAATATGCTGATTTGCAAAGACAGATTTCATTGGATGATCACACATTGGCCCTATGCTGTATAGCAGCTTTGAATGCTTGGGACAGGGTTGAAGAATCAGGAAAGAGGACTGAGTCATTTACTAAGATTGTACAAGGCCCAAAAGAAACCTTCACTGACTTTTTACAAAGATTGACTTCAGCTGTAAATAGAATTATATCTGATCCTGACATTAGACAAATATTAATTGAATCTTTGGCTTTTGAAAATGCTAATTCAGAATGCAAAGGGGTGATTAGGCCTTTAAAGGCAAGCACCCATAGATCCAAAATATGGCTGATATTACATCTCACACTTATGATGATTCTTGGATAAGAGAAGTGATTTCTAAAAATTTTAAGAAAAATCAAAAGGTTAGACATTTTCATTGCAGTAAACCAGGTCATCTAAAAAGGGATTGTAAGCAAGGAACTCCTAGAAACAATGTTTAGTCTACAGATGATCCAAACAGAAGGCCTCATCCTTCTGGAATATGCAGAAAGTATAGCAAAGACCAGAACAAAACTAATGAATGCAGATCAATAAGAGACAGGCAAGGTAACCCTTTGCCATTGGGAAACACTTTAAGGAGCCTCTCACAGGCCTCCATGTCAAATTTGGTATAATTATTCCCTGTCAGCATTGGGAAAAACTTATCCATAGAACAATTAAAAGACTTAATGCCTATTGTGAAAAACCATACTGCTCTGGATGACAGAACAGCTTCAGCAGAAAATGTGAAATTTTCAGGAGAGACCATAAAACAAGTATTTTGGCAAACTTCTAAAAATGATCAAAGATCAAAGCCAAAAATACAAATAAATGGCATTGTGGTTGAAGGTTCATTAGACATAGGTGCAGATATAACAAGAATTTCACCAAAATCTTGGCATCTGGAATGACCTCTTCAGGAGGTAAATATTCAGCTCTTAGGAAGTGGAACTTTATCTCAGGTAAAACAAAGTGAAAGATGGGTCAAGTGCATATGACCAGAAGGACAGGTAGGGAAATTGAAGCCATATGTGGCTAACATAACAATGAATTTATGGGGACATGATTTGTAACAGCAATGGAATACCTAGATTAACATTCCTCCAATCTCAGAAACAAACCATAAAATAAAGTATGCTTCTGAGAGAAATATTTAAAGGTATTACCAAGAACAGTCACAGGCCATTCAGGTTGTACAAAGCACAATAGCTGCTGATCTTTCAAAGGTATCAATAGCCCTACTTTTAAAATCGTTAAATAACAAACCCATATGGGTGGAACAATGGCCTTTGACATCAGAGAAATTACAGGCATTAGAACAGCTGATATAGAAGCAGCTAAATGCTCAACTTATTGAAGAATTGACTAATCCTTGGAATTCTTCTATATTTGTCATTAAAAAGAAATCTGGAAAATGGAGAATGATAGCAGATCTAAGAGCTACTAATGAAATGATCCAGACAATGGGAACCTGGACTTCCCTTGCCTTTATTACCAAAAGGATGATCTATTATAGTGACTGATTTAAAAGACTGCTTTTTTTTTTTTACTATACCTTTACAAGAATAGGATAGAGAAAAATTTGCCTTCACAGTACCTACTTATAATAATTTCCAGCCTGTTAAAAGGTACCATTGGAAAGTTCTTCCACAAGGAAAGTTAAACAGCTCCACCTTTTGTCAATATTTTGTACAACAACCATTAGAACTAATTTGTAAACAATTTCCTCCAAGTACAATTTTATCATTAAATGGATGATATCTTACTAACTGATTCAGACTCAGATACATTGAAAAAAATGTTTGAGGTGTTATAGAAAATTTTGCCTTCTTAGGGATTACAAATTGCTCCTGAAAAAAATACAAATAAGAGATTCTATTAATTACCTAGGACATAAGATAGGTTTACAAAAAATTCAACCACAGAAAGTACAAATCAGGATAGATCAATTATGAACTCTTAATTGTTTCCAAAAATTGCTGGGAGATATTAACTGACTATGGCCCACATTTGGATTTACAACTCAAGAAGTAAGTAATTTATTTGAAATCTTACAAGGTGATAAAGGCTTAAATAGTCCAAGAAAATTATCAACTGAGGCTGAGAGAGAATTGGCTTTGGTAGAAAAGAAATTACAGGATGCAGATGTGGATTGTTTAGATCCAGAGCTTGACTGTATTCTAGTTATTTTACCTTCTACACATTCTCCCACAGGAATTCTTATGCAGAGAGAATACAAAATTTTAGAATGGATATTTTTGCCACACAAAGTAAAAAATTAAAGACCTATGCAGAAAAGTATTCTGAATAAATTCTGTAAGGAAAAGTAAGACTGTCAATCAGCAGGAATAGATCCAGCAGAAATTGTGGTACCTTTCATGTTGAAAGTGCCTCATTATACACAGAAAATGACCATTGATAAAGAGCTTGCAGTAATTTTTTTTGAGAGATTAGTAACAAACATCCCAAAAGCAAGAGACTTCAGTTTATAAAGAGAATTAATTGGATCCTTCCTCATATTGTACCAGGAACACCAATCTCTGGAACCCCTACATTCTATTCTGGTGTAAATAAATAAGGAAAGGCAGATTATAAGTCAGGAAATTTAAATAAAGTGTCTCAAAGCCCTTATGACACTGTTCAAAAGTCAGAATTATATGCTATTCTCATGGTATTGTTAGATTTTCCTAAACCTCTTAATATAACTAACTCTCAATATGCAAAATGTGTTGTTTTACATATTAAAGCCACTAAACTTATTCCAGATGATTTGGAATTAACTTTGTTATTTATTTAATTACAAGAAATAACCAGAAATAGAAATCATCCCTTGTATATAACACATATCAGGTCATATGGGTCTGCCAGACCCTCTAGTGCAAGGTAATGATGAAATTGATCAGCTATTGGTAGGAAATGTGCTAGAAGCCTCAGAATTTCATAAGAAACACATGTCAATAGCAAAGGTTTAAAAAACAATTTTTCTATCACTTGCCAACAAGCCAAGGCGTTTATAAGGAAATGTCCTACTTGTTCTTTGTACAACCAAACTCTACTACCTGAAGGAAGTAATCCAAAGCGTACTTAAAGAAATTGCAAAAGGGTATGTTTCATTTTGTAGAGTTTGGAAAATTAAAGTAGGTCCACAATACTATAGATACCTATTTAAGATTTCAATGGACAACTGCTTTAAGTTCTGAAAAGGCTGACTCTGCAATTACACATTTATTAGAAGTTCATGGGAATACATGAACAATTAAGGACTGACAATGCTCCAGCATGTGTTTCTAGTAAAATGAAACAGGTTTTTTGCATATCACAATATAAAGTATATTACAAGTATACCACACAATCATACAGGACAGGAAGTTATAGAAAGATCTAATTGTACTTTAAAAGATATGCTTAATAAACAGAAAGGGGTAGTAAAGACTCCCAGAGGTAGATTACACTATACTCTATAAACTTTAAATTTTTTGAATGCTAATGAGAAAGGAACAACAGCTGTGGAGAGACATTGGATAATAGAAAAAAAAACCTACAGAATTAAATCAGCCTATATATTTTAAGGATGTGCTGACCTCAGAATGGGAACCATATATGTCACATTGGGGAAGAGGTTTTGCTTTTGTTTCCACAGGAGAAAAAAAGCTATGGATACCATCAAAACTGATAGATTTGAACAGGAGAAACATCTTGATTAGGAGAGGTGAGAGTTCATCAAACAGCATGGCCATTCACTCTAAACTAACTTATGAGACTAACAAATGCCTTTCATTTGGTCAGATGTAACCTGCCAAAAAGGGAAATTCCCCAAAGTTGGGGTTGGGGCAAGGTTTTGCTTTTGTCTTTCTAGGAGAATAAGAGTCCAACTAAGGAATCTGAAGATGACTGGACAAATGAGACATCTGAAGAAGGAAGACTCATCCAGAGAAAATGCCCAAAGAAAAAGAGTAAACTGACCTAATGGTATAGCACACTTCCAATAGGATAAAGTTTCACAAATATTCCAAAATTGCTTGTTTCTGTTCTTCTCTACAGACATATAAGGCAAATTGTCTTTTTGTAGTCCCAATTCAATTAAAAATTTGGAATTGGCCAGGTGGTGGTGGCACATGCCTTTAATCCCAGCACTCAGGAGGCAGAGGCAGGAGGATCTCTGTGAGTTCAAGGCCAGCCTGGTCTACAAATCGAGTTCCAGGAAAGGCGCAAAGCTACACAAAGAAACCCTGTCTCAAAAAAAACAAAAGAAAAAAAGAAAAAAAAATTGGAATTGAAGCATGGCTCTCTCCGTCTCTAAACCCCAGTGTGTTTGTTAAAGGAAAATCCAAGATCTGCATCTTGTGTCAGAAGAGCCACCTGGTATGGAACAGAAGAAAAGTAAAAATTAAGGGACAGTTCATTTGTCACTAATTTTATAATCCTTTGGTTTTATTTTGACTCTTTAAAACTATTTGTAAGGTAAACATATCTCAAAATATATAAGATTTATAAATACATATATTTAAAATTTATATCATGACATTAATGGTCATATAGAGTACTAACTAATACTAGAAATAGGCTTCATCTAGCTTCCTGAACATGATTTTGGACTTGAGTCTGAATCAGGTAACTAGGAATTAAGCTTGTATAGCCCACATATAAATGCTGCATATGACATTTAAAATGGTTAAGTTTTCTGCAGTAAATCATGACTGTTCCTAACAGCTACCTTTGAAATCTACAAAAGGATAATGAGGCCCCACAATGACAATTCCATCTTGATTGTGGCAATGTGTTGTGGGATGTTCTGTATGTCAAATGTGTTGATCTGATTGGTTGACATAAATAAAGTGCTGATTGGCAAGTAGCCAGGCAGGGAGGATAGGGTAGGCAGGACAAGGAGGAGGAGAATTCTGGGAAGTGAAGGCTGGGGTAGAGAAACACTGCCAGCCACCACCATGACAAGAAAGAGATAAGGTACTGGTAAGCCACAAGCTACGTGGCAAAATATAGATTAATAGAAATGGGCTAAATATAAGAGTAAGAGCTAGACAATGGTAGGCCTGAGCTAATGGCCAAGCAGTTTAAATAATATAATGTGTCTGTGTGTTTATTTTACAAATGGGTTGTTGGGCTAACAGGGCTTGATGGCACCTGGAGAGAAGCTCTCCAACTACAAATGGCGCCCAAAGTGGGATTCCAAACCCACGACCCTGAGATTAAGTAAAAACAGCTTCCTAGTTGTCTCTTTCAAGTTAGTGGCAGCCTGCCTGTTTGAGCTACTATGGCGGGTTCCTGGCATGTGCGTCTGACCTACAGTGTGGCAGGAATGAGGAGTCTACAAGCGGCACTTTATTCTGCTACATGGTGGATTTAGCCTTTGCTAGTTTAAAAAAAAAAAAAAAAGGCTTCTGGGCTATGCACTGCTTTGACAGAACTACTTCTGATAGTTGATGGTACACATGGCTCCAGACCCAGAGCTGGAGGTAAACTGTACCACCACCACTTTGGAAAGCTGAGGTGGGTGGAGCCAGCAGCCACAGCGGAGTTTCAGTCTTACAAAGATGGATATTACACAGAGAATCTGGTTTATGTTGTCTTTGGGGTTTTTAACTACAAAAAAGGTTTGATCGTAAAAGCTGTTGAGTTAAATAAATATGTAAATTTTAAAGGTACCTTGACTTCAAAATTTGGATATAAGGATATGTTGCTTTGGAAAAGAGTCTCTGCTTTTGTTTCCACAGAAAGCCAGAGGCTATGGATTTGTTCCAGATTAAGATACATCAGGTTTGATCAGCCAAGACCACCTGAAAGGTCTCTGATGACACAATGGCCCAGATGATCCAAAATCCAGAATGGTTTCAAGGCAACTGGCTCAGAGGTTTACCCTCACAGACTACTCCATAATCTTAAAATTTTCTTTATGTCCCCATAAGATACAGCGCCCCCCTCCAGCAGAAATTGTAAGAGAAACTATGCCCAATTTCCCAAAATTATCAAGCTGGCTTTGGAGATGGAATTGGCTCACTCTTTCTCTAAACCCAGGCATATTGCTAAAACAAAAGGTTAAGAGATTTTTGTGTCCCAAATCAAGAGTCCTCTGATGTGAGACAAAAAAAAAAAAAAAAAAAAAAACCAAACCAATATTTTTATTTAAAGCAGATTGATTATAAATGTGATCTCTTTCTAAAGAAGAAAAGGGGATATGATAGATATAATAGTATGAAAGGGTAGATTAAGGAACTTACTTCTAAAGAGCAACAACTTGTTTAAAATGTTTTACATTGGTATAGATTTTAGTCTATTGATACAAACTTAAAGTTAATTTTGTTATACTGTGTGTATATTTCTACTCTTGTTTAAGGTATTATGTTTGTATAGCTCATTTTAAATTGAAATGGATCATTAAAAATAGATTAATAATTAGTCATCTATGATAATCATACTCGTAGCCATGTTAGTTAAGTCTTCTAGGTATACACAGAGATATTTCAGATAGATAGGTAATCTTCAAATACTTCAAAGACCTACAGAATATGGCATTTAAAATATTTTTAAAATTTAGACTTTCTGGACAGTGAGACATGTCTGCTCCTGGCAACACCAATTTACTTCAGAGAGGAGGATGGGCATTGGAGACACTTCATATGGAGTTTATCTTCACCTTGGCAAAAATAGCCATTTGGACAAGAAACTGTTCTTGCCTGGACTGCTTGATCAACTGGACATGCAGGACCCATAGAAAGGTGACCACTGAACTTTGCTTGACAAAATGGTCCTTCAGGTTCCTGCTTTGCAGAGGAAACTGCCAGACATTCTACAGGACACTGAGAGAAGTGATCGAGAGACTCTAGCCCTGTGGGCTGAAGACAGATGCCCCAACTTTACAAAGGAACATTAGGTGACTGTTCAGGCTGCCAGCTGTCTCTGTCTACCCTACAAGACTCCCAAAAGCTGCTTGCATCCTTCTCCCAGTTCTCAGGTAATAATATATCCTTCTGAGGTCTTTGATGTGGTTGAAGACTAGATAGTTACAATTTCCTCAGTTATGATACAAGATAAGTTAGATATAAAACCTTAGACTCACCAATATAAGATAGATAGGATATCTTCTTTAATATTGTAACTGTAATTCTTGCTTGATAATTGTTTTGTTATCTGAAAATTTACTATATAAAAGTTAAAATCTTGCTTTTTGAAAAAAAGAAAAGGGGAAGTGCTGTGGGATGTTCTGTATGTCAAATGTGTTGATCTGATTGGGTGAAATACATAAAGTGCTGATTGGCCAGTTGCCAGGCAGGAAGCATAGGGTAGGCAGGACAAGGAGGAGGGGAATGCTGGAAAGTGAAGGCTGGGGGCAGATACTGCCAGCCGCCACCATGACAAGAAAAAGATAAGGTACTGGTAAGCCATGAGCTATGTGGCAAAATATAGATTAATAGAATGGGCTAAATATAAGAGTAAGAGCTAGACAATGGTAGTCCTGAGCTAATGGTCAAGCAGTTTAAATAATATAATGTGTCTGTGTGTTTATTTTACAAATGGGTTGTTGGACTAACAGGGCTTGGTGGCACCTGGAGAGAAGCTCTCCAACTACAGTAATGCTACTAAGCTAACATCACCAAAATCAGCTAAGATGGTTCAGCCTCATAGGCAACTCTAGCCAGGACTTCAGGTGAGTACTTCACTTTCCCATCACACGGAGACTGGACAACAGCTAGCTTCCCCAGGACTTGATCATTATCTTAATTTTCTCAGGGTCCCTTAAAGATACCCTTGCCACCAGACAACAGGAAGTAATTTTAAGGACACAAAGCCCACATTCCACATTTTTCAAGAGGTGGTGTGGGTGGTTCTTGGTTGTCTGGGTGGATTTTGGATGTTTATCATCATTTGGAGGGGTTGTTTGCAAATTGTTCCTGGTCATAGTAAGGGAGGAAACTAAACAAGGGAGGTTAGGATCTCTTTCTAAAACTAAAAAGAGGGGATACAGGAATGATAGGATAAAAGGGTAGACTACTGAATCTACCTTAAACTAAAAAAAACCTATTAATTTCAAGTATTTAACATGGGTATGTATTTTTGTGTATTGATGCAAATTTAAATTTAAGGTTATTTTTATTATACAGTATAATGCTCTACTCTTGTTTAAAGTACTTTTTGTGTATTGATACAAATTTAAGGTTACTTATGTTATACTGTATATATGTTTCTACTCTTAAAGTATTGTACCTATGCAGCTCATTTAACAATGTAATGTAAATATCCAGTCCTTGAAAGTATTATTACCAACTATTTAGAATAATTTAGGAAATACAGGTTAGTAGTTAGTCATCTAACAATCAAGTTTGTGACCATGTTAGATATGTTTTCAAGATTAGACAGAGATATATTTTAGATAGATACACTTCAGAGACCTATAGAATATGGCATTTAAGATGCTTTAGTAACATAAGGCTTTTCATGACAGTGAGACACATCTGCTCCTGGCAGCACCAATCTACTTCAAAGAAGATGATGGCTGTCGAAGAATCTCCATATGGAGTTTGTTTTCTTTATGGCATAGTTAGCAACTGGGCAAGAAACTGCCCTTGCCTCAACTGCTGACAGTATGCTGTCCAAATTGGACACAAAAGAATGTGACTGTTCAACTATGCCAAGACAAGGTAAGACAGTCCTTTAAAATTTTTGCTTTGGTGAATCTCTGTGAGTTTGAGGCCAGCCTGGTTTACAAAGAAATTTCCAGAACAGGCTCCACAAGCTACACAGAGAAACATTGTCTTGAAAAAAATAAACAAAAAAAAGAAGAAAAAAAAAAATAAAATTTCTTCTTCATAGAAAAGTCTGTCTGATAGTTTAGGCCTGTAGGCTGAAGATGGATGCCCCGGTGTTGTAGAGGAACCTTGGGTGACTCTCAAGGTAGCCAACTGTTTATATCTTTTCTATACTTTTGGAAGTTGTTTGCTCTACACTTGCTGTTTACTCAGGTAATAATCTATCCTTCTTGGGTCTCTGATGGAATTGAAGACAAGATAGTTATAGTTACAGTTTTCTGTGTTACCTAATTCAGAAAAGAAACTCACAAAAAAGTATAAAGTGGATAAGGTTGAGAGACATAAAAGCTTAAACTGTTTATCTAAGAAAATGTTTTGAGGTCTAAAAAGATAGTTTTTGGTTGGTAATACAAGTTAGACTATAAAGTGAATTAGGTACAAAACTTTAGACTCACCAAGATAGGATAGATAATGGAGTATTTTCTCTGAATCTGCCAAATGCAAATGGACTGGACATTGTGAGTTTAATTCTTACCTGATAGTTGTTCTTGTTGTATATAGTTCTACTATCTTAGAATTTAAACCTTCCCTTTTTATGTAGACAAAAAGGGGGAAATGTGGGATATTTTGCTCACACTCTGACACTTCTGAGACTGCCAATAAAGTTTGCTTTGAATCAGAGGGTGTAGCTAGCTACTAGCTGGCCAAAATTAGCCATAGAGGTTTTGGAGGACTGAGGACATATAGAGAAACACAGGAAGTAGTAGGGAGGGGCTTAGAAAGATTATTGGCCCTTTTTGATTAAGAAGAGAGAGGGAGTAAAGGTCTCACTAGTTATTTTTCTTCTTTGATCATTTGGGTTCTTGCCCCAATATCTGACTCCTGAGTCTTTATTGATAAAGAATAATTAGGTAAACACTTCAAGCTTACATATATATATATGTATGTATACATACATTGTTCTTTGTGTCCAAATCAGATTATCTTCATTTATATAATATTTATTTTCCTTGATGAAGGTCCCAAAAATTGTATATAGAAAGGAAAACTGTTCCATTTTAAATTTTACAAAAATATTTGAAGTCATTTCTCCAAAGAATATATACAAATGTCAAGAAGCACATGAAAAAAAGGCTCAAGATCATAAGCCATCATAAAAAGACACATAAAAGCTATGCAGAGATGTTACTGTCTCCCACTAGGGGATACACACACACACACACACACACACACACACACACACACACACACACACTCACACACCACATATACATACCACAGACTGTCACAAAGGCAGAGAAGAATGTTAAATCTTTAGGCTTACTGGTAGTGTGGATGCCAACCAGAACACAATGTGTTAGTTGGTTACCATTAATACCTATCACTTCTTCTTCTATGTATATGACCAAAAAAAAAAAAATGAGATCATATATTCCCACAAAAACTTGTCCGTAAATGTCACTGATTATCAGGATTTATTTTTAGCCAAAATGTAGAAATGAGTCAAACATCTAACAACTAATGATAAACAAAATGATATATCTGTATATAGAGAGAATATTATTTAGCAAGAAAAAGGAAAGCAAATACTGATTTATGATATAAGATTTATAAATTTTAAAATGCTAAGTGTAAGAAGCCAGTCACAGAAGACCATTCTAGGATTCCATTTACATGAAGTGTCCAGGATGTGCTGCTCCACTGTGACAGAAGATAGATTAGTGGTTCTCACAGGATGAGGAGGTTTATAGGAAATGTGTTTGTTAGCAAATGCTGGATTTCTCATTGAGGACGATGTAATGTTCTGGAATTATTGGCATTACATAAACCAGTAAATAAAAATATTGACATAAACTTTAATTATTTAAGTGGATCAATTTAAAATGTGTGAATTATACCTCCATAAAACTGTCATTTTGGGCTGAGAAGATAGTGAAGTACCTTCAGGAAGCATCAGTGAGGACCTGAGTCAGATTCCCAGCAACCACATCCAGCTCCAATATGGCAGCCAGTTACCCCAGCTCTGGGCTGGATCTTGAACTTCACTGGCCAGTCAATCTGACCAAATCTCCAACTGCAAGTTCAGGGAGAGACTTTGTCTCATAAAATAAGGTGGAGGGCTCAGGGATGGCTTGTACAGTCCAGATTCCTCAGGGCCCACATATGCACTGAGTGGGTGTGGTGGCCTGCCGGTAATTCCATTACAGGAAGGTGAGGCAGTATTCCCTTAGCAAGCAAGCCAGTCAGACTAGCTGCTGTGGGCTAGCTCTGGATTAAGTTGAGAGACTCCACCTCAATGAATGAGGTGGACAATGACCTGATGTCAGTCTCAGGCACTTACATTTACAGGCTCATTTTCATACATGTACATACACATGAATATGTGCATGTAACATAAACAAACATAAGGTAAAAGGTCTATAAGTAGTACATTATGCAAAGCATAGGCCCATTTTCTGTGCAATAACAGGCATACCATATTCTAGAAATATTTCTACTACTGCCATAGTAATTAGCAATATTACTAACACTGCCATTTCCAGGTAGGTTTTCAGATTGTGGACTCATAAATGCCTAGCATCTGGGCAATGGGTGTACACTGAGGCAAGCTAGAGAACCATTGTCAGAAATTTAATTCACTGGCTTTTACTGTAAGTTCAAAGCTAATACAGAGCACCCCCTATTTAGAGAAAAGAACGAGGTTTTATCTACATTCAAAGGTTAGGTGTATTATAACAAATTGGATAATAATTCTACAAGTTTGATCATTTGCTAATTTTCTTTCCCCAGGGAGAGACATAAAGAACATCTTCCCTTCCTCCTAAGGCTCCAAAGACAAACTGAGGCACATTTCTACCTAAATTCACTCCAGGGAACCAGTGAGTTTATTGGGATTCCTTACACTGTGAGGGGATGTAAATGACCGAAACAAACCAGCGGGCACAGCTGAACTCCACAAGATAGTAGTTGTTTGGTCCAGAGGATAGTTCTGTACGACGCTCGTGTGTACAAAGTTGTTCCCATTGCTAGCCTTTCTGAGAGAAAAAAAATAAATCTTCTGTCAGCTTGATGTAGTTGGCACTTCTTGTCGCTTGTATTTTGACAGTTCATACACGGTGCCTGTTTGTGCAGTGACGTGACAGAAATGGGGGAGGGGGTTGGAGAGTGAATGAAGGGTAAGACTGTGAACAAGCATGAGAGATGGCAAACGTTTCTGTGGCCATTTTTGGGGAAAGCTCGCCTGCTTCTGGGGATAGTTTACGCTTAGTCACTTCCACCTTTAGATGCGCATGTCCAAGTTAGTCTACCAAGGGATTTTCACAGCAAAGAAAGAACTGGATACTAGGACTTACATGGACAGGGAAGGCCCCATGGATAGCAGCAGAGACACTTTGTGTGCCAGCAGCCCTTAAATGTCAGGATGCACCCACCTACCACCCACGAATTAGCTTTTCCTCTCTGGAGAACTGTGGAAGCTGTTTTGCACTTCGCCCTGGCTTCCTTCTGCTTTAATCTGAGCTCATAGCCTTGTTCTCTGGCGGTGACAGGCGACACCTGTGTTTATGCTTTCGTGATCACCAAGCCATCTTTTTTAAAAAACCAGCATTCCAACAACACAAGGCAAACTGAACCATCTTGTTGATAACCTGCTCCTCCATCCTCGGTCTCTGTGTTACCAAATTGGCAACCGTGCAAATTCACTTAAAATGAAACCCTGGACAAGGTCCTTATAAGACACGTTTCCCCCATGGGGCACACCCAAATAATCAGGAGACTCTATCAGTTCACTCTCTCAGGTTTTGTTGGAGTCCCCCCATTTATCTCGGCCCCACCCCCATCCTCTTGCCTGGATATGTGGAACCATGTTCCTAGATGGCATCTCTTAGATCTAATCCTTGTCAGCCCATCCTCCCTACCACACCCAAATGAAGATCCCTTGAAACATGAAATATGATTATGTCACACTCAACCTTAAAACTCTTTGAAGAGGAGCTCATGGCCCTGAGGGAAAGGCTAAGCTTGTTAACCCGATCCCCGCCCACACGGCTCTGCTCCCCTCTCACCTCTTTCTGGAGACTCTCAATTGGTTGGATGAGTCAGGCATTTCTTGCCTGGGAGCAAATGCTCATCACCCTTCCTGGAGTGGGTCTGCCAGTGAGAACTATGCTTATCAGCTATTTCTCAGACGTGGAGACTAAAGAAGACCGACACTGACCTATTTCTGAGTCAAGTATAGCAAGTAGTAAACGGGTACAAGTCCTCAGTGCAACAGCTCTTTGTGTACAGTGTCAACGGCACAGTACGGTGAACTCTTTACCTCTCTGTGTAGCACTTACCACATTGGGTACTGCAACAGACACTGCCATTAGTATACTATACTATACCTTTCATTGACTTGGTGATGTATTTTCAGGTGACCATGCAAAAATCAAAATCTTAATCCATTTTCAAAGAATGATCAGGTTCCAGTCACTTTCTCTAGTTTTCAAATTGTCCCTGGGAAATTCAGTTCCATTTTGGTGTGATAGAAAGGGCAAAGACTACATGAGAGATGTCTTTTCAAAAGTCACTGAGTGGAAGACTTCCAAGGCAGACAGGAGGAGAAGTGGGGAGGGAGCACGGCAGCAAGGCAGGGCTTAGAAGCCAGGGGACCTGAACACAGGTCCCAGCACATGCTAATTAGAGAACTTTGCCAGGGTGCCTAACTGTCTGGGACCTGCTTCCCCGCCCGCCCACCTGCAGGCACACAGGGGTCACGGCATTTGATTTGCCGGCTCATCACGAAAATACATGAAACAGCATGAATAAAAGCCAAATATCGAAAAAACAAACAAATAGAAAAGGGCTAACTGTCATCAGGACTCCCGGAAGGTCCTTCAACACACTCCACTCTTTCATCTTTGTGTGTCACATATCTCCGGACACAGATCTATCCACAGGCGGTACTTTCTACATAGACATACAAACACCCATTCAGTAACGACCCATTCTGTGGCAAGTTCAAAATGAGGCTGACTCCTTAGATCCAATATTGTGGGGTTGTTTGTCATGTTTGTTCAGGAATACTGGAGCCAAGCCAAAGTAATTAAATCCCTAACAAATTTAGTCATCGAGAAGTCCCAGCCATTGGCCAGTGGAATCATTCAACTTCTGGGATGAAAGGAGACAGCTTCATTTACAGTGTTACATGCTTAATCATTAGTGTGCGATGAATTAGGACCAGAATGGATCCAAGGAGCAGACAGCTGCTGGCTGCTGTTCTGTAAGAGACAGGAGCCGTTGATGTTCACACAGGTTTCAGCAGCCGAAAAGGTCTCTCCAGAAATGGCCAGGCCCTTTCTCTCCCTTTAAACTTGTTTTCAATGGTCTTTAGTCTGTGATTACTTAAATATTCATTTACTTCAGAGGCCTTTTTGTGCACATCTCCGTTTAAAACCTAATCACGTTCCAATTAAATCGGGCTAACAACTGATTTCAAAGGGAGAAATAAACTATCATATTTCACCCGTAAAATTTGACTTGGAGCAAGGCAATTTAAACAGTTTATTCAGTTAGGTAAATTATGAAACCTGGGTATAAAATAACCTGGGTTTCAAAGGTGAAACCACAGAAAATCAAGAGGCCCAATCGGCGTATGCGTGATTATTGGTTTACAGAGCAAAGGGTCGGGTTATTCATTACAGTACAGAATCTGTGGTCTTGTTTGTTCCGTGAGTCTGTCTTACAATTCCACCAATATATTTTGGATGCATTTGGTTGTCATTCCACATACCTGAGCTAATTGTCCACTTGCAACTGTGTGATTGGTGACCCTGTTTCATTTTACAATCTGGCTAGAAATATCAGGATAATTAGCATCTATCTTTCCTTTGGTCTTTCAAAGGGGTATTATAATCACTAAATTTAAATTCCAGTGGTGAACCACGGAGGGTGGAATCCTCTGAACTAATTATAAAATAATCCCCCCCTTTTTTGCTTATTCTAAGGGTGGACTACAATATAGGTTGGCCTAGGCCTACACATGGGGGGTTATTCATTTTATTCTGGCTATGATTATGCGTCTTGTCTCCATTGGAGGTGTTTTTGAAGCTTTTTTTTTTTTTTTTTTTTTTTAAGTAATGCATACTAAAGGGAAGGAGTTCTGTACTTCATCAAGTTGGAAGATTGATTTACTTCCTACTAAGAAAACCTTATGTATTTCCATATAAGAAGATAGAAATGTATGGACATAAGGATGTACACATATGTAAGAAAACCATAGAGGAAAAGGTTGGAGGTTTTCTGTTGTCAGAAACTGTGCTTGCCAAGAACACAGATATAAAAAGACCTTAACTTTGGGTTATAGGGAATACCACAAAGAAGTGCAGTTCTGGCGGTGGAGAGGCAATGGAAGTGAAAGTTTTGGAAGCCCAGGCATGGCCAAGCTGAGTCTTGAGCAAACTCCACCACAATGGCCTTCCACATAGGAACCTTCTGTGGCTTACCGAGGGGGAGTGAGAACCCAGCGCACATCGTTTGCGCCGGAATCTGCTCCTGATTCCTAACACGGGCACGTGAAGCTCACAGAGCTACAGAGAGCGGTTGAAAGTAGTGTTTCTCAGGAGGTCAAGGGCCTGCCCTCACATTCTTTTCCTACACTGTAGTTTCAGTGGCTCTCCTGAGGCTCACGTGTTTAGACACTCGGGTCTCAAGCTAGTAGCAGTTCTGGAAGGCTGTGGTAAGAAGTGAGGGTGGTCTTTGAGGGCTCTCAGCCTGTCCACGCTTCCTGTCCGACCTCTGCTTTCTAACCATGGCTGAAATACGCCAGGCTGGTTCATCCCCCTGTCACCATACCCCCGCCACCTAGATGAACTGTAAAGCCCAAACAGACTCTTTCTCTCTTACATTGCTTGTCTGGTATTCTGTCATGGCAACAAGAGAAATAACTGATGGACACACGGAAATGATTTGGCTCTTTCAAAACAATTTGACTCCCACCCCTGGATAAGCTAGATTTGAATACCACTGAACCACATTGCTTTGCCATTGAGTGCTATGTTCCGTGTTAAGTGCCCATGGATAATATCCAAAGAGATGTTAACTATGTCAAAGTAATTATGGAAACACGGTGTACATTAGATGTCTGACTGGCTTTTCTCAATAGACCAAAAACCACCCAATGGATTCATCTTCCATTCCAAAAGAGCTGGCATAGTGCCAATAGTAGAGGCAAAGGAGAAAGGGCTTGACGATGGCTGACAGGGCAGCTAAATGATAGTGTTTGGAACAATGTTTACCATTAACGACTTGCATTGTGGTCTTATGTTGGTGGCTTCTGTGTTGTTAGACATGTTGCATGAATCTTTTCTTCTTTTTTCTATAATACCGAAGTTCCATTCATGAGGCCTTTCCACACTAAAGGAAATGCACAATATGACTCATTGACACTTCTTAGATCAATGTTCTCTTTTTTTTTAATGCCTTGTATTCCTCAATCAAAAAAGTACAGCTACACCACATAACCCTTTGGGGCCCGCTTTAGCCCTGGAAGCTCCCAATAGACCACTGTCTACAAAGTCTTGAGCTTTTTCTCAACTTAAATTAGGGAACCAGACAAGGTCTCACTCTAAAATGCAAATATCTCTCACTTCTTTTCCCACATTTAAAAATCCTTTCCCTCCACATTTGCTCAGATATTTGCAAATAAAAGTTCCAGTGGAAGACATTGGTGACCTTCCCTCTAGAATGCAGAAGTAATAATATGAAAGGGAAAAATACTGTTAGAAGTCATAAATTTGCACTATGAAGATCGCATAGCCACACTCTATACAATAAGCCATTGCATCACAGACTAAGATGTTCAGTATTTATGATAGACCATAAATTCTACCTATTTGATAACACCGCTCAAGAATTCTTGGGCCCTTCTTCTGTTGGTTTGTCTTGTCCAACTTAGATGTGATAGTATTTGTTTTATATCATACTTTTAAAAAATGAATGAAAAATAAAATGAATAATGAATCCATGAGAACCTACCCAGTAAGGTAAAGGTTAACAACTGAACTGTCTGTCTCTTACACCTGTTGGGAGAGGGAAAATGAATTTTCTCTAATAGAGTGACCAATGGTACATCAGTCATTCCAGGACAGGCCTCATGTTCAGGAATAGTGGACCAACATATAATGGACTCCACAGTTTGTTTCTTTCTTTGTTTGTGTGTGTGTGTGTGTGTGTGTGTGTGTGTGTGTGTGTGTGTGTGTGTGTGTGATTTTATTTGGTTACAGTTTGGTGGGTTTTTTGTTTTCTTTTTGGGTGTGATTTTATTTTGTTTTCCTGGTTTTGGGGGATTTGTTGTTCTGTTTTTGTTTTTTTGAGAAAGAACAAAGCTGTGTGGGTAGGAAGGGGAAGAGAGTTTAGAAGGACTTGAGAGAGGGGAAGAATATGTTCAAAATACATTTAAACCTAAAACTGTCTGAAATAATAAAATAGATTTTTAAAAAGAATCCTTCTGTTGCCCACATTTTGCTGACCTTTCACCCTTCAGGTTACATCATGCTCTAACTTCTCTATTCTGTTTCTATCTCTGGAAAACATTGTTCTAGCAAGCCTGACCCCTCTATTTGTGATCATGGTTGTGGGTATTGTGTTCCCTGAAATATTGTGTGTTCCCTGAAATAAACATATCTGGGGTCAGAGAACAGACAGCTACTAGAACAAAGCCAAAAACGGTGGCTAGAAAATGGGTCAGAGCAAGCCATACAGAAGTTGGGAGGTGGTGGTACAGGCCTTTAATCCCAGCACTTGGGAGGCAGAGCCAGGTGGATCTCTGAGTTCAAAGCCCACTTTAGAAACAGCTAAGCATGGTGACCTGCGCTTTTAATCCCAGAAAGCCAACCTTTAATCCCAGGGAGTGGGGTCAGAAAGAGAAAGGTATATAAGACGTGAGGACCAGGAACTAAGTGAGTAAAGCATGTAGTTAGTTAAGCATTTAGTTAGTTAAGCGTTCAGGCTTTGGAGCAACACAGTTCAGCTGAGGTTCATGTGGAGGACTCAGAAGCTTCCAGCCTGAGGAAACAGGATCACCTGAGGAACTAGCAAGGTGAGATAGCTGTGGCCTGTTCTGTGTCTCTTATCTTCCAGCATTTACCCCAATAACTAGCCTCGGGTTTGATTTTATTAATAAGAACCTTTAAGATTCATACTATACATGGTGTCACTATTTTTGCTGGCATGTTTTCATCACAAAAAACTTACAATCCCAAATATTTGCTGCTTACAGCAAATAGACTCCCCTCGCCCATAAATATTCCTTAAGCCCTCTCCATCCTCGTAGCCTTGGTTAAATACTTCCAACTTTTACTCTCCTCCAGATTTCTCAGGAAAATAACCTACACCACTACATTCTCCCTCTCTAATTCCTTGTAAACTTTCCCTTGTATTGAAATTGTTAGGTCCAATGGTTGGTTGTTCATCTTCTTCCTAGAGTCCACTTGTTGGACAAAATCAACACAGATGAGTCATTTTGTTCCTTGGCTGCTGACATGACTATGCCCTTTCATAAAATTATATTTACGTCGTGTGTGTGTGTGTGTGTGTGTGTGTGTGTGTGTGTGTGTGTGTGTGTGTGCTGTGTGAGTTTATGTGCACCATGTGTATCTGCAGAAGCCGGAGGGCATTGGATCACCTAAAACTGGAGTTGGAGGCCACTGTGAGAAACCTGATGTGGGTTCTGGCTCTCTGCAAGAGCAGGAACCGCTCTTAACTGCTGAGTCATCTCTTCAGCCCCAACTCTGTCTCTTTTTGGCCTCTTCTCTCATCTGTTAGAGCCAGAAGACTAAGTAAAATACCATTGCACTGAACATCTAGATTGGGATTGACTAAATGCTCTTCTGTCTATCTTAATACAGTTTTATTGGAAACATAGTTCACATTGTTGATAGCTGCCTATGTACGTACTACTGATAGCTTAGTAGTTATAGTAGAAACTGTATCCCTGCCGGGCGGTGGTGACACACACCTTTAATCCCAGCACTCGGGAGGCAGAGCCAGCTGGATCTCTGTGAGTTCAAGGCCAGCCTGGGTTCCAGGAAAGTGAGTTCCAGGAAGGGCACAAAGCTACACAGAGAAACCCTGTCTCGAAAAACCAAAAAAGAAAAGAAAAGAAACTGTATCCCTTATGAAACCTGCAATATTTAATAACTGGCCTGTAAAAGATTTTTAAAATTTCTACTTGAGTGAACTTGTGAGTGTGTCTATGTGCTAGAATGCAGACTCATGTGTAGGTGCCCAGGGAGGTCAGAAGACAGTGTTGGGAGTCTGAATGGTAAACATCAAGAGGTGATTACAGGATGCAGTAGGGAGACATGAATTATAAGTTAATGGCTAATTGAAAGGGGTGCAATAAGGAAATACAAAAATAGAAACGATTCCTAGAGATTCCAGTTGTGATATGTGGGTAACCAAGGAAGGACACAGCCAAGGACCTAAAATGTGGAGGGGATACTGAGTGGGAGAAGATAATGATTTTGTTTAGATACATGTCATATTGGAGAATGCCTAGACTACACCCAACAGAAATGATACGCATGATTTAAGGCTCAGGAGGAAAAATCTGAGCTAAAAAGAAAAGTTTGGAACTGCTTATGTTCCAGGACAAGACAATGAAGCCTGTAATTTCAAAGTATCCCCATACAGAAATTTCTTCTTACCACAGATTGAATTGCCAGGTTTCACACACCATTTCTCAGCACAGTTTATCGTTTATCATGTACAGTTGAACTCATTATTCATCTACTTGCTTAAATTTGTTTCTCCAGAAGCAACAGTCCTGGTGCTTCGTGAGCAATTACAGAATCAAAGGAAAACCAAGCCGAGTTCGCATCCTGGAGGCTCCCTGCTCTGATTGGCCTGATAGACTTCCTCTAGCACCAGGCTCCTGGGCCGTTGCCCATGTTGCCCTGGCATCGACGCCCCTGTGCCAGGACAGACTGGCTTGCGAGTCCTTTCGTGCACTTTAAATAAAACTGTCTTTACTCTGATTTGGCTGGAAACTTCCTGAGAAAGCTGGTCTTATTTTTTTCAGTGCTGACAAATCAACCTTAAAGGTTTCGCTTCTGTTGTTTTGTTCTTTGCGGGGTTGGGATGGGGTGGGGCTGCGTTTTTGTTTTTTGTTTGTTTGTTTGTTTTGGTGGTGCTAAGAATTGAACCCCACATTTTACATGTCTGAAGCTCTTTTGAGTGAAGATGATAAGTGTGGATAGATTTCCAATGATGCTTTGAAATTAATGTCATTTTGATTTCTTTTTATCAAGATGACAGCCCCATGACAGGTTTTCTTTTGGGGGGGGGGAAGTTATAACTAAAACATTGTTAAAGCATTTCCCACCAAACTAGGCCTTCTCCCTTTCTGCAAGGCAGGTCTTTCCAAGGGAAGCAGAGGCCTTCTTTCTCTTGTGCCCACATAATCTTGGTCACCTGCTGCTTTTTGTTTAGAACAGTTCACGTAAGGAATGGTCTCCTAGAGAAGGCTCTGAGTCTAAAATTGCCAGAAACATAATTTGTGGCTTCTGCCTTGATCTTGTTTTGACAATTTCTCAAAGAAAAATGCACCTGTCGGAACTTGTTCTCAGCTGAGGTAACTTCATACTGTTGATAGCATCCTTTCACAGACCGTTTAGTATCTTAAAAAGCACAGACTTTCACCGATTTCAGTTTAAAGGGATGATGTTCCCGGCTGTGTACCTGGTCCTAGAGAACTTCGATGTGGCTTGTAAAGAGAATTAGTGTTAGACAAGCAAGATTCAGGAGTTCACACTCGCAGCCATGTGTACAGCATTAATGTTAGGCACAGGTTTTTGTTTTGGCTTTTATGAGACAGGGTCTCACTGTGTGGTCCATCTAGTATGGGACTCACTATGGACCAGGCTGTTTTTGAATGTGCAGAAGACCCTTCCTGCCTCTGTCTCTCCAGTGCTGGCATTACAGGCATAAACTACTATTTCCAGCCAGTTCAAAGCTAATGAACCAGCAATATAGATCAGATAATACAGTCTTTAAACAGAGATACACATAAGTGAGGTTGTATATAGATTGGCTGCCAAAGAAAAATATTATAAACAGAAGTTACAGAAACACACCCTTGCATTTCCTGGGGAGCAAAGCTTCAGAACTCAGCAAGGGTGGAAACTTTACACAGAATGTAACTGTTAACCTCATGAATCATGGGGTCCACGCTACCTCAGTCACAGATGTAGACCTCCAACGCTTACCTTTCATGCATTGGGTACTGCACTATCATGCACTGATATCTTATAGTGTATTATTACTAGGGGACAGGCCTGTTTGTTTTTAAATTTGTATGGCTTTTTCAGTGGACAGGACCAAATAAACACAGCTATACTGGGCAGAGAGCTCAAGGATGCCCATGTCAAAGCAAGGCCTTCTGGGATGGCTTTGAGAACAGCAGGTTTTCAAATGCTTTCAACATAAGGCTAATGTAAACAAAAACAGATAAATAAAAGTACTTTTCAATTCTTAGCAACAAGGACCATTAAGCTGACAATAAGCAGCCTTTTGAGTTTTTAATCTAGAATATTCATAACATTTGTTACGTATGCTGGTTCAATGAAAGGATAGCTGGGTAATCAATTTTATGTGAGCTTTACAATATTACTCAAATAACTTTGTAGATTTATAAATTGGTAATGACACCCCCTGCCCCCTGCTGTGGGATGTCCTGTATGCTGTAAATATGTGTTGCTATGATTGATTGGTAAATAAAACCCTGATTGGCCAGTAGCCAGGCAAGAAGTATAGGTGGGACTAGCAGAGAGGATAATTGGGGGAACAGGAAGGCAGAGTCGGAGAGAAGCAGCCAGCCACCGTGTGAAGCATGTTGTAAGACACCAGTAAGCCACAAGTCACGTGACAAGGTATAGATGTATGGAAATGGGTTAATTTAAGATATAAGAACAGATAGCAAGAAGCCTGCCATGGTCATTCAGTTTATAAGTAATATAAGAGTCTGAGTGATTATTTTATAACTGGGCTGCAGGACTGCGGGGGCTTGGTGGACCAGGAGAGAAACTCTCCAGCAACACCCCTCCCCATTGGAAGTCAGATAATTTTAACATAATTTGAAATTTAAGTATAATTGCTTACAAAACAATACGGATATGATTCTAAGTTGGGTATCGAACCCAAATTTCAGGCTAGCGGAAGCACAATTCTAAAGTACCAACCTGGCAAATGCCGTGTAGGTTAAACTACAGCCCGTGGACACCTGTAATCCACTCCGAATGAAGGGGCAGTGCCACAGTGACACTGTCACCTGAAGCCTGCTTCAGCTGATCTTGTCCACAGGAAAAGCGCTGACTCCAAGACATTCACCTTCTCTCCTTACTGACTGCAGAGCTGGTCGAGGATGGTTCTAGTTCCACTGTTAACTCGGTAAACTCAGTGGGGAAATAATTAAGATGACAAATCGTTGCCTTCTATGCGCCACCTCTTCCAAAATCCTACCTGCCCAGACCCACCCAAAATGGCAACTTGAGTCTTATGGACGTCACACGTCAACAGCTATCTTCAGGTGTGTGAGACGGGAACGCTGGTTCTCGGGGGCTCTCCAGATTCCTACTCAAGGAATGAGATACACCGTCTATTCTTGATAGACTTGTTCTTCAGTCTTGCAGGGAGAAGCTTAAGAATTAAGGCGCTTTCAAATAAAATTCTCCCAAAAGACATTGATTTCCAGATTTCAACATTTGAAATCTTTAATTTCACCTTGATGGAAAGACCGTTTTTTATATTCTGTGTACAACCAGTAGCTACTGTTTTACAATAGACAACGTCTCAGGAAAAGGTGCTGGAGTTTACAACTTGGTATCCATTAAGGAGAACAAACAAACTATCTCAGGATTCCTCCGAGAAAGAAAGACAATAAAAAGTGATTTTTAACAAGTGGTTTAAAATTAAAATTTCAAATGTTTACTTTTGGGGTCTGGCATAATACTTTTTAAAGTTTTACAATAAAATACCACCTTTGGGGAAAGTAATCACAACCTCCCCTAAATTTACACCAACTAATGACTTTACCTGAATTAACACTGGTGGAAAATACACAAGCAATCACTAATTTATCAACAACTCCTCAGTTAAACACACAAGAGTTAAATGTCTTCAGTGTTTAGCTTACTGGGCCAATAGACGACTTCCTACAGAATGCATCGTTTATTATCCGTAAGAGTGGGCTCCTTTGGCACCTGAGTTGAGCACAATACACAAGCACAGAATGTCTAACGTGAGGTTGCTTAAAGGCTCTATTGTATCTATCTGTACATATATACATACACCTGTACACACATACATATATGCTCACACATATACAAAGGACAACTTTTCCTTTAAAAATGACAAAGATAAAAGAGTGCAATGTTTAGTCAAACAAACACCCGATGCTCATTGAAAATAGTGAAAAGTTATCTAAAGAATTCAGAATTTATTAACAATTTCAAAAATTTACAGGTTGTTAGACTAAACCCACTTCAAGTGGAAATACACAGGCTTTTTTTTTAGTTTTCTTTTTTTTTTGGAGGGAATGGAGTTTAATAGAGTAGAATATTCATTTGACCAGTTATCTTAACACGACATTATTATAGACCTTTTAATGGACACAAATGTGAAATCACCAGAACATTCCCCAAGCCTCTTCCCATCAGGACTGAACGTAATTACTGACCACTGACTCAACACTAGACTCTCATTTGTGTTCTTTCCAGAAGAACACCACACATACATACACTACACACACACACACACACACACACACACGGACCCTGAAGATACCAAGCCTCCACACTCATGAAGAATTTGACATAAGAACTCCAGAAGTGTCTAAGCCATCATGTTTTATGTTACCTACTAAGGACTCTGGTGTTAACAGGTCTACCAATGCTCTGGTACTTGCGTGGATGACTTTAAATGACAGGCTTGCATTCTCAGACTTAGAGATACCCAACACTAAGTAAGCTGCCTGGACTTAGCATTTCCCTTTATGAATATGTCTAACTGACTGAAATTAGAACACATTTGGTTTTATCCAATTCTCCTTTACTCTAGTAATTCTAGAGGATGAGAAGGACCTCTTTTATTTGCATACCATGTGCATCCATCTTCCAGACCTTATTAGATCTGATGTATGAATGTGAAAATACATCTGAGTTGGGAAATGATGCCATGCTTTGATTTAATGTACAGAGAAACAGCTTGGGTCAGCCTTGCTTCCTCTCTGCTCTGGTTGACAGGACCTCTCACAGAACATATTGCACACAAAGGAAATCTTACATAGTTTCAAGTTATTGGTAACTGGGCAGCATTTTTCAATTGTGTCTCTGGAGTATTAATAATAATAATATCTCAGTACACAATGTAATTTATACTTGGCATTGTTTCCCCAAACAAATTTTGTCAACAGAGTCATGGCATAGGGTTCACTTTAGGGAGAACCTACTATATTCCAATGTTTTCATTTTGTTCAATCTTCACTAACCATAATATAACCCATGTTTTTCTTGATATGTAAAACATTTTATAAGTTCAACTGCACTTGAATTCTTTCAGTTGCATGTGAAGTCATGTGCACAATATACAATTTTGTCATATATTTAAATATTTTCTCTAAAACAATTTCAGGACAGAAAATGATATGCTGGTAAATAGACCTAGCATTTAAACTGTTCCCCAAGTTCTTCTAAGCAAAAGTGCATTTGTAATATAAACGTATCATATATAAGGCTAAAAACACAATCTCACACCAGAGAAGATTTCAAATTTCCAAGTCAGTCCAGATGAGTCACAGAAAAGTGCTAACACATCAAATCTGGAACAAGTTCATGGGGGCTGGGCAAGGAGTCATCAAAGCGAAATCTTTTAGAAACCATGCTGCTGTCCTCAGGGATATTCTCCTTGTCCTCCCGGTCTCCACAGCTCCCATTACAGGAGGACTTGGGGGTCTTGTCTTCGGAGGACCTGAAGGGATGATCCTGAATGTGAGAGGACCCTGAAGTTTCCTCAGGGTGAACCAAGCTTCCCAAGTCCCACTGCTGGAGCCAAGAATGAGAAAGGCAGGATTCTGCTGTTGGTCTTCTCCTTGGCAGAAAGCAGAAAAGGAAGGGTGAGCACTTGAGGCAAGCTGAGGACATCTTCCAACTATGTCTTAAAATGAACACAGGGAGCCCGTACTGTAAAGTCCAGACAGTAGAATAGACACAGCTAACTTTTATTAACTGCTTAGGCATATGCCAGGGCTATTTCACATGCTTTAATATATTACTGAAAGATCACAAGAATCTTAAGAAATAGGACCATTATCGCCATAACAGATCAACGAAGGAGATTTGCATTCGAGGCAAATGTTCCCAAGCTCTCAGAGTCACATATTACAGTTTGGATTCTGAATGCCAAAAGGCCCCGTGTTAAAGACTTGGCCACCAGCTTGTGACATTTTTGGAAGGTAGTGGAACCTTTAGGAAACAGAACTTGTTGAAGGCAGTTAGCACTGAGGATGACCCTGGAGATCACGTGACCTGCCTTCCTCATACCGGCCACCTGCCAACTCAGCACAGCCCCAAACAACAGAGACAAGGGGCCCACACTGAGAGGTCCTGAGTGAAGCCTCGCCTCCTTGTAGCTGAAGGTCTGTGTTACCTTGTTATGGTAATGGAAACCTGCCTGACGGTCAAGAGGAGCCTGGGTCTACAGTTGTACGTTCAAGTATCTTTCCAAGGAAGTGAAAACCACTTTATTGTAATGAGCTCACGAATAAAAATCTCAGGCAGCTAGATTAAGTAGTCACTCAAACAAGCACTTGCCCAGGCACAAACTGTGTGTCTCAGTGACCTTCTCCATAGTTAAGAGAGCATTCTGAAGCCACGGAGCGTCACTTAAGGTTTTACATTTTCATTGTCAATTACATTTGTATGCACTATCCACCACACACACACACACACACACACAGAGAGAGAGAGAGAGAGAGAGAGAGAGAAATTGTGGCAGAGTTGAAACTAGAAAAACAACTGGCCTGATATGCTCTTCCATGACTCATATGTCCTCTGGCCTGCATTCCGTCCTTCCTCATCACTTAAGGTCAGCCTGCCTTGGTCTCCTTTTGAAATGTTATACTATACCTACCTACACTTGGCACTGTTTACATCTATACATGCCTTGATTATAGTCTAAGATCCACAAATCCTCATTTAACATTACTTTCCAAGTCCATCCATTTTCCTGCAAATTTCATGATTTTTCTTTATTACTGATAGATAATATTTCATTTTATATATGTACCACATTTTCATTATCCATTCATCTACTGATGACCATCTAGACTGATCTATTTCCTTGCTATCATAAATAAAGCACCAATAATCCTGGGTGTACAAATAGCTCTATGGAAGAATATGGCGTTCCTCTGGGTCTATGTCCAGGTGTGAAATAGTTGAGTCATATAATAATTTATTTTGAATTTTAGAGAACCTACAAATTACTTTGCATAATGACCGTATTAATTTGCAATCTCACAAGCAATGAACAGGATTCCTCTTTCCCCACATCCTTTCCAACATAAGCTATCAGATTTCTTGATGATAGCCACTGTGACTGAGTGAGGTGCTAGTTCAAAGCAGGTAATACAACTTAAGTATCTTTCTACATCAGAATTGACAGGTATTTTTATTTATTTTTCACTCTTCCATTCCGGCATACCACAATCTGTTTAACCAGACCCCTACTGGTGCTTCCAAAATCTTGATGTTATAAACAATGGTCTGATGAACACTGAGGAAATGCTTTCTAGAAACTTGGTTGATTATGTCCAGAGCAAGAATTTGTTTTTTTGTATTTTGAAGCATGGTTTTAGGTGTCCTCTCAATTACCTCTAACATGCACTAATACCAGTATCTTCTGGAAGATTATGGAAAACAATTAAGCTTTTATAGTATTCAGGAAGTGCTTTCTGAACTTAGACCTTTCTTCTTTAATCTTGGTTATACATACTAGTTTTCAGTGTTGGGGTTCAATCCCAGGGCCTCATACAAATGAGGGAAACTCTACCGTTTAGCTATACCCTCAGGTTATGAATTCATATTTGTGTAAGAGAATACAAAAAATAGCTGTTCCTATAAATCTCTTCTTAGAGAAAACATTAGTCAATGACTATGATTGCTTGCCATTGACTACAGAATTGCACTTAATTTTTAAAAATCCATTACAACACAATAAACTCTTGCTTTATTTTCTAAGGAACACTGTGGTAGTTTGGGGGAGAAAAAATGGTCCCAGCTGCCATGTTCCCCACTATGATGATAACAGACTAAACCTCTGAAACTATAAGCCACCACCTTAATCACACATTTTTCTTTATAAGAGTTGGCATGGTCACGGTGTCTCTTTAAGCAATAGAAATCCTAACTAAGATAATCATTTTTTTTTTTCTGAAGTCAAACTGGTCAGTTCAACTGAAATATATATGTGAATGTGCCAGTAAACAAAATGCTTAAATACTGTATATTTCAATTACACTTGAAAACACAGAATAGGGAGAATTGGACAAAGGTGATGGAAATGGCTTTGCATTTCCTCCTGGCCTCCACACCTGATGTCTGCTCATGAAGAGATTCCTTTCACATATGAAGGTGCTCCTGTTCATGATAGCCGAAAGGAAAACTGGAGTGCAGATGCCTTCAGCCTGACCTACGCTGAACAGTAAATGTGTCCGAGAACGAGATGAAAATCTAGTCAAGCTTGAAGGCTGCCCAAGCAAATGAATGTTAGTGAAATTATCAAATCCCTTCAATTTGGAAAGCCTCTGGAAGAACTATGAATCAAGAATTTATTTTCTGCATTAGTTTATGCTTTTAAAAATAGTAACTGCTAAATCTTGAAAAGATTCTTCAATGATGTTTACTCAATACTTTGAGTCTTAAAATTGCTTAAGACTTAAAATTCTACTATTCAAAAGAAGGGGAAACACCTATAAACTCAAAGGTTAAATAGGATCATTTGGTAGATATTCCTGGTCTTTTTTTTGTGTGTGTGTAGTCTTTATGTGCTCATTACAGAGTCTTTAGACTATAGGCCAAGACTACTTAAGAAAACAAAAATGGCTTGTAAATAGAAACCACAATATTACTCTTTATATGAAATAAGTGTTCATGTCCAAAATATACCTAGAAAGAGTTGTTTGGGTTCAAATTATTCCAGTAAAACATTCAGAACCCAGTGTTTTGCTGTTGTTGTTCTTGTTTTTTTTTTTTTTTTTTCTTCTTCTTGCCAATAAAGAAACTGAGTCCTCCAGGAGATTAATTCCCATTAACAGAAGTCTGGAAAGTGAGACCTCTGGCCCCCCAGGACACAAGCCAGCCTTCTTGAAGAAGCGCTGGGCCTCTCCTTGCCTTGAAACTGCCAATAATTAAGCGTCTGTAGTTAGCATGAAGTCCTTTCTTCAGCAAATCCCATGATGCACTGCATTTTCAGCATATGCCAGGGTGAAAGATACTCTGTGGCCCAGGGCTTTCTTTTTTTAAGCAATCAAAATTTGAACATTCTTATATATAAAATGAACCCTCACATGAGCAGATATCTAATCCTTTAAGATTTGGCAATCAGTGGGGCTGGAGAGATGGCTCAAAGGTTAATTAAGTTGACTGCTCTTCCAGAGGTCCTGAGTTCAATTCCCAGCAACCATATGGTGGCTCACAACCATCTGTAATAAGATCTGGTGCCCTCTACTGGCCTGCAAGCATATATGAAGACAGAATGTTGTATACATAAAAATAAATAAATCTTAAAAAAAAAAAAAAAGATTTGGCAATCAGTAATTTGTGTCTGTTTAACTACAAATCATTCACATTCAAGTCCCATCATAGTAAGCCAAGGATTAGCAGCTGGTTGAGAAAATATTAACTCAAAAAAAATCTCACCTTTATTTTAAATGTCCTGGTGTGTGATTTTTTTACTTAGAGTTACATACTAGCTATTTAATTCTCTTTCATATCAATTCTCTATCTACTTTCCAGAAATCTGAACAGATGTGGAATACTTTCCTGTAACTTGAGAATTACCTGTCTTGTGACTTTATCTTTATTTTACTAGTGTTTCTCACTTTGCAGACGGTTCTGCAGTAACAATTCCATGCGTGCACACAACAGCTTTTATTCCTGAGAGCTCTGACCCGCTCTCTTCCCCAGAACCCATCCACTCTCTTAGTAGTTCCCTCAACTTGCACGTCACCCACCAGGGTTTTCAGACAATGGGGTAAAACGTTTATTACTTGCATTTTTGTGTGTAGCATGTATCTTCTTAGTAGATACAGTTATTTGCTTTGTAACAGCGTTTAATTAATGTCATTACTTACTCTGGATTCTTTACTAGAAGGCTCTGGATGAAGTCTGTGGCCAGTTGTGAAACGGATGAGAAAGTTTCTTCTGAATAATCTACATTAACTTGAGAAATATTCAGGTATGTTTCTTGATTATCTTCTCCTACAAACGGCGATGTATGAGTTAACAACATATATGCTATTATGCCAATATTCCTGAAAAACAAATAAGTGAGAAGGAAACATAAAATGTACATTAACTTAATATTTATAAACCATACAATTAATAGTCTACAAGTTCCTGTCCTCAAAACTGGCACAGACTAAAAAAAAATAAAAAAAAAAAGACCTAAATTGATTCTAGAGATTACTGTACGATAACAACTAAAATAGTTAGGTTACTTTTATTTGCCTCACAAAGAGAACAGGGAGTCCACACATATAACATCAACATCATCCATTGAAAATATCATTTCATCTACAGTCTATACAGCCTTCAGTGTAGACACGTGTTGGGTTCATAAAACAGCTGTATTTGTAAAAGTCTACCCAATGGCACAATAACCATCCGAGTGATGTAACCAGGACTTTGTGCAAACAGCCTGACAGACGGGCAAAGCACAAGGCTGGATGAGCACACTTTTCAAAGCTGTCAATATGCTAAGGTCAAGGCTGGCCGGGAGCTAGAACAAGGCAGCACAGCATGCTTTACTCAGGCACTAGTCACCCGGTCTTTTGTAGCCTTGCGAACCCATTAGTTTGGAAGAACCTGGAGAATAGGGCTGAAGTCTGCGCCTGGCCTAGGAAGTGAGTCGGTTTGCTGTCACGAGAAGTTCCAGTGCCGATCCTGGTGCTGCTCTCTGGGGGTCTGAGATATCTGCAAACCTCACAACTCCGTAGAGGTGAACCCTAGAAACTGAGCTCCTGTGTGTATCTGACCTCTTTCTGCCCAGCAACTGCCGCGCCTTACCCTTCTAGACTCGCATAGCTAGGCAGAGCATCATGTCTAGCTATGGCTGATGCATCATCCCGCTGCTTGAGCGTTTTACTTGACTACAGACTGTGTGTCACTGACTGAGGCTGCCTCACTCTTACTCAACTGAGGTGACTGGAGAGAAGGAGTTGCTATTTCTATGCCTCTGCCTCAAGAGCTTACTGAAAAAGGCAGGTAAAAGTCTTCAATGATATCTTTTGAATAAAATCTTTGAAAGAAAGCCTTATTTTTACTATTAATTTTTTAAAAAAAGCTACATATCTATTATCCAATTCTGAAAGATGCAATTTAAATCATCTATAGACTCTTACCACATATCTGTTGCTGTGGTGATAGGATCATAGTTGAGGATTTCTGGAGCTGAAAGAGAAAGTTAAGACTCAACATACGCAAACGTTAAAACACAATAATCACCTTGCATTAAATTACAATTTGATTTGGTTATGGAGGGCAGAGTAGTAGAATGCCAATAGGGATTTAGTGGGGTTTTAATTACATTGAGATTATACACTAAGCATCTCTAATATTGTGAATATGGTATCAAGAGGGGGGCAGAGGGCCAAGGCACTCCTGTGCTCCTGGCTAGCAGCTGAGCATGCAGGAGAGCCAGTGTATTAAAGCTGACCTCAGAAAAGCCATCATTATGAAGAAATGACCTGGCAAGAGCCACAATCTTTATAACGGCAGTTTTACTGCTTTGTTATTAATTTATATCATTTTGTTAGCCTCAGGTAAGCTTATCTTTTCAGGGTAAAGAGGATCATGTTCTTACAATGAGGCTTCTTACAAATGCTAAGATTTTCAAGCAGATTAAATGTTCTTAAATTATCAAAACCTAACTTCCTAAGCAATTTTCGGCTGTCTCTTTCCTTGTCCTTCCCAAAATGCGAAATAAATTCTCTATACTTCCTAAACTTTACAGTGAATTTCCAATTAGTAAAGTCCCATGTAGTATTTATAAGTGAAAATTGACTGTTTCTCAATATGGTTTTATCATCTTTTCAAAAAGAAATTTCTCAACTCTGACATTTTCATGAATGATACCTCTGAAACACACATGCTGTCTGTCAGCCTCACCAACCCCCTATGACCTCCCTGCATACCTCTGTGAGCTATGCTATCACTGGTTACAGCTATGTGTTCTAGGACACGATGGCCCATGTTAGCATCCGACAGGTCACAGTTTTCATCTCTGGGAGATAACTACCTAAGCTCATGGGGCCTGCTCTGTTTAGCTTTATCTTTTCAATGGAGATGTCCATTTGGACAGTAACAGAAAGTAAAAATGTTACTGTTATCTCAAAACATTCCCACATCTTAAGAATCTTTTGCAGGCATAGTCAAATCTGTTGACTTAGCCTAGCACCCCCAGATTACGTGGTCATCTTCTCTGACATCCCTTCCCCCACATGCTCCCTTTACTGCCTTATGAACAACTCTTACACTTGAAGACAATGAATGGCCCCTGCAAAACCAAAGGCTGCCCTGTGCACAGCTCTGGGGCGGGGCAGAGGGAGGCAGCAGCAGTCACAGCCAGGCTCAGAGGCTCTGGACCACTCGCTTCCTTCTGTCCTGCCCATCTGCTACTGACTTCCCTTCTCTGCTCTTCCCCCTACACACAGGCAGTACAGACACGCACTGTACTTCTACACTTAGCCAATGTCCTGTGAGCTGTTCCTAATGCCTAATATAGTCCTTTACTCACCATAACTCATTTAATGAGTCATAGCCGAATATGAATGCATTAAACTTTTTGAATCAATTGAATCCTGGTATTGTGTAATCTAAAAATATGTGAGCATTTTTGTTTGTTCTTGGTGCTAAGCACACATGAGTTACATCTCTGTCACAAAAATACAGTTTTAAAGAGGTACATTTAAATTACAAAATGGTATAAAAAATAAAATGGATTTCTTACCTAAGTATTCAGGTGTTCCCATGATTTCCCGAAGCTCACATGCATTCCCAATTTTTCGAGACATTCCAAAATCTACAATTTTTATGTCCCCAAGCGGGTATATACTGCTCAATAGTATATTCTGTGGCTAAACAGAGCACATAAAAAGGGATAAGCAACAGACAATAAAAGGGTGCTTGTCCTAGATTGAAGGTAAAGTGAGTTGCTTAACTCTTACACATTTCTGAGAATACATCCAACATCCACTGAACTGCCAATTAGAAGGAGTACTATTTAATAATGAAGACATTAAAAAGGCAGTCAAGAAGGATTTTCAGTTTGTAAGATGCTGGGTTGATTATGAGATACGGAATATATAGTAATAAAGACAAGAGCAGCAAATTCTGCCCACAAAAAGTTCAAGTGGCAAAAATACACGCATGCACACACACGCACACGTGCATACAAACACATGAAGTCCTGGCAGTAGAGAAGATGCTCAGGCCGAGTCTTACAGGAAAAGAAGGAATCTGTCAATTAGAAAGGTGCTCTGTGGGACAGCAGGGTGACATGCACATCATGTCCAGAGTAGAAAGTGCTTCTATACAGTGTGAAGATGGTTCCAGATGAGCTGGCCTGACAGTCCCAAGGTTTATAGCTGAGACAGTAAGATGTGTGTGTCCTCCACTGTCTCCTAGAGCCACATGACTGGACTTTATCATTGCAGGTGTAGCGACTACGACAACGTGCCCCATCAGAACCATTAAAAATGCAGATGCCTTGCTCCCAAAGTCTGTGCAAAATACTAACAGTCCTTCTCTTGGGGACTTGTTACAGGCAACAAGCAAACTCTGCTGTCAGCTTCATGGCTATGGTGTTAAAGCCACCTTGACGTCCAGTGCTCTGCCATGCTGTGTGACACAGTCTGCCTTCCTCAGGACAAAGACCAGACAGGTGCTGATCGGCACTTACTCTGCTGCCTTCCTCAGCCATGTGAATACAGGAGAGATGGTGGGGAGGCCAGACGGCAGGAACTTCCTCCCCAGGGAAACAAACGCACATGCAGGTTTTCTTTTGTGTTGATTTGGTTTTCAAGAGACAGAGTGAATAGCTGGGCAGTGTACATGTTAAAGTACTTACAGAACTTTCAAAACGGTATTGAACTCACAGGGGAAAAAGATTTAGAAATAGAGAGAGGCCTGGGCTATGACAGGCAGTGATTTTGGAATTATATTATGAAAGTGGCAGAGGAACCCTAAGGCTCATGCAGGTAAACTGCACAGACAGAGCGGAATCCATCCTTTAACAAATATGAAACAGGGTACTTCAGTCTTTAAGGCCTGTAAGCAGCTGTGGGGGAAAGACAAGGAATACCACCACCAAAGACCCTGGTTCTGGGGACTGCGGTGGGGACGCTGACTAATCCACACAACAGAGGACATAATGTCTCAGAGAAAGATGAGCGAGGTATGAAGCGGAGGGACGGGGAACAGTAAGAGGGTACCAGACAGCGATCTGAATCAATCACCTCAAGGGAGGGGGTGCCAGGCAAGGTCTGAGATGTGCCTCTTCCAGCAGGATGGATTACATAAGGGGATGGATTTTAAGTGGTTTAATTCAAGCCTACCACGAGTGCAGCCCTCTCCTGTCTGCAGCCAATACAAAGTAAAACCCAATGCAGCCCTACACAGACAGGCAGAGCACCACAGGTCTAGAGAACCATGATTTCTACCAATACCAGCCTGACGCTGAACTACCAAGAACAGAGAAGGAACACTAATGTTAGCTTAAATCACATTACCATACCTTTAGATCAAGGTGAACAATGTTATTCTGATGTAGATAATAAACTCCTTCAAGAATTTGTTTAATGAGTCTGATAACATCATTTTCAGATACCATTTCAGCCAACTCAGGTAAACACAGGTTGAAAATTTCTCCACCTGCAGCACTGAAAGAAAATTCAAATACAACTATTAAAAATCATTTATCTAAAAATAACCTTTAAATATTGTAGCCCCAGTAAGTAAATGTCCATATAAACATCCATGTGTGTATACCATCTGGGTGGCTACCAAGACTAAGAAACATGTTATATGTAGGATATGGTGGTCTCAAACCTAAGTTCCAAGTTGAAAGTACCAAGCACCAATGCTTTACACTGTAGCTGTAAGCTGCCACTGATTAATCTGTACACAGCATGCCAAGGAAAACCATGAGAAGTTGCTGCTGACACTTGGTTTATGACAACACAGAAACAAATATCTGCTGGTAAGGAACATGTCTGAAGGTGCCAATGACGTAAACTCCACTTCAATCCTACCCCACTCACCCAAACCCGAAAATTCACAAGAAACTAAATTTATTGTCTGACTCCAATTATCATGATAAAGGCAATGTAAGTACCAGGAATTTTACATTACTATTGCATTTATATTAGTAAACTACAAAATCAGGTATGGGAAGGCAATATAGGGAAACTGCAATCTGGAAAAAGGAAATCACTTTATCCTCATGAAGATTTAGGATACTGGCCACTTCTTTCAACACTTTCCCAAGGTCTCTTGAGGAAGGAAGGAGTAGGAATCCGTGGTACAGGCTGGCAACACACATCCACCCTCCCTTTTTAGTTACACTATTTACTGAACTAAAAATCCCACTCAAAAACGGAGAGGGCTAACTCCATTCCTGCAATGGCACCAAAATAAGATGAACAATTATAATCCCACAAATACAACTCTAAGAAGGTAAAACAATAAAGAGACGACACATTAAGCTTTCAGAAACTTGTTTGCTAGGCACTTTACAAGGAACAGAAAATACCATCAACTGAGAAAATCACAGAAAGCAAGACACAGGTCAGCAGGGTGTTCATGGAGGTACCACAGAACTCAAGACTGAAGATTCTGGCTGCTGCTACATTAGCTAGCACACCAGACTTTAAAATGGTCTTCTACAATGACATATTTAATTGACAGAACTTTGTAAGTATATGCCATAGTCAATTTTAGTTTACTGAAAATTCAGCACTATTAAAAGCTTCATATGCCCATTTAGGAAACATGTTCCCTTCATTAGTTTTTGAAGATATTCTCCTTCATTACATGCATATGCTTTTTTTTAAAAAGCACTTAGTTTGAGCAAAGTCTTTACTTCATGGAGTGGGGGATGTAGTGTCTCATCTATTTTTAAAATCCCAATTTATAAAAAGATGTGATAATACTACCTTCTAGAAGAGTAGCATTTATTATTTATTCAAACAGCCAAAAAAGGTCTAAAACAGTCATTGATACATTATAACTTGAATGATATACTTTCATGTGGGCTATGTATTTTGATAAAAATAAAAAGCTCTAAAACTCTCTTCAAAGTGACAAGGTAACTACAAGAACTTCTGTTTAATTTACAAAAGTAAACAATTTGGTTTAAAAAAGGTTTGGACTGAGGTAAACAGCAAAATACAAAAACAAAACAGAACTATCAGAACTCTTAGCTACATTAAATGCTAAAGAAAGTATTACATGTATTTATCAAGTTAGCAGATGCAGTAATTCAAAAAAGTACTTTATCACATGATCCTGGGGGATTATTCAGGCATGGTCTATATAGTTAGACATGCATTTATTCTTTGAGCCAGCAATCAGCTTCTGGGAATTTATCCTGAAGCTCCAGGCCACAAATAACAGCACTTACGTATGACAAGCTGAATAAGATGCTAAGTCATACAGTGGAGTCCTTTGGAAATGAGCCATATATGGGGCTGGGGACATGGCGCCGTGATACAGTACGTGCTTACAATGAATGAGGTCCTGGATTCAACCCCTATCAGTACACACACATGTACACAAGTGCCAAACATTTTTACATGTCTGAGTTTTAAACCGTGCAAACATTTTTTTAATAGTTAGAAGGATTTTTAAGAAAGAGTTTTAACAGTATGTGCAATGTAAAAACATACTCCATTAAAGAGAACTGAGTTTTTGTCCTTCCCAGCAGGTATTAATTGCAAGTAGATTCTCGGTTAGGAGTGGACTTTGTGTTCACATCCCCTTCTCAGTCTAGGGATTTTGTCTGGTTTGAACCTTTTGCATGCAGCCATGCAAAACTCTGTGAGTTCACATGTGCACCAATCCTATTGTTTCTGGAAGATGTTGTGTGCATGGAGTCATCCACCTCTTGAACTTACACCTGCTTGTATTTCTTAAATAGAACAGAATAAAGGGAAAGAAGAAAAAAAAAAAGAGTTTAAAAAAAATGAAATCCCGGGCTGGAGAGATGGCTCAATGGTTATGAGCACCGACTGCTCTTCCAGAGGTCCTGAGTTCAATTCCCAGCAACCACATGGTGGCTCTCAACCATCTGTAATGAGATCTGCTGCCCTCTTCTGGCCTGCAGGGACACATGCAGGCAGAATACTGTATACATAATAAATAAATAAATCTTTAAAAAAAAAATGAAATCCCAACACTGAATATAAGCAGGAGCAAATGTACCTAACCTAACTGTAACTCTGACTCTGAATATATGCCATAGTGGGCAATACTTTAGTTTAAAGAATGGCAAAAAAAAAAAAAAAAAAAAAGGCAAGGGGGTGGGAAATCTAGCCACTCGCTGCTGGGTGTGGTATTAGCCGGTTTACACTGAGCTGCTAGGCAGCGCCCCACTGGAAACCAGAGCTCATGTGGACTGACTCAGTTCAGCTGGGAAGAGCAAGGAGAAGCAGTGAGCAGAACCAGGAAGCCCTCAAACACTAACTGGATCACATCAGAAGGACAGGATGGAGATTTAAAGCTTACTTGACAAACTTTAGTCTTTGATAAATTTGGCATGAAGGAAAATAACAAAAGAAACTGATTAAGGCTCACTAATTTGATCAAATTGGTTGTTTTTAATTAATGCTACTTAACAGTTTCACAAAACCGCTGACTACACAGGGCCAGTAATAAGGAGAGAGGGAAAAGAAACACCTTATCACAAGAATGCAGCTTAGCAAATGGAGAGCGAGCCATGGAACTAGAAAGAACTGTGTCCCGACCTCCACTGGAACTGCTAATTCAAGCAGCATGTCAGTGGGCACTGGAATCTGGGAGGAAGGTCTGTCAAAGAGAAGGGTATTTGCTAGGTCATCACTTAGATTAGTGGGTAGCTGCAAAGGGAGGCTTTATAATGAGTGGGAGATCCGCAGACCACCCTACTCATCTTCACACTTAACAAAACTAGTAACAAAACCAGCTGCTGTTAACGCCACCTGATGTGACTGACATATTAAGAGACACCTGTTGTCACCCACACTACTGTCCTTGCCAAACATGTTACCATCTGGTGACGTGGATACAGACAGACAAACCTAGAAAAAGTGACATTTCCTGTGACAAATGATACACATTCACCACTCCCAAGAGTCAATGTCACAAACATAGAAGGATCAAAGAGACTTCACAAGTAAACATAACCGCCTGAGTCTTGACTGGAACCTGAACTGGAAAAAAAATAGTCCTTATACAGCATTTTGGAGGCAGCCAACAACATCTCAATGTGGGCTATGAAAGGCTTCCCTTAGAGCATGCTGGCTTTCTTATGTCTGATGCTCAGTTGGTTACACAGAAAACTGCCGTATTCTTCAGAACTCCTGCGGTATGCAAAAGAGAAAGAATGTGTGCAGTCTTCAAGCCACCCCAAAAGTGATGGACACAGTTAAGCCCTGATCCTAGAATAAATCTTAGTCTTAGCCACTCTAGAGATCAAAAATGCCAATCTACTCAAACACTTGCTGCAAGCTAGTTCTATTTCAGCCAGAGGCAGTGAGCTCCCCGACAGTCTACTAGCTAGTTCTATTTCAGCTAGAGGTAGTGAGCTCCCCAACAGTCTACTAACTAGTTCTATTTCAGCCAGAGGCAGTGAGCTCCCCGACAGTCTACTAGCTAGTTCTATTTCAGCCAGAGGCAGTGAGCTCCCCGACAGTCTACTAGCTAGTTCTATTTCAGCCAGAGGCAGTGAGCTCCCCGACAGTCTACTAGCTAGTTCTATTTCAGCCAGAGGCAGTGAGCTCCCCAACAGTCTACTAACTAGTTCTATTTCAGCCAGAGGCAGTGAGCTCCCCAACAGTCTACTAACTAGTTCTATTTCAGCCAGAGGCAGTGAGCTCCCCAACAGTCTACTAACTCATTGGGCAGGGTTCCCGGATCCATTTAAAGATTGTAAACACGAACTATGCATAAAACACGTCATGTTTCTGAGGAATTCTGTTGTAGCTTCACATGAACTCCAAACAGGATTTTACTAACACAGTCAATGTTCTGTGCGTATTCACCCCACACACCGAGAGCTCGTTAACTGGTTTGATGTTAGCCCCCTTTCCCTTAGCTCACAGGAAGGAACTGTTGAGAGGAAAAGCAGCCAAGGAGTCTTTGACAGTGATCATACAATCTATGAAAAATGAAATGTCACAGTACCCAGTCTTTCCGCTATTCTAACTCGCTCTGAAGGTTCTCTAGCAGACTTTCATATGGTGTCCTGTTCTGGGAAACATATACCCGACTCACTGTTCAGTAAACTCCACGTCAGTTCAGCCTTTTACAATCAGCACTTTCATACAAATTAATTTTAGCTAAGTCTATTTCCTGGCACAAAACAATTGATTTTCAAAAACTATATTAAAAAATCTCTACTTCCTTACAATATAAATACTAAAACCAAACCCTTGGGTGCTGGGGAGGTGACTCGGCATGTGACAAGCTTGCCATACAAGCATGAGGACCAAGTTCTGACCACCAGGCAGATGTGGTAGCCCACCTGCAGGCCTAATGCGAGGGAGGAGGCATGGGTGTCTAAGGAGCCAGCAGGCCAGGCAGACTAGTTCAGTGAAAGGCCTCGCCTTGATATAGAAGGTGGAGATCAACCGAGGAAGATATCTAAACTCTATCTCTGGTCCCCACATGCTTGTGTGGCTACACACACACACACACACACACACACACACATACATTATACACACTCTAAATACACATAGCTGTGCAAATAAAATAAATAGCACAAATACACTTTTACATTCAAAGGGAAACCATGTACAATGGCAGGTAAAAAGAATCGCTACAGTTTGTAGCATTATTTTCTCTTTACCCATCTCTTTCCAATGTTGTTCATCTTCCAAACTTGTAACTGTATTTACCAGATGTTAATCTGGGGGTTAGCAGGCCACGGCCATCTTAGCCCAATACACCGCACCAATTACCAAGCATTATGGTGTTTTCAATGTTTCACTGACAAGAGATATTTTTGTCTCTTTTGGCCACAGTTCCTGACATTCTTTTCACATTGTACGTACTACAAATGTCTCAATGGTGCTGGAGACACATCACTCTGTAAGCTTCTGCTTGAGTCATTTCCTTGGACATCTTTTATTAAAATAGGTTTTACTAAAACATAAAAATGGCTTCAATTTTATTTGTCATTAGATTATTTCCTAGAAGAAAACCTCAATTTATGTACTATTAATATGGAATTAAATTCTTGCAACTACATTCCCAAATTAGTTTGCTGTCTTTTGTTTAATACCTGCTGTTAATTAGTTTTGGTATGTAAGTATAAAGCTATTGTCAAAAATGTACAATTATAAATTAATATTCACCAACAGGCATCTTTATAAATTTTGTCACACTGTTATCATGACCTGACATGTCATGCCATAGTCTACCAATGAAACACCTTAAATGTATGAGAAAGCACATACTTACTATTCTAACACCAAAATGATTTCCGTTGCATTTTCGTAGACCTCATGTAGATTGATCACGTGGGGACAGGCCCTGGCCAGTTCCAGCACAGCTATCTCATGCAGAATCTCTGCCCGGCAATCCTGGCCTCTTCGCCTCTTTTTCAGAAATTTTGCAGCATACTCTTGGCCAGTAGATTTTGATATACATTGTCTAACCACAGCAAATTTTCCTCTAGAGAGAAAGAAAAGGGCAGTTTCATGCCTTCAACTTAAAGTGAATTCTTTCACATATCTGTGCCATTAAGAACTATTTTTCTCTATAAACTGAATCAAATAACATGTTCTTTGATAAAGCCTGTAATACTACCACATAAATGTAGAAGATTATCACAGCAGGATAATCAATTCACTTTTACGATCAGTATGACACATTTCCAGTGTACCTGGTAATTTCTTTTGCCAACCAACTCTATGCTTCTAATAGACACCTATGGGATATGGAGCCTATAGTGAGTATTCAAATGCATTTTATGATCAGCCAAGAACATTCAGGGTTATCGACAGTTTCGCCTAAGCACACCCAGGAATGTCATGTTAATCATTCTAGGATAGTGCAAATGCTTTTATCTCACTAACAGAAATACTTAACATCCTACCCAAACTTAAAGCACAAAGATTATTCCTCCTGGTATATGCAGGTACTATAGATTTACAAAAATGCAAAGCTATTTTCAAGCAAGGATTATTTTAAGAACTAATAGAGGCTATTGATTTGCATGCCCCCCAAAAATGCATACATGCCCTTAAATAGTAAGGTTTACATTTAATTCCAGAGGGCTTTTCGATTGAAACCTATCATAAACCTTCTAGGCTTTCCTTTAAAAGATCCCAATTGAATAACCTCCATGCTAAGAATAAATCACCTGATACCAACAGGTACAAATCCATCTCCAGAAAGTGTGGTATTTTAACTCCATTGCATCAAGTACTCTCAGAAATATACTTCTAACCATGGTCAGCTGAGAGCAGGGGCCAACATTTAACCTGCATGGTGCTTACAGTGTGTGTGTGGGGGGGGGGGGGGCGGGTAGGAGGATAAAGTGCTTGACCGGATTTTATTTCCTACTCCCAAGAACCAAAATGAGAGATTCCTCTTCAGTGCTTCCCAATTACCTCAAAATCAATGTCAATAACCTAAAATCTATAGCTAATAATTAAAAATAAAGTACACAAGCTCTAATCTGAAGACTACCTTTATTAAGACATACTGCAACTAAATAAGGCTACATGTACAAACCTGATCCTTTATTGTTAAGTGCCAAGAATTAAACCATGGAATATGAATTTCTAGCTTTCTTGTCTCACAACTATGGAATAATCTCTCCCCTTAAAATGGCTTTGTTTCTCTATTAAGTTTAACATTTACCGATTACTGAGATACAGAAGCAAAACCTTGTGTAAAACAGAAAGGGAATTTGGGGTTTTGGAAAAAAACCTCACCTTGTGAAGTTTAGAAACAAACCAGGAAGCCAAGGAAGCAAGCACACCGTTTACAGGGGTGATGCCTTCACTACACCTAGTCACGTGACGGTGGCTAGGCACCGGAATCGCTTCAGAAACAACCCATTTTCCTTACTGCTTCTGGCCTTCCTGAGGCTTTCTTCAACTACTCTCTTCCTTACCCACAAGCAAGGACACAGTTGACCCAATGTCATGGGTAAAGGTTCATCTGACATATTCACTGCTAAGGAAAAGCTCTTTGAGGACAGGAAACATCTCTGACCTAATTAAGCAAGTCTATAAAAATCTATATTCTGCAAACTAACACACAACAGCACCTAAAATGCTTCTGAATAAGCGTCAGAGTTTGTGTATCTACTATAATACTACACATTATGCTATGTTTTTAAATCCACATACGATTTTTTTTTTTTTTTTTTTTTTTTTTTGTTTGGAGACAGAGTTTCTCTGTGTAGCTCTGGCTGCCCTGGAACTTAACTCTGTAGACCAGGCTGGCCGCAACTCAGAGCCTGTCTCTGCCTCCTGAGTGCTGGGATTAAAGTTGTGTACCACCGCCATCTGGCCCACATTTGCATTTTTAAAAATTTGACATCTTGGTAAAGTTATATCCATATATTAACACATAATTACACATGCATATATTTATATATACTGTGCAACAAGATACATAATTTTAGCATAATGATTAGAGGTTTTAAGGAGAAAATTAAGTATCTATTTTACATTCTAAGAGGCTAGTTGTAGTTTAGAAGAATAACAACAGTCCTGAATATATAATGTTCCTGCAGCAAATTTAAAAGAGATAGTCAAGAAAACTTAAAACTTTAATCATAAGAGTAGTCAATGCACATCCTCAAAGGGCAAAGCTGGCTAGATTTCCCAGCAGTGAAAGGTCTAGCTGTTACCCTCTGCATTCTAAAACACAATAAAGTAAGAAGGGATGGGGAGGGTAAGCCACAAAGGAAGCTGACGTTTATTTCTGAATCTGCCCTACCCTTCTAACCACAAGGCCCAAGAAACTCAGCCTCAGCTGGGGGAGGGGTGGAAAAACCTACCCAACATGTGAAAAACAGGAACAGTGCAGTTTTTTGAGAATGGTGAAAAATGAACTTAGATTTACTTTATATGGTTTCCTTTGTATTGCTAAAGGGAAAGACATTCTCAAACGCTGACATTTTAAAATTAAATTTTAAAACCCAGCTGATAAAGAAAGATAACTTTGTAGTTCTCCACATGCTAGAATTATGTTTATATATCACAAAGTATACAAGCCTCCCAGAGAAACAGGCTCAGAACCCCCACCTCACTTCTTAAGGCTCACACACTAAGACAGGTTACAAGTTTGAAGGGATTTTAAAGTTCATGGAAGATTAAAAAAATATGATTTTTAATTGCCAAGGTTGAAAATTAAATGCCCCAATATCTACCATGTGAATCATTAGCCCCAAGCAATTCAAAGATGCAGTTTAAATCTCTTCCATGAAGACATCTGATGCTGGGACATTAGCAATCTAACTTTGTTTGAATCAGATCCTACCATGAGCTTTTGCTTTAAAATGTTTAAAAGCAAACTAACTCCAGTTCATGATGGTTCCTTATGATGTCCCCTCTGTAAGACCATTTCAAGCTAACAGTAGGCCTACTCAAGTTCTCTACAAAGTTAAAGGAAAAAAGCTCTCATTAGCTACTATACACCTATTATTTTGCAAAGTTAACCTAATAAAGTTACTCATCCAAATAGTAACCTAGAAAAGTAGGTAAGAATGCTTCTTGCTGTACAGACTAACAAGTCATCATCTAGGATCTGTTAGAGCAATTTCCAGATGTCTTGCAACACAAGGTAACTTGCATACACTCAGTCTATCTTCTCAACTAAAGAGAAAGAACACATAACCACAAAGGTCACACAAACTCTGACCCAGAACAAGGGCAGCTCAAGCAACTCTGGGCTCAGGCAGAACAGCACCATGCTGAGTGAAGACACAGACCGGGCGGGCGGGCACACCTACTGATACAAAGAGAGGGATGGAAGAAAGGAGGATAGAGAGGAACAAGTACAGGAGGCAGACAGGCAGCTGATGGCATGCTGGGTTTCTGCAATAGTCTGCTTACAATCCCAAAAGTAAGCCATTAACAATGCTGTCTGTACTACCAGGCTTCTCATTTTAACTGAAACGGTCAGAAGCAGAAAGTGGTCCAGAAGAGGGTAAACGGTACCAAGGCAGGCTTTCTGGATACTGGATCATATGATAAGCACTTAAGGGAACTAGTGATGTTCAGCTTTGTTTAAATATCTGGAAGACTACTACCTAAGTATATATTACATGCAGCTACAAAAAGAAAACCTTGTCCATCAAGTAGAGATCAGCAGAAAGCAAAACATTCTATGTCTATGAGATGGATTCACCTTTATGTTATAAAAGGGCTGCATGAAACATCTGAAAACGTGGAAAGGCCACGGCTTGTCTCTACTAAACATAAAAGACACAAGCAAAGGACTGGCTTTCACAGTCAGCCAGTCTGAGATTCCACACTGAGATTTTCAGGTGAGAATTAATCATACTGTTGTATTGTCCATCCACCGATAAAAAGAAACTTTCTGAACCACTGTAGCATTAAGCCAAAACATTGACCTCCACACGCAAAACACATAAAGATATATATATATATATATATATATATATATATATATATATCCACATACACACACACACACACACACACACACACACACACACACACACACACAAAACCACTGTCTTCTAACCCTTGACAATCACATTTAATCTAAACCTAAGAAGACACACAACAGATAAATAACTTGGCATAGCTTTTCTAATTCTCATACATATTAAAAGTACTGTAGTACTAAATGTCAACGGCACCCTTGGCCATAAGAAATGTATATTTCGCCGGGTGCTGGTGGTGGCTCACGCCTTTAATCCCAGCACTCGGGAGGCAGAGCCAGGCGGATCTCTGTGAGTTCGAGGCCAGCCTGGGCTACCAAGTGAGTTCCAGGAAAGGTGCAAAGCTACACAGAGAAACCCTGTCTCGAAAAGCAAAAAATAAAAGAAATGTATATTTGGTTAAGCCAGGGCAGAATTTATATAAGCTTCTATTTATAGAATACCAATTCTTTATGATATAATTGTGATATCAGACGTGAGTTAAAGATTCTTCATTTAGGAAAGTATGTGTGTGTAGAATGGAGAAGCACCCTTCTATTTCTCCTCTAGACAAACACAGTAGCTAGAAATTGAAACAAATGTACTAAAGCCAAAACATGTAACAGTACACTAAGCACTTGACAAATATTAAGTAACTTAATCCTTAAGAAATCTAAATAAACTAAACACAATTATCCTCCTCTCTTCTTCGGACACCTGCACCAAGAGTAATTTAACGGAAGTCACACAGAGAGCCAATGGCAGGGCCCAGATGGGGACTGGCACCTAAGCTGCCCCTTTCCATTCACAGATGCAGAAAGAAGAAATGAGATCGGAAGCTGGTGGGATGTGTTACGTGAATCCTCCACAGATTTGATTTTTCTAGCTAAGAAAGCAGAGATGGCGGCTTTTCTTTCTGATCACTGAGAATGGTTCCAAGTGAGTTTTAGAGCAGAAATAAAACAGCACACATATCGACGTCTCCTTACCGCCCCAGTTCTTTGGATGTAAGTGTATAGAAATTATTAAAATTCTCCATCTTCATTGGCGTTTGAGGAGTTGTAGTTATCAAGCCTGAGATACTCCGGCAATCGAATCTTCTCCGGGACATGTTTGATGCCCGCCAGGTCTGCTTCTCTGGGCACGCACTTCTGTTACCTGATTAAGGAGAGACAGGAAGAGAGAGGGTGGAACTTAATGTAACTAAGAAAGAGAGACATTATCTCGGGCAGGATGTGCGGTACATCACACAACTCCAAATATAGTATTAAGATAGAAGAAGGCAGACAGTTCTGGTTTCAGGAGCTTACGCTGGTCACAGGGAAAAAACACCAGAAGCAGAAACTGGTACCCCTCCTCTATGGCACCTCAACAAAGCTACTGACTTCATCTCAAAACGGAATTACTGTAAAAATAGTAAGAAATCATTGTTGTAAAAATGGAACGAGGTGATCATTTTTATGATTGTGAACTATCATCCTTTAACGCTACATTTTCACACACCTGTGTAAGTTAGCCTAGCAATGTAACGACTTTGTTTTAACTTCACATGGCCAACAAACTTGGCGGCAAACTCACATTTTGTGAATTATATTACAGCCCTCTGAAATACAAGAAATAGAACTTGTTCATGGTTTGGCCACTTTCCAAAACGAAATCTAGAAACTACCCTAGACCTTAAGAGTTCTTTGGCAGAGACTAATGCTGGCGATGCCATGCATGAAAACTCAGCCGTTTTCCTGGGTCAGTGACGATCATAAATAAATTACCAACTCAGAGTTCAAATCCATATCTGAAGCTCATACTATCTGCAACTTCTGGTACTTTATGTAACCAGTTTTAATATGAAATTGCTATTTCATATTAACTAATATTAAAACTGTATTAAGTTTTACTATCAAACTACTATTTCATATTAACTGAATTCATATAATTATGGTAGACTCTCTGCCACATCTGCCGAAAAAAAGATCAAGAATTATTCTGCTATCATTCGCCTGCAATAGCCCTCTAGACTGTTCCCACTGCCACATGCCCCTCCTCACTTCCTGCTGGAGAGCAACTGTTGTTTCCCTTCATTCAAATGCAGACTACTATCTTCTACCTAGCAAACAGGCAGTGCAATTTTCTGTTCCATTTGCAAATCTGTAAATTGTTTCTCTGTAACCTTTGGTCCTGCAGAAAAACACTTCTCTAAGTAGTTGGAGGCACATCTCCAGGAGTCTAAGAGTGCCCAGTGCTGACAAATGAGTTCCATTCACTCTTCATTAGCTGAGGCCGTAGTCTTTTAACTTCCCTACTGTACCAGTCTGGTTCCTGTGACTAAATCACAAGTCCACTGGACTGTTAATAAAGACAAGGCGCTTACTTTGGCTTACAGTTCTGGAAGTACAAGGCCAAGGAGCCTCAAATGATAGTGGCCTTCTTGCTGGAGAGTCCAGAGAAATCACAAAGCATCACAGAGCAAGAGACAGGAGTGTGTGCACAGGTCTCTTTCCCTCCTTTATAAAGACACTAGGATGCTTCATCACCACGGGGTACTAACCTAAGGACCTTATCTAATCCTAATCACTTCCCAGTGGCTCTAACCACAGACTTCAAGTCCTCACCCTCTTAACACCTCACAATGGCTGGGTGTGGTGGTGTGCACACCTATAATCCCAGCACTCAGAAGCTAAAAGAGTTTGAAGGCTTAAGGCAGGCAGGATTGCTAAGAACTGAGGCCAGCCTGAAGTATACAGTGAGTATGAAGTCTGCCAGGACTACACAACGAAACCTTTTCTTAAGAGGAGAAAAGAAAGGACCTTACAATGGTAATTCAACATGAGTTTAGAAGACAAAATATATTCAAACCCTAACAGCTACCATTAAAGGCCAAACGACACCTTCCTCGTATTTGTTAGTGAAATATTAACCCCCAGTACCTGACACTGAAAGCGTCTTCAGATAAGGCTTTAAGGTGGTGACAAGTTAAAAGAGACAATTAAGACAGGCCCTAACCCACTAGGACTGCTGTCCCTACAAGAAAAAAGAAACAAAAGCACAGAGACAAGTGGCAACACGGGCAGAAAATGGCCCAAGTGGACAGCTAGCTGTCTGGTTTTTGTTTGTTTTTAAGGGTCTCACTATGCAGGTCAGCCTAGAACACTCGGTGTAATCCAGGCTCACCTTGACTAGTTATAATCCTATCTCTCCAATGCTGGGATTATAGGCCTTTGCATGGCATCTGGTGCTCAGTTATCTTCTCCATACCTCCTTATTTCTGAAGAAGTTCAGTTTCACTGGTCACATTTTATTGTCTGAAAAATCAATGCAGGTATCAATTTCGACATTTAGTCAGTTAGGGTAAGGCTTTTCTGTATTGCCTTTAGATTTTAGAATTTTGCACACTTAAAAGTGCATGTTTATGATTACACTTATTCTCAACTCTACAAATATAAGAGGCAGGTCTCATCACTGATACAACTGGGCTATCTTCCAACACTTCTCACCAATCAATCAGAGAGACAAGTTTATGAGTTTTCATTTTTCTTTCATATAGATTTTAGATTCGAGGATGTTTGCCTTTTATAGAAGCTAAAACTAATAAACATTTTATGAATAAGCATTTTCTATGCTCAATTTTCAAGAGGCAATATGATCCTTTTAGGGCAACAAAGATTTATGTTCAATTAAGCATGATTTGTAAGTTTTAAAACACTGCAAAAACCTGGTGAATTCATAAAGTCTGAAATCCACATATTAGTACACTCAACAAAGTTGTACTTTCAAAGATTACTTTTTATCTCACTAAGCATGAAAGTAAAGGCATAAAGGTTCATAAATAGTATGATAAATCAGTGCAAGTGCCATTGTTAGTAAGGTTTTTCAAGGCCTCAAAATTTTCTTTGCATTTACACATAGCTGATAGAATTCATTATCCAAATCATAGGTTAGATCTCATGCAGAGACCCTGTACAACTTCAAGCTATATACTAAATAAAAACCAGTATACTGTTTAACATTACATAGAAAAATACTTGGAGTTTTTGACCAAACTTAGTTTTAACTCTTACATAATGAGTATGTAAGTAACTTTGAAATATATGTTTTTCTCAGGAACATTTAGGAAGACAGAATAAGAACTGGGGGACAAGGAGAATTATGGGAAATGCTGTCCTTTAGGCAAGAGATGGTTTTGCACGTATCAACTCAGAGCTGCTATGGTTACCTGCACAAGATTAAGCCATTAAAAATTCCAGCATGGAGGGGAGAGGGGAGATACTCCCATGGTCCATCCCTGCTGAGGAGCTACTACTAATTGATGACTATTAGAAGAGAGCGTGCCACTTTTCTTTAGGAGTGTGGCCACTGATAGATTCCCCATGCTGATGACCTCATATCCATGCACATATGGGAAGCACTAACTGGACTCTGTAAGATTAAACAAATCAAGGATGTGAAGTTAGAGGGAGATGTGATGGAGTTCTAAGAGAAGATGGAGGTGGGGAGTGGGCATAGATATGAGTAAGATACACTGTATACATGTGTGAAATTTTCAAAGAATAATTCTACACACACACACAGAAAGAGAGAGAGAGAGAGAGAGAAGAGAGAGAGAGAGAGAGAGAGAGAGAGAGAGAGAGAGAGAGAGAGAAAGCTCAATACTGGGACCCTTCAAGAGCCCAAAATGTGACATCCTAGTATACTAATGAAAATTAAGTTTGGCCTGTTATATATGAGGAGGAAAGGAACTTAGTTTTCTTTTTCTTTTTTTAATAACAGGAAGTGAAATGCATAATGATAGTCTAAGCCAGATCTTACTGATCAGCCCAATTAAATAAAGGACTTTCCTAACTGGTCTTTGGCATGCATTAACTTCATACCCTAATGAATTCTCTAACACGCACATGAACTGATGGCCATTATAACGGATGAATACACCACAGGTACTTGCCTGACAACAGATGTAGCCCAAAACAGTGTTGGGCAACTGTAGTTTTCCAAATACAGTTACACAGGTGGGTTTTGATGCTATGACCCATTTCATTATGGCTGTGTATCTCCCAGGACACAAGCTTTGCCTCAGAAGAAGACATTTCAGGAGACCAGATCATAGGCACATCTATGGATTGCTAATACCTGCACTGGAAGCTGTTCAAGGATGCACACAGCTTTCTTGTCTGCCTCCTTGTGCTTACTAACTCCACTTAGAAGAGTTGTCAGTCTGGGTGTTCTCCTATAATGGAGCACCAATGTCATCTCTGTCTACCAAAGTCTCCACAAACGGGGTGCCCGCCATGTAATACACATGAGGGCTCCCAACCAGTTCTGTCTCTCCTTGTATGTCCTAAAATTATCACCAATATCTCACTTTTAATAAACAATCCAAAGATCTTCTCTTCTACAATTCATAGACTTATAGCCAATTCTAAACGAGACTATAACATCTGAAGTTCACAAATTACATATATTTTACTCAATCTGAAATCATTTAGTATTTTATCAGTCTATATCAATAAAAATATCTAAGGGACTTAGTAAATTTGTGTTTCTAAACAATTATAGACACAGTACCAGAAGGCATAAATGCATGACGGAAGATACATGACGGAAGTAAGATTTCAACCGTACACTAGTATGGCGTCCTACCCTTTGCAGTTTCTTCATTAACTCCCATTACAATAATTACAGTAAGAACTCAGATATGAGTCAATGAAGGAAGAGAGGGAAGCGTTAGGTCTGATCTGTGCCTTGGCTGAACTGAATGGAGAGAGCAAGCATGATGAACACTAAACGTCCTTTGAGACCCAGTTGCACTGAAAAGTTACTCACTGCAATATTCCTTTCAAGGGTGTCAAAGGACCAGAGCTTATGAATGTAGAAATTGCAGAACACAATACTGAAAGCATTTAGAAATAAGTTGCCTGCTTTGATTCCTTTATTAGCCCTAGGAACTATAACTTAACATCCTTGGTAGCATGACACCCAATGACCCTGAAAGTTCAGTATACCCATGTTCCATTGCCTGTCATAATTCAATCTCCTATTTTATCTCCACTCTGCTTTACTTCTCTGCCTGAAACATCCTTTCTGCCTTTCCTTAAATGGCTACTTCTCACACATGCCCTGCCCAGCAAGCTTGCCTAAAACCCACAGGCTGACTTAAATGCTTCAAACAGGAGGACTCTTGACATACTCCTTTACTTGAAAATTTAATGTTAGATTGCAATCATATTTTGTGTCTAAAGGACACTTGAGCTAAGCAACTCAAGCATGATGTCCCAGAAGGAATTAAAAAATGTTTGAATAAAGGTCTATAAAAAATAAAACATAGCAAAATGATTTTTTAGGTACATCTAAAGGGATTAGCTGAACTGAGATTCATCTTGAAATTGCAGTATCAAAGCTTTCAACACAGTCTCTGCTTAGTTCAGCAGTTGGCTAAATAAGAAATATTTAAAATTGTTCTTACAGAATTTCAGTTCAAAACAAGGTAGTCACGTGATCCAGAAATGTGAAAAAAATTATTTTTATCATCTATTGTAATGCAAGATTGAAAAACCATTTAGTCTGTACTTACTAATTGTTTCAGTAATATACCACAGACACTTACATGACAATAGATGACCACTTGTTTTCATGTCAGAATCTATGTTAGCTCAGAACATGTTCCTTGAAAGCCACACACCTGTCCTATCCAAAGACTGACACATCAACACCTTCATGAACTAAAAGTGAATAAACATGTCAGGGATGCAACTTCTCTCTTCTACATGGGGCATCAATGAGACCAAATTGCGTCTATGAAAAGATAAACTGAAGATTTACTTATCTAGCATCCATAAAAAAAGAACTTTCTGCTCTGTTGAGGAGGAACCTGTTTCAGTGGCTGGGGACTAGAAAAGAGCACTGGCGTTAACAGATGATGATTTACACGTGGTATGGATTGTACCGACAGTGTTGTACTGTTATGTTTGTCTTTAAATACTCAACAGCAAGCATAATTCAGTAATTTAATCCCCTGAAAATCACAACAGGAAGCCAACTGACTCTAGTCCAACCACTGGGGTATAGTTTACACCAGGGTTACAGTTCCAGGCAAGGAACCCTAGCCTGACCTGGGCCAAGACAGTAATGCCTGCAGCTACCTTTTCCCACCTTCAGAAAAGAATAAGTCCTGAAACTGTGAAGTCGGATGAGAAGATGTTGACAAACGGAAATAATGGTGGGCCAACAATCACTCAGAGGTCATCACTCATCAGATGGAAAATTGGGTTTCTGTTGTAAAATAAATTACCATACCATTTACTAACAGTGCCACCAAAGTACTGTTTGTTCAGTAACTATTTCAATGTAAAATGAATCTAATCCTTAAAGGATTAAAAAGACTTGCCACTTCAGCATTAAAATTTCTCAGTTCTTAAGTATGTCCTCTTTTGGACTAGCTGGAAAGAGCAAGGGGATCGATCAATCAAAACACACTAATTATAAATATTTGAGGACTCATTTACATGTACAGAATAACTAAGTATTAATTAAATGCTTGAGAAAGGGATAAATGGTAATTTAATGAAGTATGCGCTCAAAATTGCAACTTTTATCACAAGAAAATCATATAAAAATATAACTTGTAACTTAATTGAAAAGAGTATTTCTCTGCTTTGAACCCAGTACCAAAACAAACAAACAAACAAACAAACAAACAAACAAAAAAGACCAAAAAACCCACCAATCTTTTTCTAGTAGTCTGGTACAGAAAATATAAACTATGTATGGTTGCATATATAGCCCTTTATGTAGAATGCCAACTTTACATGCATGAAGCCATAGGTTCAATCCCCAACACTGCCATATAAATAGACAATCAAAACTGAGCTGGTGTGGTGTGTAAGCCTTTAATCCCAGCACTTAGGAGGCAAAGCCTGCCAGTTCTACTGAGTGATACTGTCTCAAAAAGCAAAACTCCTTCACAACTGGTCAGTAAGGCTTGGGGTAAAGCTTGGGGTACGGCTCAGCAACAGAGCCAGTGTCAAGATGCAGGAAGCAGGAACTTTAGACACCAGAAATACACACTATAACGTATCATATTTTAGGAAAATTTAAGGGTAAAATGAAAAAAATTGTAATTGATTTCCTTGATCTGTAAGTTTTACAATGAGTCTCTAAAACTGTGATATTTTGACACAGAAATCCTCCTTTATAGCTATCAATTTGCTACAAAACAAAGTGGTGAAAGATGTTTATATGTTCATTTAATACCAGTAAGTTGTTCATTGTTAGTGCAAACTTTTTTTTTCCTTGGAGACAGGGTTTCTCTGTGTGGCCCTAGCTATCCTGGAACTAGCTCTGTAGATCAGGCTGACCTCGAACTCACAGAGATAGGCCACCACTGCCTGGCTGTCAGTACAAACTTAAAAATGAAATTAATTAAAAATATCTGCCATTAAATGCCAGCATTTTTAATAGATGTTATTCACATTGATTAATGAAGTCTCTACTAAAACACCACATCCACCTTAACCAAATTGTAATTTCCTTTTTTCTTAATTTTTTATTACATGCAAGTGGAGAGGTCAGTGAGAGTAGGTTCTCTCTTTCTACCGTGTAGGTCCTGGAAAATCAGGAGTTGGGTTGGTGACAAGCACCTTTCCGGCAGAGCCTTCTCCCCGACCTAGAACTGTAATATATTACTTAAAAGTCCAAGAGAAACTGTCACCATTCTATCCACACACACACACACACAAAAGATTTTCAAATTATTACAGAAATGTTATATTTCTAATTTAAACACACTGTCATGTAAACAAATGCACTTTAATAGTAAACCTTCATTTTAGAAAATTATCTAAAATGTGTGTGTACCTCAAAAAAAAAAATGAACAATTCCTTGAACTATTAAAACTTAAAAAAAAACAAAACTAAATATCAGAAAAGGATTGGGAAAGAAGACAGGTCTAAAACTTGGTCACTAGCTTTTTGAAATATACACAATTTTAAGGCAACGTGATTTTCATTTTTTATGAAATTGTTGAAAACCATGTCTGGGCATCTCCCCCCGTCAAGACTATATAGGTACAACGCAGTACCATGAGAAAGTGAGTTTATATCTCTCTGTAATAAAACTGTGCTCCTTGGTTCAAAATTCCATGTTCCGTACGCCTCCACTTGCGGCAGACCTTGCCGCCCAAGGCACCATCTCTCTCCCTTAGACCTGAAAACTTTAAGAAGTCCACCCGGTACCAAACCTGCCAGCAAGGTTCGGCGTTATCGGGACCACGGAGGTAAACATGACGTCAGCCCAACCCTCCACGGTGGCGAACGTCCTCCCCAGCCCTACCTACGGTTTGAGTAGGATTGAAAGTCACTAGGCTTTCGGACGTCTTTCTTAATTCCAAATTGCAAAGCCGAAGCCAGCGCGCCTCCGGTCCCAACCCGAGCCGCACAGATTCCTAGCCACGGGCCGGGGAAAAGTTTCCTACAACTTAGCCCCACTCCTCTCTCTCCCGAGAGGGGAGCCAACCCAGGCGCTTTTTCCCACGCTAAGGCCGGGCCGGGATAAAGGTCCAAACCGCGGCCACGATGTGGCTCTCCAGTCTTGGGGACGGGTCACGGGAGCACAGAGGGCTCCCCACGCCGGGGCTGACAGCGGCCCACGCGATGGCCCGCCAAGTTTCCCCGGGACGGCGGGCTGGGCGCGACCGCTCGCCGGGACGGTGCAGGCGTCCGCGTCCACCGCACGCCAGCCCGCCCGGGAGCCACACGCCACGCGTGCAGGCGATCGGGCCAGGCCACGCTCCGGGACGCCGGCCCCCCGGGCTCCCCGCCGCGTCCCCGCGCCCCGCACCCCCGACGCCGGCGGACCGCTCGGCCGCCGCAGGCTCTGCCCTCCGACGGGGCCGCGGCTACACAGGCTCACCTCGCTCGCTACACGCTTCCCCCCACAGCGGCTGGTCGCCGTCAGCCAGGCCCCTGGGGTGAGGCGACTCCCGGCGGCGACCGCACAGACGCCGACCGACCGACCGACCCGACCCGACCCGACCCGACCGACCGGCGGACGCTTCTTACAGTTGAGGTTTGAAAAGTGCAGCCGCGTCTGGGGCGCAGGACTTCGACAGACTCCGCCTTCTCGGGCCGAGGAGCCAATCGCAGCGCGCGCGGAGGGTGGGGTCGTCACGTGGGGGGCGGGCCGGGGCGCCGGCCGGCCGCGCGTGCTGGGGGGGCGGAGCCGCAGCGGGGGTGGGGGGAGTGGGCGGGGCCTGGCGGGGCGTCTGGTGCCCGAAGCCTTGGCTGCTGGCAGTCTAGGGCTGGAGAGGGGGCGGGGCCTCAGCGAGGGAGTGGGCGGGGCCTGGGCGGGGCGCCTGGTGCTGGAAGGCTTGGATGCTAGCAGTCTAGGACTGGAGACGGGGCGGGATGGGGCCCAGCGGGACATTTCCCTCCTACAGGGTCCCCGGAGGTGTGAGTATTGGGACTCCAGAGAGGAAAGAAGCTAGAGACGTCCCTGCTGTTTGCCTCTGGGACGACCGATGTCGGTGTTTTAAGTCTTCCTCGTCCTCTTCCTTACCTTACAGAGATTCCAGTTTGCTACCGGTTCCGGACTAGTTCTTGGAATCGCATAACACGACTCAGGGATTTACAGATCCTGGTATCTACTGCTGAGTGTCCTGAGACACTGGCTCAAGGCACTGTAGGAGAGTCCGAAGACGAACTAATTGCTAGTTTACTAAGCTAAGGGAAAGGATGACTAGCTCAACACGCACTGCTAACTTTATTTTTTATTACTTTTTTTTGGCGATGTTAGATTCCATAAAACCCACCAGAGCCTTTCTTATGCTAAGCAAGGGCTCCACCACTGAGTTCCATCCCCAGTTCCCAGGATCAGTTACCTCTTGAAGAGTTAAAAATATTGAAAGTTCTGTGCTAGACACAGTGGGTTTACGTATGTATAAGATCCTGGGTTACTTATGTGTAGTATATACACGTAGAATCTAAGATTGGTGGAAAAGTATAGTTTTAGTAGGTGTGAAAAACTATTGGGGAAAGATACTGTGAGTGGAATCCTCTTGCTTTTAAAAGATCTTAGCAACATTTTTAAGGGGAGCTGTTCTTTCTCTGTCACATTTAACCAAGATTTCCCCAAGCCATCCTTTGCTTTTCCAAACAGTGTACATGCTAAGATACATGCATTTAAAGCATCACAGCCATTTCATAAAGTCTGTCCGTGGTTACTGAGACAGTCCTCGGTATAACACACTGTCTCTGAGCTTTGTCAACTTGAGAAATTGCATCTTTCCAGGGAAGACTAACGTTAGGTTGGAAACAAAGCCACACACTGCAATAGATTTGTCAGGCGTCCACAAACCAATGGGACCGTTTCCATATTTTCTTCAGGAAACACCAGCTGCCTCCCAAAGTCTCAGCATGGAGCCAGTACCCTCTTGGGGTTCCTTGTAGTTTTTGGTGTATACATGTATCTAACTGTACCCTTTTAATTTCAACAATTTGGGGGCTGCCAACTTTGGTGTGTGGAGGGGTGTGTTTGTGTGTTTATGTGGAGTTGTGTACATCTGTGCACGTGCATGTGAAGGCCAGGGGTCTCTTCATTGGCTCTCTACCTTATTTTTCAGACAGTCTCTCCTTGAACCTGTAGTTCACCAAGTCAGCTAGGCCAGTCGTGAGCTCTGTCTCTACTTCCCCAGCTCTGGGATCACAGGAGACAGGTTCAGGCACCATGGTGTCCAGCTTTTTTCACATGGGGATCTGCGCTGAGGTCCTTGTGGTGCCAGAGGAGGCTGCAGGTGCTGCTGCCCCCCACACCTGGAGCTGGAGTTAGATATGGTGAGCTACCCCATGTGGGTACTGGAAGCTGAACTCTGGCGCTCTACAAGTGCTCTTAACCACTGAGTCATTTCTCCACCACCACCATCCGCTTGTCACGAGCTTGTAAGCAGCCTTCTTCCATTCTATTTAGTTTCGAACTGTCCATGGGTTGCCTTCTCCAGCGATCAGAACTCTTCACTGAGTTGGGCTCTGTGCTTCCTGCGTAGGTCACCCTGTGTTCACTGGTGCATGGATGTGACCTGTGTTACTTTCATGCTCCTGTCCCAGAGTCATGTCTGTTGTGCTAAAAATACCCCGACAACTGCCCTCTGCAACTTACGGAATAAAGAGGTGTATTTCCCTTACAATCCCAGATACAGCTCATCGTTGTGGGGAAGTCAGGGCAGGAAACTTCAAACAGCTAGTTACCTCACATTCACTATCAAGAGCAGAAGGAAACCAGAGCACATTTGGCCTGGTTGCTTGTGCTCAGCTCCATTTCTCTACTGTTAAGCAGTTTAGGAGCCATTGCCTAGGGAATAGTGCTGCCCACACTGTTCTGGTCTCCCCACACCAGTTAATTTAATTAAGATAATCCCACAGGCTCATCCACTGGCCAATCCAGTGTAGACAATTAACTTCTCAGGGGATTCTAGGTCAAATTAACAAACCTAACCATTACAGTTCCATAACCCTGTACCTGATGCTGGGCTTACGCTCTTCCACAGACATTCAGCTACATTTGCTTGGTGTCTGCTACTGTGAATCAAGTAACAAGGAGTATCTTATTCTAAGGAGAACACTGTAACCACCTGTGGCCTCTCAAGAAAATCGGGGATGCAGTGCACTTGAGTAGTGTGATGAACATTCTGTTGTCATTGCTTCTGCCCTGTTTATTGAGCTGATACCCTGGAACACCTCTAACCAGGCATGGTGGTGGTTCTAGACTGAATGGATTCTCCCAATTCATTTGCACCTTATATGAGCATTAAAATAGGGCTGGATTTGAAGATGTGACCTTTAAATGGGCAATTAAAGTAAGACGAGATCATACAAGATGACCTTAATACAGTATGACTGGTATCCTGATTAGAAGAGATTCACTCACAGCATAGACCTAGGGACAGTCATGTAAAGACACTATAAGAAGGTAGCCATCCGTGACCCAGTGGAGCCCCCTCAGAAGACCCTCAATCTGACACGTTGACCCAAGGCTGCAGACTGTGGGAAGGCCAGCTTCTGGTGTTTAAGCTATTCACTTTGGTATCTGCCAGGGCAGCCCTTACACATCAATACAGTTGTCTTCCCTGGCTACTACGGCTTCGGACTCACGTGCTGACTAGGAGCAGGTGGTCCTTCCTGTTTACTCCAGTTAATCGTGCCCATGTCCAGAATGTTCATTTATCTGCTTTGATCATGCCACTGTGTCCACCATAAGAGGAAAAGTGACCTTCCCCAGTCCAGCGAGGCCAACCATCACATATTGACCAGAGAAAGTAATTCTCCCTGATCTCACGTTTAATACCTACAGAGGGAGAGGAGGCTAGTGTTCTACATAGAGAAGGCTGCCAACTCCAACTTCTGCCACATCCTCTTTAAAAGAATACCCAGAATGCCTATCATATATATTATATATTAAGGGCCTAGAGTTCTATCCATGTGGCAAGAGGAAAAATAAATAAATAAAACAAAACAAAAAAAACACTCTTAACTGTTGTCTTAATTGGATTTTCTATTGCTGTGATAAAACATCATGACCAGAAGCAACTTGGGGAGGAAAGGGTTTATTTCATCTTACTTACACTTCCATATCATAGTCCATTATGGAAGGAAGTTGGGGCAGGAAACAAGGTAGGAACCCACAGGCAGGGGCTGATGGAGAAGCCATTGAGGAATGCTTCTTATTGGCCTGCTCTCTTATGGCTTGCTCAGCTTGCTCTCTTATAGCATCCAGGACCCCTGCCCAGGGGTGGGACCACCCAAGGTGAGCTGAGCCCTCCACATCAATCATCAACCAAGGAAATGTACCATAGGCCAGTCTGGTGGAAGCATTTTCTCCACTGAGGTTCCCTCTTCCAGAATGACTCTACTGATTCTTGTGTCAAAAGGACATGGAACTAGCCAGCACATCTATCCACAGCCAAATAGTCTGGACATTTATGGCCAGACTGAAGGCAGCCAGACAAATGAGGAGTCAACCACTTCTCTAGAGGTGTGGCATAAACTTCCGCCCCACAGAGGATCTCAGGGTGGATGGAGATCAGGCCTCCAAACACATACTCTGAGGGCACGGATGTCACTTTCAGATGTCAGGTGAAGACATCAGAGCGCTTTTAATCCATGGTACCTACGCGCATCATGTATGTGAAAGCCCCTTGAACCACAGATACTGATCCAGATCTCCCGACTCTCCTAGACTCTGTTAGCAAAAGTAACTGGGGCAAGTCTTTCTGGTGAAGAACAGTGACTCAGGATGAGTCAGGTGGCTTCCTCAAACGTCGACACAATTCATGACGGAGTGGGGCCATTATGCCAATCCAACCACCCACTACAGTTTACAGGGGAGGGCTTACAGAGCCATGGGAGAGAAATACCACGCACATTAGTCATTCTGAGTGTTCCAATCGCCATATTTAAAAAAATAAGCTCAGTCGATTTTGATACTCCATTTTTTTTAACCTTATTATAGCTAAAGTATTGACATTTCAACATGGAATGAATTATTGAGATATTTCTCTTCCTTTTTATAGGCATTTTACATTCAATAGCACTTTCCAGTTCAACCATTAAGTATGCCATGGAATAGAACAGATTCACATGTATAAGTTATTTTGAGTATATTAATTTTTAAAATAAATGACCACAGTTTCCACTTCTTACTTAAATTTAAGAAAGAGAAATAAAACGAAAGTTCAGCCACACTAGCCACATTTCAAGCGCTGTACAGGCACATGTTGGTGGCTGCTTTACTCCCTAGGTCTACAAAGCTGGAGATTAACTTTTAGTGGCTCTAAATCTTACCTCGTCTAATTCAGTGCTAGAGCTAATACAAGCATTCAATAAGTCACAGTAGCAGAAAAAATTTGGATTTCAGATATCATTAAGTTCAACAGCCCGATTTCCTTGGTATAGAAAGAAAAAAATAAAATGGGCCAAGAGAGGTATGGGCTTGAAAAGGATCACAAACCCAAACTCATCATTAGTGCATATCTGAACTCATTCGTAAGAAATGTTTTTGTTTCTTTTTATTTATGTTGCATTTTGCAATGCTGAAGCTCGTACGCACTATATCATCAAGCTGTCTAGCCTGGGCCCGATGCCTCCTGCTTCTTAATCTCCAGATATTTTGTTATTATTATGTCACATATACACTTCAGGAGAAAAAAAAAACACATCAAATTTGTTTGGACAATTGATCAAATGCTGTGAACAAAGGAAAGCAATGTCTGTCCTAAATGCATTGGTCCCCCGCTCACACTGTAGCTTGAGGCCTGGGTGGCTGGACCTTGCAGCGCCCCTACCTCAGCCTGTCTGTCACCGTTTCCTCTTCTGGGAGTCACCTGACTTGCACATGCATCCCACCCACCCCCAGAGCATCCGGCCACATTTTTCTCTCTGCAGCCATCATTTCCCAGCTGTGGGCCACACTTTGTTTAAGGCTGTGCTTCAGAGACTCCTTCTATTTGCAAACCAAAGTACTCAGTACTTAGCAGCAGAGCAGTAAGAGAGCTGCACCCCAGCCTCAAACACCTGGGACCCTGTGAAGAGGGTGAGGAAGAGAAAGGATGTAGACATGACATGGTTCAGGGGGTGGTGTCATCTGCCAGTACCTTGTGTGACTTTGGAAAGTCTTCGATTTTCTTGTTATGAAAAATGGAAATACCATCACTGGGCAGTGGTGGCGCACGTCTTTAATCCCAGCACTTGGGAGGCAAAGACAGGCGGATCTCTGTGAGTTCAAAGCCAGCCTGGTCTACAAAGTGAGATCCAGGAAAGGCTCAAAGCTACACAAGAAACCCTGTCTCGGAAAAAAAGAAAAAAGAGGAAATAAAAGGAACAGTTACCTCTGTAAGATTTAAATGTGATAATGAGTACAAAACAATGCCAGACAAGATTAAACACGGTTCGCATCACCTGATATAGTTTCCAAAGGTCTGAAGGCATGTTGCAGAGAAGGGCCATATTTGCCTGGTCATTACTGCTCATGTGACGGTCAGATGCTGGAGAAGAAGAAGATGTAGCAGAAGTACGCATCTAATGGCCATGAGAGATCACTAGTGGGAAGAACACACCGTGAAGGAAGTGCCGGAAGGGGAGGGGCGAAGGAGAGGCTTGCTTTCAGTGTTTGCCTGGCTCATGAACCACATTTACAATGAAGCTTTACACTCAGTAGATGGTGAAGTGGGGTGGGGAGCTATGTGAGATAAAGGGATTAGACACTAGGATTTCAGGGACGCAGATAGGAGTGGATCAAAGCACTAAAAGCAGGTGGAGACAGTTAGCAATTTGATTTGAGACGCTAGACCATCCGTCCTACCAGCCCTCCCCAGCAGGTCTCCTTCAGTTTCACTTTCCTAAGAGGCTTCCTCTACTAATGCATGTGTTGGAGCGTAGAGTGGGAAAGAAATACCGAAGCTTCCTTCACTGTGTTTTCATACAACAGGCAGTAGCGGGTAGAGCTGGGGCCGAGCTACCTCTTAACCAACTTCCTCTTTCGGCGAGATCTCTGTCTCATCTGGTTTAAGGCAATGTCACAAGCAATGAGAAAGGCACTCCTCTGCTCACTGAGTCCTTAGTGCCATTGTCGTGGTGTCTCCGGCATGATGAATATCCAAATCTTCTTCAATGGTGCGTTCTACTCTGGGACACAGACAGCAGCAGCAGCTCATAACGTTATTTTTATAGAAAGAGAAATAAGTCCAGACATGTTCAGCAGCCCTTTAAAGGTCACAGTTTACGGGAAAGGTGTTCTCTAATTTACAAGTTGGGAAACCTTGAGCAAGAGAGAAAATATCTGTGCCTCTATATTTTCATCTGTGAAATGGAGATAATAATATACTTGCCCCACAGTGTAAATAACAACTCACAAATAGTGAGGCTGCCAATTTGAAATGTATAGCCTGTATTAATTCAGTGAACCGCTCAGACAATCTCATGAATTAAAGTGCTATTCTTTTCCTTCTGTGAACTTGAATATTCTGTCCGACCCACATAATTGAAGTAGTAATACACGAATCCAGGATTCAAACCCATCTCCACTGCACAGCCTTTTCCTATGGGTATCGGCTAACTGGAGCTACTTACTAACACAGAAGTTCCTCGGGTGTTTAACTCTCCTTAGTGCTGAGAGTGTAGCTGGTGGTGTGATGGTGGTCTAATAGGTGTAAGACCCCAGGTTCAGTCTCCACCACTACAAATAAATAATTCACAAGTATCCCTGGAGTTCCTGCTCTTCTCATACTTCGGCTTCCTCAAATTGCTTCATCACTAAAATAAGGTTGCAACGAAATAAAAATGCAAGAAATAGAGGTTAGAATATTCCCCGTGGCAGTGAGTCAGACACATCTGCATGAATTCATGGTTATCTTCATGTAGATAGATGTTCACCTCTACAAATGCTCATTGATATGCGCAGGCTTATAGTGTGCACATACCTCTCCTTGGGCTGTCTGCTAACATGCCTAAAAATAACACGCCCAAGAAGCAATTCAGGTCTTGGCTTCTAATTCCACTCTCCAGTAAGAAAGAGACAAAGCTCCTTATGGACGTGGCTGGTTCTCTAGAGGACAATGGTGAACAGAGGGGCCCAAGTTAGCAGGTAGTCAAGGAAAGAAGTGTAGACAGACAAGTGCGGTCACACAAAGTGGGGTGTGTTCAAGGATGTGTCCACAAGCTGAGTGAAAGTGCTCTGAGTGGCCAAGACTGAGGAATGTTGAGCAACACATCCAAGTATGAGATATATATTTGTGGGTTGATATTAACTTAAATGAATAAGTGAATCAATAAATGGGGGGGGGGAGCAATATCTTCCAGGCAGAAGGTAGAATGTAACTTGTCACTCTAGCTATGATCTATCTGTCCATGACTTCCTTCCAGACATTCATGATGGAAGAGAGAAGACAGTGCAGGATTACCAGTGGAGAGAAGTGGTAACAGCCCTTCAAGCCGGTAAGTACCAAAGTCAAGAACCCTGTGTAGTCATGGTGATAATCTGTGTCCCTTACTACAATATGAGAACGAGCCTTTGCCTCTGGAGCTTTCCACCTTCAATGTTGTAGCCCTGACTGGTGAGCATTCTGTAACATACCTGAATGATGATCCTCAGAACAGTTAAAGGCGTCAAAAATAAAGGACATCTGAAAAACAGTCACAGGGAAGGAGAGTCTGGGTAGCTGTGAGGACTTAATTGAATATGATATCTCGCATGGGATCCTGGAGTGGGAAAATGAGATTGGGAAGAACAAGAGAATCTGAATAAACAATATGCTATAGCTAATAACCACAAGTTTGTATTAATGCACTAGATGTGAAAAGTAAACCCTGCAATAGGGGAAATTGGTCACAAGCACACAGGACCTCTATCCTACATTTGCAATAATTCTAGAAATCTATATCTTTTTAAATGGCTTGTTTAAAATAACCTGTCTGCCATTTCTTAAGACCTCCAAATAGGAGAACTGCAGTTTCAGGAATTAAAGATGGAAGTAACCAATCTCCAAGACTGACAGAGAGTAAAAAAAAAAAAAAAAGCCAATAAAATAACCAATAGTCCAGCTCTTGGTTTTGTTATCTGTTCAAAACACGATCATTTTAATAACTTGGTGGAGACTCAATCCTGTCCACCTCTGTGCAAAAAAAATATATGATGGGAATGAAGAAAGATACCCCAAGAGCTGTGTGCTCTGTTTGATAGGTCTCATCTAATTTCAGTCACAGAGTGCATCTTCCATCTAACTGCTTTAGAACTATGAAGAGACACCAAGACCTTTTCAGAGACACCACTGTCAAAATTGCTTTCAGACAAAGATTCTAACGTGTTGATCTTTTTCCATTATTTGTCATCCTTAGTGAGCACTGGTAGATATATATAAAACAAAACCCTTTGAGGTCCTCAGTCATTTTTGAGAATATAAAGTCTGAGAATCAAACGGATGGAACACCTTTGTTCTAATTACAGTGTTCTGTCAGGGGGAATGGTTCTCACTGTGGATCACCTTGTATACTTAACCAGTCCTGTGGTTAGAGAATTCCTCACCCACCCAGTCTGAAGGAACGTGGTAGTGAAACTACTAAGTCGTAGAGAGCATCCCAGCCTCCCCTGCGGCTTAGGCAGAGCCACGTACCAGCCGCCCGTGCTCATCTGAACTTTGGATCCGGAGCTTCTCCAGTAGGGCTATGACCAACGCTGAGAGTGGCAGAAGTATCCGCTCGGGGAGCAAAGGTTCCGGCAGCAGCATCTGTGTCCACTGGGAGTGGCACCCACGGTACTAGCTGCAGCGTGGAGTCCCTGTGTCTGGGAGTGGCAGAATCTGTACTGACGTCTGCAAGCAGGACTTTGGATATTGTTCATAGCTAATTCATCCTGACCCCGGCTCTCCTGTTCAGATACCCCATGCTAATATTAAAATTTCACTCATCCAGAGATGCTCCATTGTTGTGACTAAGAACTCTGACTAATCCTACAAACAACTGTCATTACAGATAGATCTCCATCCCATTTACATCAGTCAGCCTTTCTGCAATCCCATCAATAAATGATTAATTTAAAAAAGAGAAAACAAAATAAACACCCTTTAGCCCTTTGTCAGCCCTCAAAGCAAGCAAACAAACAAACAAAAAAACCCAAAAACCAAAAAACTGCTTAAGTGAATTAAAGCGTTTACATTTTCAGAGTTGAAAACAAAAATGCTGGTGCTCTTCTCCCTCTACTCCAGCAGTGAACTTTTACCCAGACTTTGGACCCATGACCTAACTCTCAACCTGTAGACTGTAAGATTTGCTTTGTTACTTCCCAGCTATGCAGTCTCTACATACGAGCAAGAGGCTCTGAGGAGAGCAGCTGGTGACGCCATGCCATGTGCTTAGTTCCTCAGAAATCATCTCAAGTACCTCCAGTCTTTCTGAGCCAATCAAAACAGAAATGTCTGAGAGCGTCTCACTTTATAGAGTGCTTAAGAGCACCACGAGGACCATACTAGGTTTCCAATGTAGCGAATTATCCCGAAAGGATGCAGGACCTGGCTCCCATTAGGTTTCTTTCTTGTTATTTAATGTGATGTATACAATATAATACCACTCCATTTGAGCTGCTTGGGCCTGGGATGGTTCTGCTTTCTATAATTTTTCAAGTATATTTTAAAGTTGCTTTTTTTTTTAATTCAAATTATCTTCCTGCTAGACATCAAGAGTGAATGGTGTGCAGGCTGATTAGGTCCTTCAGATCTTTCCATGTCGTCCTAATTCAAATTGTTAGGGGTTTAAATTATTTTTGACTGGAAACAGCATCCTCTTTTGGAACTAGAAATACTGCTTGAAACTGAAATACTACTGAAGATTAAAGATTCTTTGAAGTCTTGAAATAATTCAGAAAAAACATAACTAGGAAAGCAAACATTGCTTTTATTTGTTTATTTTTTCATTTTGTGCACTTTGATTGTTGGGTTTGAGGTGGTGGTGGTGGGGTCCCTGTGTTGTCAGAAGACAGGCTTGGGTCCTAGACACAACATAACATAACTTGAGGCCAGGTTGACATATTGAAAAACAGGCTTTTATAATGACCAGTGATAACCTGCTTCCTGCAAATTTAAATTATGGGTGCATCTTACTAAACAGGAGAGCTTTGAGCGCTCTGCGGCTTCTTATCTCGATGTACTTGAAGCTGCGCAGACACAAAATCATTTGTCTTCACCTCTTCCTGTCTCTCACCCAGGATGTCTGCCTTTCTTCTCTTCCTACTAAGAATAGGGAACAGCAAAAAATATTTTTGATCTGTTCCCATTACTTTTGTGAGCGTTGTTCAGTTTGACCTAGGCAACATCACATACGTCTTTTCAGTTATGTAAATTATCAGACTAGGCCTATTTTATTTAGCATTTAATTATCTCACTCTTCTAACCCTTGGGTTCTCAGCGCTATTAACCAGCCCTTAAGAAGGTTGCTCTAGCAAAGTAAAAATAGGCAGTTCCTCTGAGACACTCCCCATTACTTATTGACCTATAAAAATCCCCATTGAGTAGCTGAGCCCTGAGCAGGTGGTGTAGGAGCTTCTAGGCCAGCCATGCATGCTGGATGTGGAACAGGGTATATCAGTATTAATAGCCATGTTTTAGAGTGACTAGACAGCCTCCACGGGCAGGGTTTTAGCTGCACCTCAGTAACCCTAGGATGACTGTAAGTAAGGCTAACATTATCCCATTCCACAGATGAGGAAAGGAACGGGAGAAGGGAGCTGCCCATCGGCCAGGGCTCAGGCTAGAGCTGAAGATCACAGGCCCTCTGGGGCGACACCCAAGGGAGCGCTACACAGGGGTAAAGCTGATGGGCTGCTTCTCTGGCCCACTCTCAGCCTGTTCTGAGTCACAACAGGAGGTCCTGTGACACATCAGCCACGGGCAGAGCCGGGGGTGGGGGGGGGGGGGGAGGAAATCATAATTTGTCAGCAGATGGCAAGCAAGGGGAAAATGTGTGGCTGTCTCACATGCGGCTGTGTGTAGAACCAGAATCCTGAGACTTGGCCTCTTAGTGATCACATACTCTCCACCGGCTAGGCTAAGCTTACACCCCCTCTCCTGTCCTAGATTGCCTGAGAGTTTGTGCATGAGGTTTGGTAGGTCAGGAATGATCTATCTTTGAACTAATCAACAGCCAAGGGAGTCTAGTTATTCTTAAGAATCAGCATTTCCAAAATAAGACTAGATAAATAAAAATACAAAGGAATACAACTTCTGTAATAAATTGATAAAAGTTTGCCATATTTTCTGCCATTTAATGAATTCTTGGAGCATAGATTTAAAGCAGTTTCATTTAGGGAAATTCAGGCTCACTAACCGGCCTGGGGCCACAGAGGCAGTCAATGGAGACAGATTTTTCAGTTCAGGCTACCAATCTCACGTCCTTAGTTCTTCACAGTACACACTAAGTGTAGATTAAGTGTTCTCATCATGTCCTAGCTCCATTATGTAAGAGCCTGGTATTACTGTAGGGAAACCTACTTAACTGGCTGTCTGGTCGAAGGAAACAGGATGGATGTTACAGTGCTCAGTCTTCATGAGAAGATGCTCCTGGAGGAGACTCTGCCTTTCATGTGTGCTCTGTAATTATTTTGGATGTTTATGGGACCACAATGATAGGATGCAGCAGCAGCTTCCCCTCTGATCTCTGATCTTCCCCTTCTGTTCCCATCCCAAGTGTGGCATCCCCTGAGAAGTTTGTTTTTTTTGTTTTTTTTTTTTTCCAGTGCTGCTCCCTTTTCTTTATAGCACTTTAAAAAAAAAAAATCACAATTAGTAATCACATGTACAGTTCATTATTGTTTGTCATCCCTTGGAGAATGTAAACTCCCCAAAGGGAGTCCCACATAAGCATATGTCTACTCAACTCAGCAGTTTCCCAAGCACACCCCATGGTATCCAAAATAAAACAGCAACTCAGTAAATGTTCATTAGATGCATGGATGGGTGGGTGGGTGGTTCTGTGGATGGATGCATGGGTGGTTGTGTGGATGGATGGATGGATGGATGGATGGATGGATGGATGGATGGATGGATGGATGGATGGGTGGGTAGATGGATGGATGGATGGGTGGGTGGGTGGGTGGATGGATGGGTGGATGGATGGATGGGTGGATGGATGGATGGATGGATGGATGGATGGATGGATGGATGGATGGATGGATGGGTGGATGGATGGATGGATGGGTGGTTGTGTGGATGGATGGATGGATGGATGGATGGATGGATGGATGGATGGATGGGTGGATGGATGGATGGATGGGTGGTTGTGTGGATGGATGGATGGATGGATGGATGGATGGATGGATGGATGGATGGGTGGATGAATGGATGGATGGATGAGCAGATCATTTCCTGAAGTTCCCAAAGGGATCTGAGGAAGTAGGTTGTTTGATCATATAATTAGGGCAGGATGAATCACATTATAGATCAGAGAAAGTCAATCATGTGTCCCCCAAAACAGAGATGAATTCTGATAATCTCCCAGTGACAAAACGCAGGCACTGTAAGAATAGTCTGTTGGGAAAGAGAGTGATGAGGGGCAGCATCTACAACGGATTTCCCAAGCACAAAGCAATGTCATACCTATGCTCGGCCTTAACACAAAGAGCAGGGGAGGAGAAAAGAATTATTCCTGTTTTACAAATAAAAATGTGAGACATGGGTTGGTGCAGTTGTCTGAGGTTATATAACAAATGACAGAGGTGCTGGGGAGATGATGGCTTAGCCTGGCTAATGTGCTTAAGAACCAGGACCTGAGTTTGATCCCCAGAAATCTCCACGCCCCCCCCCGACCAAAATAAAGACCAGTATAATGACATGCACTTATAATCCCAGTGTTTGGGAGGTATATAATTCCAGTGCTTTGAGAGGCAAACTGATCCTGGGCTCACTGGCCAACCAGCTGAGTCTATTTGGCAAGTCCTAGGTTAGTGATAGATACTATCTCCAAAAAGATGAGCAGCACCTGAGGAACATTACTCAAATTACCTTCTGGTCTCCACATGCAAACATACATATATGCATATGTACCCCAACACATACATGCACCTGAACACAACACACACACACACACACACACACACACACACACACACACACACACACACACACACACAGTGACAGCACCAGAATATGTTAGTAGACATGTCAGATATCAAAGGCCATGCTTTTTTTAAAAAAAATAAAAATCACTTATTCTTTTTTACTAAATATAAAATGTGTTTATATTTTAAGTATATAGTTGATAAAATTTAAAGATGGATAAACCCCTTAATCATCACCCAGACTAAGAAATAAGACATTTTGGACCTTCTTCTCTTGTGTTCTTCCCAGTCAGTATCCTCCAGGCAGCCACTGTTTTGACTTCAGTCACCACAGGCTCTTGTTTTAGACTCTACATCAATGGGATTGGACTGTATCCCTGCTTTTGATGTTGAACTCTGTGAAATTCACCCATACTCTTGTGGTAATTGATTCTCTTTCATCTCTATTATAGTTCAGTTTAATCACTGAATCATGTTCAATTTATTCTACTGTGGATGGACATTTTATTATTTCTAGTCTTACTAATAAATTTATTATAGACATTCTTCAGCATTTCTTTTGGTGACAGTATGTACAAAGGACTCATTTCTGCTCTGTATAGTGAGATTGCTGGTCAGAGCTCTACATATGTCTGCATGTAGACCAAACTGCCAGTTTGTGAAGTGGTTACATGAGCTCACACTCTTCTTAGCAGTGCAGAGAATGCTCACTGTTCCACATCCTTGCCAACTGCCAACGTCTTTACTTCTCTTCACTGTAGTCACATGGAGGTAGGCCCTGGGGTTATAGACCTACACTTTGGTGTCTTAGCAGATATCACGATCCCTCATTCCTATGCTTCATATATATGTGTGTGTGTGTGTGTGTGTGTGTGTGTGTGCAGTTTGAATGTAATTGGCCCCCATAATCTCATAGGGAGTAGCACTTTTAGGAGGTGTGGCTTGTTGGAGTAGGTGTGGCCTTGTTGTCACTGCAGGGGTGGCCTTTGTGGTTTCCTATGCTCAAGCTACCACCTAGTGTGTCAGTCAACTTCCTGTTACCTGCAAGATGTAGCACTCTCAGCTCCAGCACTACATCTGCCTGCACACCATGCTCTCCATCATGAAGATAATGGACTGAACCTCTGAAACTATAAATGAGCCACCCCAATTAAATTTTTCTTTGTAATAGTTGCCATGGTCATGGTGTCTCTTCACAGCAATAAAAACCCTATTATATATATACTCATCACAAATGGGTGCAAGCACACAAAACTTAGCACTTATCTAAGCCTTTGGTAGCTTCAGGAATGCCATGTGCTAGGCCATCATGGATGAAGGCAGTCTTCATTACCTCTTGAAAAACACTATTAATGTCATTACACCTCTAACAGCAATGTCTTCCTTGGCCATGGAGGTGGATTACTTGTGAGGCAGGATCCTGAACATAACTGAGCCTCTGCCTCCAGCGACAGCAAGGAATACAATCTAACTTATTCTTTGATAGTTTTTACATGTATATAATACATCCGGGCCCCACTCACCATTCCACCAAGCCCCTTGTTCCTCCTAACAGAGCATGCAAGGACCACAGCTGGTTAAGATGGTGACATTAATGGCATTTCTCCCCCAGCTGTCTGCATTGTGCCTTCGAGTACCATGCAAGCTAAAGAGCAGGGTAGAAGAGTCCAGCTCAACTCCAGTTTGCTTTCTCTGCATCTTGAAGCCAAAGAATTTGGTGTCTCCTGCATACATGCATCATAGTTTTGGGTGTTAAATGTATCTGTTAACTTGGATGTCTGGACAGTCACAACAGCTAGAAAGGAGCCATAGGTGAGGGGAAGAGGGCTTCAGGGGGTTGGAAACAGTAGAGCTCAGATAACATGAAGGTGGAGGAGGGAATACTGGGGGTGGTAAAGGTTTAAACAGGGTTGGGGAAAGAGAGATGAAAGAAAACAGGAAAGATTAACCCAAACCAAGGATACTTGAAGAAGCCTTTGGAAGCCTAGGGCTTTGTTAGTTAACTAAGATGTAGACTTAAAAAGAAGAGTTTGAGTGGAGGCACCCTGTATGAGTGGATGACGTTGCCACGAGAAGCCATGGATTATTAAATGAAAACCCTAGTTCTCGGTATAAGCAACCACTCTATGAGCTGCTGGCCAAGGATGTCCCGGAGGCTCCCCAAACAATATGGGCTACTGCCATTGCCCCTAGTTGCTCACCAGAATTAGGTAGTAAAACCACACTGCATTTGGTTTCATTAGATTCCTTTCTGTTTACTTTAAAAGATGTCCTCTACTAGATTTAGTCAAATTCTAGAAAAACTGACTTGGAAATTGGGACAAAAATGTCGAGTTAGAAAAGGCAGATCTTCATGGCCTCAACTTCAGAGTTTAAGTTTGAGTAGGCACACCAGTGGGGAGTTGGAGGTTGACTATGCCATGACAGTGTTCAAAGATGTGAACTTGTCAACTGAATGCCAGCGAAGTATAAATTAATACTCTAAGAATTTTGTGTAGTGAGGTGGCACTTTATAGCATTGTTATAAATCATGAAAGAAATGCATGCTGCTCCGAAGATCCTCTGGAACGTCACTAGCATTTCCCAAGTGAAAATATAGTGTCTGAACATCTTTGAGAAGACCTATTTATGTGGATTTTTAAATGGTCCAGGAAACAAAGTGAATGAAACATGTTTCAGCAAGCATGGCTTTATCAGGAGTTTTCATTCTGGTTTGTTCTTATGGTTCCAAAGTTTTATTCGACTGACAAAAACAATATTAAGGAAATTTCTTCAGAAAAAGGGAAGTCATGAATAGGTAAATACTCACCAATAAGGAAAAGAAAGTATGAGGAAAAAAAAAAAAAACTTTACTCCTTCTCCAAGAGTTGAAATGCTTTCTGGCTTAAAGATGAAAAACAAAACAAAAATAAAAATAAAAACCAAACAACCAGCCAACCAAACAAGTAACTCTACAGCAGTATGAAATACCTGGGAAGGTAGAGAGTGGCTGTTATACAGTCACTGGTTCAGTGGGTTGAGTTTTACATTAAGAAAACATAACAAGAGTAGGTAAGTGTATCATGACAGAAACATGGTGAAGTCAAAAGGCACAGCAGAAATGCTACAACCCAGAAAAGAAGTCGGCGGCACGAATGCCATGCTTCTCTCGTGTTTCAGTAGCAGTGCTAAGTTATAACGGTGGAATCTTCTGTTTTCAACTGCTTTCACGTCATACATGAAGGTGGTCCCCAACCTAGAATAGCAAATAAAGAGCTTAATGATACCTCAAGATTCATAACGTCTTGACAAGGACCCTCTTACATGAACTGACACAAGTTGATTTTTCAGAAAGATACAAATGTCATTTTCAAATACAAACTCCAGTGACTGCCTGCTGGCCTCCATACCATCCTGGCTACTAATTGATGACCTTCACACCATATATTCACTCTTCTCCTTTCCTCTTCTTCTCCTGTTAACTACCGTGTCCTAGCAGCATTTTCTTTACGTAGACATTGATGTCACCTATAAGTCAAGTATAAAGGACTAATTTATTAGATCAAGGGTTCCAGACTCTTGACCCATAAGGCAAACTCAACTTGTGAACACGGTGGGTTTGATCCACCCAATAGATCAAGCAATTAGGAACTGCCATACCAACCTTTGAATTTCTGAGTTTCTCTTTATAAATCAATGGATTTTCAATGTTGGGCCAGAATTACACATGGCTAGGATCTGCTGGAACAAGATATTTGGAAGCCCCATTGGTCTGTTTCTCATGTTCAGCCCAGTTTTCCTACCTGCTTTTCCCAGACATGAATACATGACCCTCAGATTAAGTTGATATGGGTAATAGTAGTGGAGGTGGTATACATACGATTATGAATTAAAGATTCAACATGACCTAACAAATAGACTCAACTCATATGAATGAAAATCCTATGATTTGTATTGATTCATTCCTCTAACATCCATCAACACACCATTGAGAGTAAAATATTCTTGTAAAGATAAACAAATTAGATTATAAATACAATGAAAGGAGAAATTAACATATTTGCAGAACTATATGTTAATCCCAAGTAGTTTATCCCTATTTCTGTTCTCCTGAGATTATTCTTCCCCCAAACTATGACAGAAAAGTCATTCATTTTTTAAAAGAAGATTTATTTTTGATTAAGTGATTTCATGATGTAACATGGTTTTAAACAAAAATAGAGATCAGTATGAAAATAAAACAAATTGTACACATTAAAATATCTTTCTGTCAAAGCATTTCATAATCATAAAAAATACAACACAAGAGTTGGGGGCTCAGGTGAGGATAAGAATACAGACTTTCCAGAAAATGAACAGCTGGTCCACAATTCAGTCCTAAGCTTCATGTACTGCCACTCATGAACCATTTCTAGGGTGGCTACCAACAACCTTTGTTGTGTGCCTTTAAAAAATGTAGATGCAAGGTAAAATGATGGCTATATAATCTTAATTCTAATATCAAATACCTCCCATCTCTATTAAAAGTTACACTGAATAAATACAAAGCTTAAATCCACTCAACAAAAGCAGAAATGTAACTATTCACTGTGGTCTACAGTGCAGTGGACATAATGAGTGCAGTTGGTGAAGAGTAAAGGCTTAAAAAATACACCACCTGTGCTCTCCTGAAATCTTAGAAATAAAACATTTTTACAGAGCCTTAATATTTAAAAAGTGAGCATTATTATAAAATTAGATTAATACTTTCAGTAAGAGGCAAGAGAGATGCATGTATTTTTATTCATTTATTTTGGAATGCCTGCATCCCTGTTATAAAAACATGTAATCTTATGCACTTTCCAATGTGCTAACAGCCCCCATATTTTACTTATGATATTACACAGAGAAAAATAAGCTCTAATTATATATCTTAGGGCATTAAGATCCTAACAGAACATTCTGTTCTGTGTGTTTCCTGGTTCACCCTTCCAAGGTGTTTCTTGAACATTACCCATCCCTTTTTTTTACAGAAGGTGATAATTACCAGAATTTATTAATGATTTCTTACCCACACCAGTAATAGCTGATTCAGTTTGAATCATACAACATACCTATCAACACTCCTCAGGGTTGTAATATCTTAAAAGGAAATTGGATTTGAAGATATCACCTGCCCAAGGCCACCAGACATAAAAATCATCTACAGCTAGAGCCATCCTGTTCTGTTGAGCTATTCAATCATGAAATCTGAATAAAGTACCTTGAACATCAAAACCGAAGCAAATGTATCTGCTGTCTTGATTAACTTCTTCAACAGGAAACACTCATTAGGTCTCCTTTTGCAATTCAGTAACCTCACACTTAGGATGTTGCTTCCCAGATTAATAGGGAATGTTTAAATCAACATTAGATAGCTGGTTTGAGAATGAGAACGTCTCAAGAGTTACATTAACGTATGCTGTAAAAACAAATTAAGCATAATTAAATAAAAGCACTTTTTCTTTCACAGATAGCATCTGATAGTATTAACAATAACTTTCCAGTTAAAACAAAACTGTAATAATTTAATGCGAACTGTTGAACTTCCTGATAAAGCTATGGTTAGCCTTAATACTTTGGGGCTAAATGACATTTTGCAATACAGGAAATACTAGCCTACTGAAATCATACAACAAGGGTATTTCCCACCAGGTAGATGGCCAATCAGTGCCTTCACTAAACATGAAAGCATTGTTCTCAAAACTCAGAAACCAAAATGGAACACACCCCTACCCCCACTAGCATGCTCTGAGTCTGATGATGTGTGTACCATTGTGTCATTGTTCCCATGGCTATTCTATGATCTTAAATGTGCCTTCATTCCTAACCTTGATCGCTCCAATAGAGCCAAACACATTCATTATATCCGTTATGCCAGTTCCTTGGAATGCAGTTGTTACTCCTGAATCTTGACAGCAGTTAGAAGTAGGGCACCAGGGTGGTACAGCTATCAGCCCTCTCTTCTCTGCTGTCTCTGGCATTCCTTTGCTTCTGTGCTAGACAAACTATCTGGAAATGCAACAGAACTAACTACAAAGCCAATGAATTCTTCTGATCAGAATTTGCTGCCAAGGGATATTCCCATTCATTTAAAGTCAAGTCACATGGAAGTAGGATGGCTGATTGAGGATGCCACTCATCAACAGCTGACCTGAATCTCAACTGTCGCTGGGGGGATTAGGCTGCATCCTTCAACTGCACCTTGCTTCTCATGTGGGGTTATTGATGCCTTTTAAAGATAAAATGGCCTCATTGCCCACCCCTGGAATTTCCTGAAAGAAACTAAATTGAATAAAATTCGAGACTCTTCATTGTAAGTTACATTCCTTATTAGAAGTAGCTTTATGCAAAAAAAAAAAAAAAAAAAAAAAAAAGTAGAAAAAAGTCATTTGAACCAATATCAGGAAGACAGGAACAAAAACAGAACTTTGGGTGGTCCCTTCCTCCAAGTCACCGGGATTCAGCAGCCAGGCCTCTGAAGACTCGGGTTTATCAAAAATTAGTAATGGAAGCCAGGCCTCGGGTTGGTGCCTTTTCTCTTGCTTCTCCATCATCCCAAGGAAGCCAAACTCCCGTGCTGTGCAAAGCCACCACACACAATCAGATTTGTTCCTCCCACAGGCAGAAAATGTAAACACTGCATCTGCCAAGAGCCTTTTCCACAAACACACTCCTTTCTCCGAGGTCTTTGCAGGAGTACCACATTTGAAGTGTGTTTAAGAAAGCGAGAGTTTGGGAAAGTCGAGTACATGAGTACAAACATTAACCTTCCTATTTCTTGAGATGAAACCAGGATCGTAACAACAAAGTCTGAAGACCCATTTCACCAGTGACTCACTCACAAAGCCAGCCGGATCCCCGGGGGAGTGGGGTAGAAGGTGAGAGGGGGGGGAGCTTGCTATTTCTCCCTAACCAAGTACTGGGTACATGGTTGATAGGTATGTTGTATGATTCAAACTGAATCAAAAGAGAATGCACTTGCAGGCACTGTGCAAACTTATCTACAGTCACCCTTTAGGGCCTTTTCATCATGGTGGCTGTGAACAGACCTTAGTCATGAAGACTAGAGTTTAATCTAATGAGAATGTCTGGAGGAGCTGAACTTTGATTCTGCAAACTGTATCCCTTCTCTAGTTCAATTGTGTCTTTTTGACCATTAAGGTATAAATACAACATATAATAGAAAACTGTGACATCCATTCATTTTGTGCACAAGAAAAATGTTGTGATCCTGAATGTAGTTTGGGCTTAGGGACTGCAATATTTTACACTGAAAATGGGACGTATGTGTAGCGCAGGGACTGGAGGAAATATTCAGACTTCATTTTGGCATTTCTTGGATCATTTGAAGATCCTTGACTTGCTGCTTCACAGCTCAGCCCCCACCTACAGATTTTAAATCCTCATTGTATGAATGCACTTTGGGTCTCAAGACTTACCAGCATTGATATTCTATGACACCCTGGTAGTTACCAAGAGAAATAGCACATATACGATGATGTCTTTTACCTACACAGTTTCACATACATGAAGCTGTAACCAAGCCTCTGGAGCGGAATAGGATAGTCTCTCTTCATTAACTGTAGAACTTTGTCTTTTATTTACAATTGTTTTGGAAACTTGATGCCCCCTCTAGCAGACTATGAGCATCTTTCTGAAGGCCAGATTCAGAATCTTGTAGCTCCATCATTAAATGCAGTGACCAGCAGTGAGAGAATGCCAACAGTATGCCTGTGCTCTGAAAGATGGGGTATCATACATACATGGGGTATCGAAATTGTCTTTTACATGGTGAGTAGCATTACTTATAAATCGCTTAAAACAAAACCAAAGAGCCAAGTTATTGGGGTTCACAGTCCAGAAGAACATATTTATGAATATTTCTAATTGGGGAGTATAATAACATCTAATTTATTCTGTGGAAGTGTTGTTTAACTTTTATAGAGCTATTATTGTGTGATTTTTGTTTTACCCATGAAGAATAACAGATAGGTTATCTGGTTTTCTGATATGCTAGCTACAATTTTGATAATTCCCAATTCTCAGAACAGTGCCAACTAGACTAAATTGTACTACTTTAAGAATGCCCGAATACATTCAAAATGGTTATTCGAGAAGTTGGCTGCCTTAGTGTCAACAACAATAGCATTACTAACATTAATTAGAAATAAAGAGGTGCAATTTGTTTCATATATCTTCTGCTAGCAATGTGGCATACTGTGGGCGGCAAAGCTTCTTAAACCAAATGAACATTAACACGGTCTATCAATGTATTTCTGAAAGAAAGGCAGCTTTCTCTTGACAAGCCCTGTGACAGCCATTAGGACTGCTCAGATGCATCCAAGTGTGATTCTAAAGGTATGTTAATGTGCTGTTTTCCTTATGATGAAAAAACACAAACAAGGGAAAAGAAGTTTGCAAAAATTAAATATATACTTGTATTCATGGCAAATAAGTACAAACTAATAATTCCAGTCAAAAAGTTTTAGTCATTCTGTTTTTTTTCTGGACCAATTATGGTATACAAATAAATATTCTATATATCTTTTCCAGGTTTCTATAATTTTTTTTCCTCCTGGAACATTTCCCCACATCCAGTACTTATCTTTAACACAGTAACACAACATGAGGTGCCATTCCTGTTGAGGGTCCCAACAGTAAACACAGATTAACTAGTAGGAGAGTAACTGTTCTTACAAAACACCTCTGCAGACTGTGCACGGAACCCCATGAAATGTAAAGTCACCCCCATCCCACAACAGAAAGTCCATGACACTTACAAACAAGATTCTCAAAGCAATGTTCAGGTAATGCCTGTAACCCCGCCCCCGACTGGCAAACTGAATGTTAACCCAATGGCTTCCCACCCTCAATTCCACTTTGCTGGATTGCATGTCTGATCAGTTATGTCACAAATCAAGAAACAAACAATGCCATGGGACAGTCCCCAAAGCAATTAAAATGAAGGAAATCCTTCCATCAAATTAAGAAGTCTTGTCAGGGATGTCATGCAGTTTCTGAGAGACCATAGAAAAATGTTTTCTTGATATTAATAAGAAACAGTATGCATCAGTGAAAATGCAGGCTTAGAAATATAGTACTGAGAGTTTCAGTTCATGGCATCTTCACCGATGAGGGGAAGTGGAATTCTTATTACCAAGAGAGCTGATCTCTCCGGCACTGCTGAAGGCTCCCTAACCAAGCTGGGTGTTCGATGATGCTGTACAAATAAAAAGCAGTGGGGCAATACGAAATATCTGTAATAAATACCATCCTGTAAAGTATTTGATGGATGGAAGAGAATCTAATGCATTTTAAATAAATGCATATCATACTATCACATATTGTGAGTCTTAAAAAGTTATTACTTAGATGCACAGTCCTTGCAGCTGTTGACATGGCACTGTGAAGGAAGTCTGATTTAGAAGCTACTCTACTGTACCCATCAAGTGATGAGCTGCTGTTAGCCATACTGTAGTGTCCCTTCGACTTTGGTACGTTCAGTGCAAAATATTCTGGGGGAATTGTTTTAACCTTTCTAAAAATAAAAGGCCCTTTAGTTCCCTTGAGCGTGCTTAAAAGGATACATACTAGCAAGATGCCCAAGTAAGCATGGAACATGAAATGGAGAGGTGGTACATACAACATGGTAGGTAGGTAGGTCCTTATATACATTTTCAAGAACAGAAATAGAATGAACCTATAAAAAAAATAAACAGAACTCACTGTGTACATTTTCCTGATATGCTGTGATTAACTGCTAGTTATTTTAAAGTTGTTTCCATGCATTATAAAGCATAAAATCTGTCATTAGTTAATTCGTTGAGTAACAGTTTTGTCTTCAGCCAGAATTACACACATACCACTTGCATATACATTGTTACAGACCACCTTATTGCAAATCTTTAACGTTGCCTCATACTGACTTGGTCTCATTTTCACTCTTGTCCGGTGAATGTTGAAACCTATAGTGCGCACCATGCAGGCACTCGTAAGCAAGAAATGAACGTTCTGCTATAACGTAGGGCTTAAACAAAGGTACTTTCAGGAAATACATATGTTTTTATGATATTCTCTCACTTGCACTAATTTAGAGATTGGGTCAAGTGCTGCCAGTTTGGCATGAAGTATGTTTACAGGAGAGTTTCAAGATTCTCCCAAGGCCCTAACAGTCACCATGGAGTTGATCATGTGCAGGTTCCCCTTTATCTTGAAACACAACAAATGGGAAAGGTTTGGCAGTCAGGAACTGTTGACTGAAAGACTGTTGGGTTGTTCCATGGGCACCGAGCTCACCCCAATCCTTGCCAGAGGACTCAACAGCCAGTCCCCTCCCCCCCCACACGAACGAGCATGTGTCCCTGAAGAGCAGCACTCAGTTTGTTCTAATGGAACCCGAGGCTTGGGATTTCCAATGCTCTGTCACTCTTCTGAAGGCCGGCTTCTGAAACTGCCTGTCCATGAAGAGCTGAGCATCACGCACATTCCCAGGTCACTCAAGGCCAAAGGTACTGGTCTCTTCAACGGCTGTCAAGAGCTTCTCATAGAGCATGGAAAAGGAAGGGTATGGAGGAAGATCCAGGCGGTTAAAACAAGTGTGGGCTCTGTAAACAGAAGAAGCAGGATGTAGTTTAGGAGTGGGTTAGGAAAATGAAAATGCAAGTTCATGTACACATGCGTGTGTGACAGTGAGTGTGCATGTGTGTGTGTGTGTGTGTGTGTGTGTGTACCCACAAGTGTGCTTTTCTCTTTCATATTCAAACTTATTTGTTACCATTTTCACAGTTGTTTTTGGAAAAGTGAAGGCTATTTCAACTTAAAAACTCAGCGTTGCATTTTTCTTAAGACGAGTAGGACGCATACAAATTTTCTTTACATGTCACCCTGCAGAATATTATTTGCTGAGCTGTATGAGAATGAAAAAAGCCAAGTTCAGCCTATTTTCTTCCTCTCTGTGCAAAGACAGGAATACAGGCCTTGTAAAGTGATTCCCTTCCTCACTGCCAGTCGCCTGGCTGCCCCTCCCAGAGTCTGCAGCTCTGCAGTTTTGCATTTTCTTGGGCAGCGAGAACAGCAACTGTGTCTGAAGCCCAGACTGCAGCCCTGAGTTTGGGGAAAGTCCCTGGCTGGGCCTGTCTGTGGAAGTCAGTAGACACTGGGACTGCTTTGAATTCCACGCTATAATCTGCCTTCTCCCCGCTCACAATGCAGAGAAATGCCCATTAAATCACAGTTCTGTGCAGCATTCTTTTTTAGAAATACCTGCTCTTGTGCCAAGATGGGGGGCAGGGGGCTGTTTTCCTGTTATTTGCACCTGACTTACAATAAAAAGTCTCCAAATAGTACATCTTATCAGGGGCCAGATCTGCACTTTTGACACAGGATAGGAAGTGTCCTGTTCTGAATGCACAACAGTTTGTTTGCTGGGGCTAAGTAGTTTAGACTTAAGGAAAAAAAAAAAAAAAGGCCCTGAAGTAACATGAAATTCGAGAAGCCATGATTATTAGTCAGATATCTGTATAAAAGCAATGTGCAAATTTTCTCGTTATAAGTCATTTTTGACTTGAGATAAATGTGACTACATTTTTTTCTATTCCTATAGAAACAGAAAATTCCTATAGGTAATACAACATGGGGGTGGGGTGGGGAGATTAAAGCCTTGGGATTGGAGAGATTTGGGTCTGAGTTCCACTTCTACCTCCCATACCAGCTGTGTGATTTGGGGTATCTTATCACAATTCTGAGACTCAAATTTCTTACCTGTTAAAAGGGGGTTAATATAATAAGGCAATGTATCTCAGAAGGGTGTGAGGATTCATGGAAATAACAGAAACACACTTTGTAGAATGGCTGGCCCATAGTGTTTGACTATATAAACAATAGCAGTGTTGTTAGACACATTTCCTTGTCACCAAGAGGACTTTATGCTGATTGCCTTCAATACACTGCCCAAAGATAACAATGACCCATGGAAAAGGTGACATAATAAAGAGATAATAAAGCAGGTGTATGTTCAGAAACAGGAATGTGAGAAGCTCTGTTAAAATAACACTGGAATATTAAGGCTCAGATTTTCCAATCCTGATACCTCAAACTCTTGGACCACTGGTGGAAACCACCTCATCAATCTTCGCAGGCAAACTAAAACAAAACAAAAAATCCCACCAAACATCCTAGAAATGTATTTATCAGAATTCTGCTATATCCTTATAATGGATCCCAGACCTAGACCCCAAGGCAAAGGTTTTACTAATGCGCCAAAACAGAGTCCTGGGGATGGCTTAAAACCTATCTGGTGTGAAACTCTGAAATAAAAAATATAACTGGGCTGGGCGGTGGTGGCCCATGCCTTTAATCTCATCACTTGGGAGGCAGTGGACCTCTGTGAGTTTGAGGCAGGCCTGGTCTACAGAGCAGGTTGCAGGATAGTCAGAGCTGTTAGGCAGAGAAACTCTGTCTCAAAAAACCAATAAGAAAATAATAATAAAAATTTAAAATTTATATATATGACTGGTTTCATTTTTGTTCTAGGGAAGGTAAGGGATAAGTATAGAAGTGAAAGACATTTTGCAGAGAATACCATGTCAGGCTTTGTGCGACAACCAGGGAATATTTATTACTCCCTTTGACTGAAATACAATAGACACTTCACCATTTTAAACATCATTTCTTTGTTAACAAGCATACTTCCTCTTTGCATTCACTGTTTTGTGGTCCTCACCTTTTCCTCTGCCTATCTTGCCTTTTGAATGCTTTTATTGGGGTAAAATTGACCGCTATGGCTGTTTTAAAGACTCAGGTTTGTGGCGTTAAGTGCATTCACATGGTGTGATGGCTACAATTGATTGACAACCAGAAAGGAGACTGGGGCCTGTATGTCACAGAGGAGATTACCAAGATCAGATGGGCCTCTGGGCGTGTCGAGGAGGGCTCATCTAGATTGAATTAAGAGAGGAGAAAGGCCCACCCTCACTAGGGGAGACATCGTGCTCAGGTCCGAATCTTGAACTGAGTAAAAAGGAGGAGGTGAACGTTCTGCTCCCTGACAGTGGATACAGTATGATCAGCCACCTCAAGCTACTGCCACCAGGACAGATGTGTCCCTTGAACTGTGAGCTAAGACCAGCTTCCCCTCCCTTAAGCTGCATTTGTCGGGGCATTTTCGAACAGCAGCAGAAATGGGAACTAAGACACACAGATCAGCAACCAGCGCCAGAACGTTTACGTATCGGCAACTGAAACTATATCCACCAAACAGTAAATCCGTCCTGTTTGTCACCCTCCTGTGTCCCTGGACTCACTGTTCTGTTTTCTGTCTTTTTTTGTTTGTTTGTTTGTTTGTTTTTTGTTTTTCGAGACAGGGTTTCTCTGGAGCTTTGGAGCCTGTCCTGGAACTCAGTCTGTATCCCAGGCTGGCTTCAAACTCAGAGATCCGCCTGCCTCTGCCTCCCAAGTGCTGGGATTAAAGGCGTGCGCCACCACCACCCCATGATTTTTTACTACTCTGTGTACTTTATGTAGGAATCTTAAAGGTTTATGTTGTAACCATGGCTCAGAATTTCCTTCATTCTTCATACTGATTAATAACTCCACTATGTGTAAATACCATGATTTGTTGTGATCTCTTCATCCAATGATTGACACAGTTGTTTCCACCTCTGGCTATTAAAAATACTGCTGCTATGAACACACACACAAACACACATACACACACAATGTATAATCTCTGCTTTCAGTCTTCGGGGGAGAGATCCAGAAGTAGAATTATGGGAACCTGATGTATTTAATATCTGAAGCAGTCACTAGTGCTCCATAATGGTCTCATAGTTTCCATTCACACCAGTGGTTTCCAGGAGTTGTAATCACTGGATATCTTTGCCAGCGTTCATTTTCTACATCTGATTTATTGTCTTAGTTGGGGCTCCCATTGCTACGCGGAAACACCATGACCAAAGCAAGTCGGGGAGGAAAGGGTTATTTGGCTTACACTTCCACATCACTGTACATTACTGGAGGAAGCCAGGACAGGAACTCAAGCAGGGCAGGAACCTGGAGGCAGGAGCTGATGCAGAGGCCATGGAGGGGTGCTGCTTACTGGCTTACTCATCATGCCGTGCTCAGCTTGCTTTCTTTAGAACCCAGGACCACCAGGCCAGGGATGGCACCACATAAAATGGATGGGGCCCTCCCCCATCAATCACTAATTAAGATAATGCCCTACAGGCTTGTCTACAACTCCATCTTATAGAGGCATTTTCTTAATTGAGGTTCCCTCCTTTTAGACGACTTTAGCTTATGTCAAGTGTACCTAAAACTAAAATTCATCACTTTTATATTTCTTAATCTTTTTATTTATTTATTTAATTTTTGCTTTTATTGGTTCTTCGTGAATTTCACATCATGCATTCCAATCCTACTTACCTCTCTGTCCCCCCTTGCATTCGCCCTTACAACTTCATCCCCCCAACAAAAAAAAAATCAAATTTAAAAGAAAAACTAAAAGCAAAAACCAACCAAATAAACAACCAACCAACCAAACAAACAAACAAACAAAATAGAAGAGTCTTGTCCTGGAAGCCCTAGTGTGGCCTGTGGAATCATACAGCTTACCCTTTACTCCATTCTTCTTTATTGCAAATGTTCACTGACATTAATCTTGAGATTGTCATCCTAATGGGTATGAACTCATTCATTTTTCTGAAGGGTTCTTATTGATTTGTCTAAATGTGGCATAATAAAAATGGACTCTCTTGTAGGATTTGAAGAAGCAAGCTACCATGAAGCCTGCAGCCTAGAGGAATGAACGTCACAATAACCTAAAGGAGCTTGGAAGCACACCCTTCCCTGGCTGAGTCTTCGGGTGAGAAAGATACCCCAATTCCAGCACTGTGAGGCTGAGGAGATTTCACTAAGCCATGCCTGAATCCTTGCACCAAGAACACAGAGGCAATAAGTGGGCATGCTTTAAACCACCAAGTTTGCAAGGTTTGTTTTGCAGCGACCAGAAACTAGTAACAAGCGTCAAGGTCATCAAACATACAAGGAAAAGTATGGAATGTGATAATGATTTAATATGGTATAATCACGTATCCAGGGCCAATGCTGAAGCAAGGCAGAACAGGAATTGTGCATGTCTCTTTCAGTTCCTGTGGTATCTTTACTATTGTATCTTATCCAGGAATTTCCACAAGCCTGTATACTATTTTCAATTTTCAATACAAAGGACTGAACAATTGTGTGTGTGTGTGTGTGTGTGTGTGTGTGTGTGTGTGTGTGTGTGTGCAAGAGAGAGGGGGGAGGGAGAAGGGAAGGGAGAGGGAGAGAGAGAAACTGACTGACTTCCGGTAGATTGGGACTTATATAGTTCAGGCAGGTCCTGAACTCGAGGCAAACTTCCTATCTTTGTCTTGCAAGTAAGCTCCCACTTCATCTAGAAATAATGTTTTTTTTTTTTTTTGCTTCTGATGAGACATAATCACCATTACTGCTCCATAATGTAATGTCATCATTGCTTCTCAAGTTACAGGTGGTTGTACAACATGTAGCTATCATAACCTAACTTTTCTTCTGAATAAACAGATCCTCTGGAGAATGTCCCACCAGACTAGAGACAGCCTATATTCTGGAGGGGGAAGCAATGTGGAAAGATTAAATGTTTTTCCTAAGGTCGAAGCTAAGAAAGTGGCCTAACAAAAAAATAGTCTCCTCAAGGAAGTCCAACATCCAACTGAAATCAGGGTGACTTTATTGTTCACTGGCTTCATTCTTTACTTCTGTTGGTACCATGAAGCCCGACTGTGGGCTGTGAGTTCTCAGAACTCTGCATGAATTTTGCACTATAGTTACAAATGTGTGAGGAAAGGGATCAGAGGTGGAGAAAGCTTCAGGGAATTTTTAAGGAGCTAGTCAGTGACAGTATGCAGTATCTCTGGGGACAATGATCAAGTTTGGGTCAATCCAGAAGATCCTGGGAGATACCAGGGGATTTTTTTAGTGACCAAAATATCAAGCTGAATCTCAGGCTTACAGAGAACAGAGGTATTCTGTGGGGGCACTTTGGAGTGACTCAGAATTACCCAAGGAGTTATTTACAACAGAGAGTTTGGGTTTTGTCCCTGAGATTCTTAGTCAGATGGTTTGGAGGGGGTCCTGGTGATCTGCATTTTAAGATCCACTACAAATGAGTCTGATGTAGGTGGTCTCCACCACTGGAGAGACATCACACCAATTAGAAATACAATACCTAAACTGGATATCCACACTGGCATTCTGTGTGCTTGCAAATATTTCAAAACTGCATACAAACAAGCCAACATTGCTAATGAGGAAATTGAGGAAGAGTGTGGTTAAATAAATTGCCCAATATTTACCATCAGCTTGTTGTATGACCCAAGTACAAGAAAGAAAGAAAGAAAGAAAGAAAGAAAGAAAAATGCAAACAAACAAACAAAAATCCTGTGAGGCTTTTCATACTCCCCCCCCCCCCCACCCCAAAGCCCATTCCATGTCCTAAAAAAGCTAGTAGAAAATACCAGGAGGGCCTCGGGACTGTTGATATTGGCAGCAAATGCGCACTCAGCTTTTCAGTCTCAGTAGGAGAATGTTTTTTCAAATCTTCCAAAGCCAGCCACCCTGAAGCCATAATGAGTTTACCTCACTTCAATCCACGCAGCCAGAACACTCAAGGAGAGCAAATCCTCCCCACTTTCCAGGCTGCCCCCACCAAGAGTCCTCCCCCACCCCGCCCCACCCCAGGACCTATAGTCTGACTTAATGGATGTCTTGTAGCTTTCTGGATTTTTCTAATATTAAACACAGGGGCCCAGGCTAGCCTTCTTTTGTGCTTCCTATGGTCAGTCAGTTTCCTAAACCCAGCGAGCATCAGTTATCTTTGCACAAGCCATTTAGCTGATTAAGGTATCTCTGTCTGTGTTGAATGTACTTACTCCGTCACTTATTTTGCACCCAAAAGTGACTTTTTTGTTCAAGCACCCAAAATGCTAGACAAAGAAGAAATTAAGATCAAAATTTTTAAAATGAGAGAGAGAGAGAGAGAGAGAGAGAGAGAGAGAGAGAGGAGGGAGGGAGGAAGGGAGAAAGAGAGGAAGAGGAAACCATGAATCTTGTTTTAAGTAACAGGTGTAATACAAAAATAAAATGTGTGGGCATCAAATAAATCCTTTTGTGTTCTTTGTAAGTTAGAATTGCCAACACTCTCATCTTAGACTCACAGAGATGTCTCGCCCTTCAGATCTCAGTTTTCTTATTCCTAGTCATACTTTTTCATCCAGAAATTCACCGATCAGAAACAAATACTTAAAACACCCTGGAGAGCTCCACAAGGATCTTAAGAGGCATCATTTTGCAACATCACAATTTCTTTGGCAATGCCATGTTCTCAAACTGACTTATCAAGTCCAAATCTTACCTATTTGCAAGTGTGTTGCAGACATGCTCCAAGGGCAGTGGGTGCGCTCACAATTCTATCAGCTGTTGTGTCTGGAGGAGACAATTCTTGGCTTCTTTGGCGTATTCAGGGTTCTGGTATTGCCTCAGACACCCCTCTCCCCTATTTCTGGCTTTTCAAGGTTCCAATTCAGGGACCAATGGGTGTCCAAGAAGAATCTAATCCATTCACTTCTAGAATCTCACTAATTGAAAAATACCCACATTGCTTTCCCCTGTGAGGTGAGGGTCCCATATCATGAACGTTTGCCCTGTGCTGTGCATGCTGTGCTTTGATGATCAAAACTTAAATCTTCCATTTGTCTGACACCTTCCTTATTCCTTCACTTGCCAAACAAATGCTCACTGAATGGATACTGCATGTCAAGCACTGAGCTGTTCAGGTAGACAAGGAAGAAAGGTCTGGTCTCTGTCCTGAAAGAATTTACATGCACAGCAAACTGAAGTCTAAGGGTCAAGCAGTTTACACTCTGTACTGGGGAATCTGCCTGGAGCAAGTGGCTCTGAGACCCAGCATGCCTTTGGCTCTCTGTGATAAACCCTGAGTCCCAGATCTGGACTGCATTTTTTTCTGAAGACTGAGACACCTTTGTCTAATTAATCCAAAAGATTCCTATGGGTTATCCATGGTTCAGCAGACAGTGATCCTACAATGAGGTATAAGTCTGTTCAGCAAAGTTGGAGAAGGTTTTGTAGAGGATACTGTCTATGCCCAGACTGGGAGGATTTGTAGGTGTGCAGGGCTTTTCTGGATCAACAAGAAGGATGTTTCCCAACAGACGGGCTGGAAGCCTGGGAGAGAAAGCATTGTGTCACCGAGAAACCAGAGAGGTGCAAGTGCCAGGGCCACGGCTGGACAAGGCCAGAAAGGGAGGATGGGCCGGAGGGATGCTGGTATGTTTCTGCAAAAGCCGTTTCCATTTATTCCATGGGTGAAAGGAAACAGTGGTTGGGTGTGCAAGGAGATGGCGGAGGTGCCATTAAACAAGACAGGAAATATAGATAGACTCTGGATAAGTACAGAAGGTGAACCATGGCTGTAATCATCTTGAAAAATTAAAAACTATCAATCATGCAGAGAGACAGGATTCCGTACAGGTACCTAGTGCCAGTGTTCTTAGCCCGGGTAGCATTATTAGCACAAATAAAGGTATAATTTGCCATAACTTATTATTTTTAATTCTTTAAAAATGTTAATAATTTCTCTAGTATTCTTATTAATATCTGCTTGGGCCAGGAAGTTCAGAATAGAAATTCTTGCTGACACTAAAGTCATAAATATCTATTTAACCTACTGAACACTTGACTAGATGTTCAATAAATATGAACTAGTGGGGAGGAGATCTATGGAATTTATTACTCCAGCTACCTGTTTTTCATATTATTTGTTGGACAAAAATGCTAATTATTTGTTCATGCAAAGACTACCACGTTTCTCCTTAAGTTTTAAGACCACATGGACAGAGATCAATGTATATGTCACATAAGAACTTACTCAAAGCAAGTAGTAGAGAATTACTGTTACCTAAGTCTCATTCCAGAGTGTCATGAGGTCACCTTGGTGGAGATGCCTGAGCTATGAGCACAGTGTGGAATACTACTACAGCAGGAACTCCTGTCCTGCAGATAACTAGCCTCAAACTATACATTCCAAGCAAGTTTCTTCTTCACATACACCCACCGAGTGCTGTGTTAGCCTTCACTTGGTGTGTAGAACCTCATTTAGACTTTAAAGCTTTATAATGTGAGCGCTAGTAGCAGCCCTCGGCTTTACAGATGAGCATAAAGTCAAGTCTATAAACATTCCACAAATAACACGCCTTGAGTGTCAGGTACTCAGCTCACCGCTAAAACCAAAGCCATATTAAATTCAAACAAAGTCCTTGTCCTCACAGGGTGATATTCTAGAGGTGGGACCAGTTGTAAGCATGCTAACAAGTAAACTTGGTAAATGGATTAGGGGAAGTCATCTGACCTAAGTTTTGCCAGAGTGAGTGACAGGCTCGCTGAGGGAAGACTTCAGACTGGCCTTTCTGATGGGGTCCCCATCTCAGCCGAAGTCTCAGGGATAAGAAAGAACCAGCAGAAAGGAGAGCCGGGCCACAGACCCACAGTCTTGAACGAAACTGGGTCATGATGTTTGAGGCCAGTGGCTGAGGTCAGAGCTGGGGGTGGGGAGGCAACGCGATGACCAGGTCTCCCACCCTCAAGTACTTGGGAAGGAGTCTGAATTTTATTTAGGCAACTGAAGGATATAAGTAGGGGAGAGAGATGGTCTTAAGAAATAGGATGGATAAACTTCAGGGTAGACGGACAGAAGGAGTCTGGCTGGCTGACTGTGCAGTGATCCAGGTGAGAGTTGAGTGTGTCATGGAGTAGGCTGGTGATAAGAGACCCAGTTTGTGCTCTTGAAGCCAAAGGACAGGAATGACATTTCCTTTAAGAGCTGTGTTGTCGGCTGCCCACCAATATACTTAGAGAATGATTTATGAAACAGCCCTCAAGGCCTGTTGGTTACTTTGACTTGGATTATGTCATCCTTTACTGCAGGCAACAAGGGAAATTCTTCCTTTAAAATATGCAAATTTCTTAAGTGTTTTACTTTTTACCTGGGTCCATTTTTGGATTACGCTCCCTCTCCCCCACCATTTTAAGACAGGGACTTTGAAGCTGGTCTTGAACATTCAACACTTCTGGCTGTGTTTTCTGGAATTGCAGAAAGGCACCACTTAGCCTGACTTCACAATCTACCTCCCAAAGTAAAGACCAACCCAAAAGATCTATCACATTTACATGTGTTGATATGTTGATAAGTTGATGAAATAAGAATAAGGTAAAATCGTTGAGTGTGCTGTCATACAGAACTGAGTGGGAGGCCAGTGGGGATCGGTGTTAAAGAGGGTCACTGCCCTAGAGATTCAACTATGAGAACCTATCCCAAGTCCTTCTCACATTCACAGCCACCCCCGACACCAGCAGCTGGACGCTTCAAGACAGATACACAAAAGAAGTGGTGCTAAAGGGTGTTTCCAGGGCTCATCCTTGCTTGATTAATTTTTTTAATTGAGCAAAGTGGCATTTTATTTCAGGACTCCTCAGCTGTTTACCTGTTTACTAGCTGACAGTTTGCCTTTAGAGCAGACAGCCCTCTTTCACTGGAGGAGGAAAAACTGCATTATTGATGACACTGCAGAGCAGTATTTAAAGACATACAAAGAGGTTCATAATTAATGGTGTGACACACAAAAAGCAGCTTGCAAACAGGCTCTGCAGTGCAATTTTTGTCTTCAAATGAGTGTGCATGCATGCACGCATGTGGGCATCTGAAGGATGATAGAAGCACGTTCTCCAGACCGTTAACAGAACCTACCTCACTGCTGGACTGTCGGCTGATATTTATGTGCAGACTTTACACACACTTAATTTTTAAAAATTTAAGTATTTTTCTTGGCATGTTTGCAAAAATCTTCTTTTTATAACAAGAATAAAGAGTAAAATTTTACAGTGAGAAAAAGGTTCTCATTAAGAGAGACAGAGAGAGGGCAAAAAACCATTATATTAGTTCCAGGTCTATTCCATTGGGTATGGTAGTGTGTGCCTAGGATGCCAGCACCTGTGAAGAGTGAGGCTAAGGCAGGACATCACAAGTTCAAGGTTAACCTGAGCTCAAAGATCACAAAATAATAGTCCTATTCTTCAGTTGTGTAAAATTTGCTTCCTTGTGACACTTACTTCATAGTGAGCGCTTACATTTAATTTCCTAACTTTTGGGTTGACATCTTATTCTTAATAGTCTCCCAATACAACTAAGTTCCCAAGTTAATATTTCTCCTTTGTCAAACCCCACCCTTCCACGGTGACTATAGTTTCTAACTCTTCTCCAACTCCATTGGCAAAAACCTCAGATGAACTTAGGAGCTCTGTATCCAGATGGCAGACAGGACTGCCCTGTACTCTGCAGGCTGGCATGGGAACAGTCCATTTTTTTTTTTTTTTTTTTTTTTTGGACCGTTAAGAGGAAATGCCATAAAGTAAGTGTACTCTTTACTCATAAAATCCATCAGAGCTCCAGGGGGCAGGAAGTCTTCTACAGAGATGCAAATGCGGAGCTAGGCCAACCACCAACCACAAAGCAGAGGAAGTGCAATCATGTGTTCAGGCTGCTGGTCTCCATGGAGACACCATTGAGTAAGGCTCAAGTCTCTATCATTATTTGTCAGCTAAATCAGCTGGTAACTTATTACTATAGAAGTCGGGGCAAAGTCATGGATACAACTTGTTCTGGCTTCAGAGGCGAGCATACGTACTTTAACACATTTCTTGGGGCCCATTGTGATGAGGGATACTACAAAACGAGAGTAAGAAACCAGAGGGTAAGAGTCACGCTTGCTTGCTTAGAAGCCTGAAAGACCGAACTGTCTGGGTGGAAAGACGGAGAGGCTCTCTGCCGTCACTCTGGCCTGCAATGACACCTCTCCAACTCTGCAGGTTATAGACTCTTGGGTGAGGATGATGCCAGACTCGGTACAGGGGACTTTAAAAAGACACATTTACTTTTACATTTACTTTTAGTAAGGAGGACCTCTGTCTGTTCCGTCTAGTTTATATGTACTGTACCACAACTTAAACATCAGACACCGAATCTCTTAGAGGGAAAAGGAGACACCGGAGCTGACCGGCTCGAGACAGACCCAACTCCTCAGCTCTGCGGCTCACAGGAAATGGCAGGACAATGGCTTAGTGCATGTGTCTTGGCCTTAGAACTAGAAAATAATGTCTTTGAGTTGGAACCGACTTGACATATCTTTTGACACCCCAGTGAGGCCTCAAGTCTCATAAAGGGCGATGGCCGGGTTGTCAGTGGAGAAGTTACTATTGGCAAAACTACACTGTCATGCACTGAAGTTGTTTGTCTGAGGTTTTTGCTTAAACTTGGTGTGTGTGTGTGTGTGTGTGTGTGTGTGTGTGTGTGTGTGTGTGAGAAAGAGAGGGAGGAGGAGAGGGAGAGAGGGGGAGGGGGGAGAAAGAGGGGGAGAGAGAGAGAGAGAAAGTATGAATTTCACCTGAGTAGTACAGTAGCTATAGAGGTTAAGGATTAAAGGCTTAAAAAGAAACAAGAAAGCATACATTCCCTAAGGACTTTCCAATACATTGTCTCACTCAAGGGTTAGGAATAATCTCTGAGCCGGGCATTGTTATTTCTACTCTATGGAGATGGATAATAACACCTTTATTTGTGCTACGTCATAATCAGGGTAGACCCAGGTGCTGCACAGGAAGAATGGCCATGACTATTACCCAACAGTGTGTTTCAGTGTTTCTGAGGAACATCTCCATCTACAATGAGTCAGCATGAGAACTTTCTGGAACTACCAGGGGGAAGTAGACATGCCACTGCAGACAACCCCCAAGACTCGACAGCAGTCTTTTGGTGTCACCTCTCACTCAAGTAACCCAACACGGCACCCCCTCCAGATGTACAGAGATAAGCCAACTGAACCCTGAAACTCAGACAGCAGTGGTTCTGAAGATGCCAGAGTTTGATGGTAACAACGTGGACCTGGACCTGGGATTTCTAACTTCCAGCCTTCTGCTGGTTCCAATGTCACTGCCTAATTGCAGATGGTGTCAAGAGACATTGCAGCCGCAAATGCTGGGCCAATGAAAAAAGTGTCTTATGTAAATGACCTCAGTGATTCCTCAGTACAAGGGAGAGGAGGGAAGCAGCCATAACCAAACTATCTTTCTCTGCTCAACAGGTTTCAGGTGATTGTGAACAGCAGCTATACCTATCATTGCACTCAATTCCATAAACTGTAGCGGCTTCACGGAAATCGATTCAATAGAAATATGGCGTACAGTTAATTGGAATTCTCCTGCTTCTTTTATGCTAATTCTTAAGTTTCTCAGATGAGTGAAAAACCTCATTAAGACAGGATAAATCTGTTTCTAAGATACAAATAAGCATTAAGGGGAGGGGGAAACCTCACTACCCAGGCACAAGTAAAATATAGTCAAACAAGCTAGTTCTTTAAGTAATGAAAGTCACAGTCATCCAGCTTAGTGCATCAAATATAGAAGATACTAATTAAGTCTGTGCTGCAGAATTCCCAGGCGCAGCTTGCAATATGCACAGGTGGGGTAAGGCACTTTGGCAAGCCCCTGGGTTGCCTCCATTTAACCTCATACATGCCTTTCTGCACAGGTGTTACCTGCTGGCCTTGTATATTTATCGCTAGCAGCTGCAAAGCGATGCTTTTCCACCTTCATGAGATGGGTGACCAAGTTGAGAGTCGGCTGCAGCGTACTCACAAGGAACGACAACACGGATACCATATGCTAGAGAGGTCGAGTATATCCACAAGACTGAATCCTCTTCGCCCACAGCAGTGTTGCTAGGAAGTCATTCTCCACAGTTATCAACATATCCTTAACACTAGAGTTTTGTGCTGGCTAGTGTAGATCAACTTGACCCAAGCTAGAGTCATTTTAGAAGTCAACTGAGGAAAGGCCCTGACCATGTTGCCTATCGGCAAGACTATGGTACTTTTTTTTTTTTTTAATTGATGATTGATATGGAGGGCCCAGTCCACTGTGGGTGGTGCCACACCTGGGTTGGTGGTCTTGGGTGCTATAAGAAAGCAGGATGAGCAAGCCATGGGAAGCAAGACTGTAAGCAACACCCCTCCATGGACTCTGCATCAGCTCCTGCCTTGAGTTTCTGTCCTGGATTCCCTAGGGTGATAGACTATAAGTTGTAAGATGAAATAAATCCTTTCCTCCCCAGTGTGCTTTTGGTCATGACGGTTTTGTTGTTGCTTGTTTTTTTAAATTCATTTTCAAGTATTTTTTTGATATTATAATATAATCACATCATGCCCCCCACTTCATTCTTTCCCCTCCAAATCCCCCATGTCCTCTTCCTTGCTCTCTTTCAAATTTATGGCCTCTTTGCCTGTGTGTGTGTGTGTGTGTGTGTGTGTGTGTGTGTGTGTGTGATGTGTGTGTATTCCTAAAAACATGAATACAACTTTCTCAGTCTATCTAATGTTACTGGTACGCATGTTTCCATGGCTGACCATTTGGTACTGGATAACCAATTGGTGTGCTCTTCCTTGGGGATGATAGTTTCTTCCACTCTCAGAATTTCTTAGCTGCTTATAGTTTATTATCTAGGGTTGTGGCCTCCTGAAACTTCCTCCATCCATGTTATAATGTCTACTGGTATACAGAAGCACTGTATTCCAAGTCCTAGAAGACCATGTTGGCCAACTAAAACTAATACACCTAGCAAAACTGCCTGTCACTGTTGAAGGAGAAAGAAAAACTTTCCACAATAAAAATAGCCTAAAAAATTGTATATCCAACAAACCAAACTTAAAGAAATTATAGCTAGTGGTCATGGTGTTTCATCACAGCAACAGAAATCCTAACAAAGACAAGCTTCTACTGACTTGGAATCAAGCCACAAGTATGATGACAGATGTTGCCTTGTTAAACCTGGCAAATCTGCCTTTGTTGTGTTTTGAACTTTGATACACAGATGAATGTATTTTACACATGACCAAACAGGGTACCTTGTCTCTCCCGACTCTGTTAAAGAAGGTAATCAGAGAGAATTTCATCTTTCAAACTTTCCAGTTTTCCAGTCTTCACATAAAACAGTGATTGATCCATAAACCGATATATTCATTCATATAAATAAGACTACTATAAAATATAAATTAAGCTGAAGTTTCCCTGCACTGTGTTGGGAATAAAGAATGTTATTTTCTACTTTACCTGGGAAGAGCGGTGATTTTTCCCCATTTCTCCACACAGAACCTTCTTGGGCCATTACTCCCTCGGAGAGAAGCAAATCCTTCATAGGGAATGCTGGATGTGCCTGTAACGAACTATCAACCACAGAAACAGAAGGAAAGGTGAAGCCAGAGACCTCATCCAGGACAGGAACTTCATTACTGCTAGGTAGCACTCCCAAGAGGGGGCACAAGTAGGGAACTTCAGAAGTCACTGTTTCATCAACATGGGACAACTAAAACAGATTCTGACAATCACTCAGCCTCACTGAGAAAGTGAGTTAGATAGGGAAATAGGAAGTAAAGCATTCATAGAAAATTAAGCATTCTGTGCAGTTGACCTGCTCAGATGTTTCAACCAGGTATATTTCCCATGACAGATGAACGAAATGGGTCTATTCATTAACCTAAACCCACTTAGCATCAGCCTGCCATCAATTTGGCATGAATTTTTGGATTCTGTGGCCTGCAAATCTGAGTTCCAGACCCTTAATCCAAAAGCACTAAGTCCAGGCCGACATGTAAGGCCCTGTCTTAGTGTCCAAGGGGCTTCCTCGTGTCTAATAATTTAGTGGCACCTTACCAGCATTGCCCCAGACGGAGAAATTTCATAATGTCACAAAACACAGCGACTTCTCCTCTAAAATATCCTTGGTTCTACAAAGTATGTCAGTCAAATGAAGGAAAAGGAGTATTTTAACTAACAGGGTCCTTTCTCACAGACTGAACATCTCTTTTTCTGATATGGATGCTGAATGAAGGGGGCCACTGGCGGTCACTACAAGGACCCAATTGTCCTGAGGGAATATGCCATTCCCCAGTTTTTCAGACTAGCCCTGGCACTTCCCCACAACCCTCAAGAAGTGCTCTGACTCGGCTGGTGATGCAGTACGTGGGCATGCAGTCAGAAAGGTATAGAAATATCATAGCCAGATAAACAAGGTTGGCATTTCTGAAGAATATTTAGCAATTACTAAAAAAAAATATATATACATACTTCCAACAATATAGTACTGTGTTACAAACTGATGGGCTAATGGCATCTTACCTGCAACAACCTCAGTCGCTGTTCATTGTTAAATCGTTCTACAGCAGCCCAGAACCACCGAATCACGATGTGATTGTCATGGTACCCTACAAACCACCACGAAAGCTCATGTTACTTTGATTCTTCTATCTTAAACTACCAAGAAATTAAAAAAAATAAAAATAAAAAAACAAACCACCACTCTCTACACAGACTGACATCTTTAAATGTTGTTTATAATTGGAGATGAAGGAACAACATTGTAAATATGATTATATGGGTATCAAAAGTTCAACAAGACAGCACAAGTGGAACCAATAGCTCTGTTTTCTTTTATAGTGAAAAGAACAACCAATAAGTTACTTTTTAGCTCCATCGTTTCTGAAAAATGCAATTGTTATGATGAGAAATGCTTAACTCTTTTATTAATTTCCATAAGAAACTATTTTGCCAAGCACTATACTAAGCTTGGGGGTCTGATGACAAAACAGACCCTCGCAGGACTTTCTGATGAGAGACACATTAGTCACACAATTTATACAAAGAAAGAAGAATGGAAATGTTTTTGAAGCTGCCTATATCAACCCCAAATGCTTCCCTAAAAGCTACCTATACTATTCATAATTCATAATACAACCAAGTAATTGAGACTGGGCGTGTAGCTCAATGACAAAGTACTTGCCTAGCAAGGGCAAGGCCTTGGGTTCAGTCCCCAGTAACACAAAAAGAATTAAAATAGAAATAAAACCAAATTATTTTCACACTATTTATTAACAAATAGGAAAGAGACCTTTAATTTTTTTCAACTAATTATCACAGTTTTACTTTTATTCTATACATTAGAAGAATTAATGAAATGTCAAAATTAAATGTCAGTATTATCTCACATAAAATGCCAATATTATCTCATGGTCTGGGTTAAAGCAGGGGTTATGGGTTTCTAACTTCTCAGTAAAGATAGTTATGCTCAAAGAGAAGGAATTCATAAGCAATCAATGATTCAAGTCAATTGATAGTCATATTTTACGAAAACTACTTTATTCAATTCTGTGCTGTGCTCCCAAAATGAAGGTGAGTAGAAATTAATTTGAATGTATCCTCATGGCCCCATAATTGTCAAACTGACCAGGAAATCTCCTTTTTTGCCTGCCATTTCATCAAGAGTACCTACTCCCCTTAAAGAAGAAAGAGTCTGAGTGAAGGGTAAACAGCATTAGATCAGGCATGGTGACCAGGTGTAATCTTGGTAGAGACTTGGTTAGTGGGCAAAAGATCAGTGCATTAGCTGTGTGAGGCACTAAAGTTTCCTGTCCTTATGAACCAACACTTCTCTGCTTCGCCTTTACTGTTTGTGCTGAGCCTGTTTTGAAAGAAAAATGACTGTCTCATCATGTCATCCACAGACAGCTGCTGGAGGAACAGATGGTAGATGACAGCCTAACTTCTTTTTATGTGGTGCCAACTAGCCGCACTGGGCAAAGATGGCAGCTTAGGATCTCGTCCTTTATCTGGACTCTTCTAAGGTCTCATTCGGGAAGATTTACCACTAAAATAGGTCCTTGATTTACTCACATGTAGTGAATAAAAATCTTAGACTGTGTAAATACAAAAATGAGTAATCCGATGACTGCCTTACTATTAGAATCCCCTGGAGTATGGGACAAGGGAATAATATTTACCACAAAATTTAAGTTAAGTGCCATATCAGAGAAATTATACTTTAATAAGTAAAAATATTTCAGCTAATAAAGCTTTGTATAATAACCAACATCATATATGGATGCTATATGTGTCCAGCCAGAGAAATTTGCTGCACAGTTTGACTTCGGAAACAGCAATGATGGAGACCTCACTTTAACATGGCCTTTCAGAGAAAACAGTAACACCACAACACGTCCCAGGAAATGCATACTTTCTTTGCTTGAAATTATTCGACAAAACGCTGGGCTGTTCTTAGGTTTCAGCTTTTTAATAAGAAACAAACCCAATCACGTTGGTCCAGATGACTAAATGTGTACTGATCTACAAAGAGCCACTTCCAAAGAGTCCCACTCAAAATGAGTTTACAACGGTTCCCGTTTCAGCCAAACTCAATGTTCCGGCTGAGAAGGGCCTTGCAGCTGGACATGCTGAATTCTGAGAACCCTGTCTTGTTCCTGGTGGAGTTTTAACTGTGACTTATAACTGAGAGATAGCTCAAGGAACTGAAGCAAGCCTATGAGGATTAGGCAGCCCAAAGGGTGTGGTATGTGGAGGTGTAGAACGTAGATCAGTCAGGTGGGGTTTGACCAGCTGGATATAAGCTCCCCATGCCTCACCAACAACGTCATCCGATAATTAATTGGTGTTCTCAGGATCACATTTCTTCACCAGCAATTAGGAGTTATGACATCCTCCGATGGGGTGTAAACAGGCCTTCCCCTTTTTTGACTAATGAAGTCACTAGGTACGGAAGGGACTGGCCTTGCCCAAGCTCTCAAGGAAAACAGCAGCAGACCAGTGATTAAAACAAGTGCCTTTGTCCACTATGTGCTCAGCCCTGTGCTTGAACCAGGCACCCCCAGTAACTTACATCTAGACATTTATAAACCCAGCCTCACCGCCTCTATATTCAGTGTTGTTCCTCCAGTCATTGAGGTCTATTTCAGCTGTGCCAGCGATGACCAGCTCCAGTTCCCGTGCGTCGAAGACAGACACTAGCCTGGCATCGACTACCTGTGGAAGAGAAGTGGTACAGGCTTAGGAGCCTAGAGTGATGCCAGCCACAAGGACACCTCATCAGACATGCAGGACACTGGGAATTTCAAGAGTACTGTGGTTATGCTCAGCGCTAGTATGTGAATCTTGCCATAGTCTCTACAGATGGAAGAAGGTATGTTTCTCGTTGAAAGCTGGTAGGCTTAGCCTCTAGAATTTTTGTGTTGGTTGATCACCATATACCACTGAACATGCTAGGTCTCCTGTGGTCTCAGAAGCTAAGCAAGGCAGGGTCTGGTGAGTACTAGGATAGCAGGGTTTTGCTTCACAACTGAGTATTGATTAATCCAGTTGTTTGTTGTTTTTCTTTTGAAAGAGATCCAGTGATCTCACAGAGAAAGTTACATGGGATATATGTGATCAGTTCTGGCATGTATACACAATCATTGCACATATCAAGTATGAGATTTGATTATGCATACCTGAGTATGAGTAAGAATCATAACTTCCATGTTATCAGTAGTCATTAAACCATTAAAATGGTACACCTAGAATCAGTAAACCATTCATTTCAGTGATCTCTAATAACATGCACAGGAAGCTTTCAAATGTGTGCTTTGGAGGTATATGGGAAGAGATTTGATTTGAAAGTTTGAATTACAGGAACAAGAGCAGACACAGTGAGAGAGAAGAGAAAAATGTTCTATACATGAAGCCCAGCAGAGCAGACAGGCAGCCCAGCTGTGGACTGCAGACATCTGCCATGATGCCTTACCTCATAGAAACCTCGGACTAGGCTCTCCGTCTGCTGCACCACACCCCTCTCGATCCTCCACTTCACCATCCTCTCTATGTACTCCTTCTTGTTCTTCTCTGTGACCGGAATATTGGCTCCCCCTGGTTTTAACTCTCGTTCGGTGATCTGCCATTAGAAAGCAAAAGAGCTGATCAGCAAACAGTACACTTGATGCTAACTGCTACCCATGAGCTGAGGTCAGGTGTCTGGCCCTTATCTGCCTCAGGAGTACCCCACAGCAGCGAGAAGCATCTAAGACAGTGGTTCTCAACCTTCTTGATGCTACGACCTTTTAATATAGTTCTTCATATTGTGGTGACCCCAACCATAAAATGATTTCATTGCTACTTCATAACTAATTTTGCAACTGTTATGAATTATAATGTTAAATATTAGATGTGCAGATGGTCTTAGGTGACCCGAAAGGTCACAACCCACAGAGGTTGAGAACCGCTGATCTAAGGTTTAGAATCAACTACACCTGATGAGCCAGTATAAAAGATATACTTAAGGAAAATAGAAACACACCTTAGTAAATCTTAAATTGAGAGCTCATTTTTCAAAGCATGTAAACTGCAGGAAACTCAGGAGAATCCCAATTAGTGAGAACTAATACACAGCTCCTGACTGAAATCTTTTGGTCTTCCCTTCTATCAAATTTAAAATAAAACCAGTGTGGTCTCTGCTTTCACACATTCTCCATGTTTCAAAGCAACCAATTACAGTTTTTTAAATCTAAATGGATCTTAATTAATTGTATATTATAATTAAATAATTTAATATTCAACTCAGGGATAGCAGAGACTTCCAAATGAATTCTGTATAAGATACATTCTCATGTCTCTAGATATGCTCATTTCTCATATCCATTTGAGTTGGAACTAAAAAGACTATTGATAACATGTAAATGCTTCTCACAATCTATAAATGAGAACATCTTAAACTGTAGTTGGCATGAGAGTAATCTCTGTACTCAAGCTTACTACAATTTAGTAGTCCTGGGTTCAATCATGTAACAAGCCCCAAATAGACTAGCATTTGATCTTAGTCACAGAATTAACTTTTCACCAGCCAACGGCCTTCAGTTAGCATGGAACAGACCTGTCCAAAAACTTCTTCGTTCACAGTGAACGTGAGGTCCAGGATGTCATGGATGTCATTGTCTTTCATCCACTGAAGGCTTTGGTGGAACTCCTCATCAAGGTACTCTAGATCGCTCAGGTCGCAGAGGCTAGGATGGCAGACAGAAGCAAACACACAGGCCTCGTTATCAGCACACTCCAGAATCACGGGGAAGGAACAAGACCCATTCCACAGGCCGTGGTACTTGGAATAGTCACAAGTTTGGCCGTTACACTACTGAAGAAGTGAGACAGAATTGTGGCTATACATTTTTAAATCCTGGGTACATGAAATGCCACAGGAACCGCTTACCCATCTTCTCCCTCAAAAATAAAGCCAGGAGGTACAAAGAATGGCTGCCATATACATGGTCATCCACAACCAGTGCCAGATCTGTACCTGGATCAGGCTGAAAACTTGCACCAAAATTCTCTTTCGCTGTCTTATCCTATTAAAATTTACTGTACTCCCAATTTGAATTGTTTTATTGATTTGTTTTTCACTTGTCTTTTTACAAAGACTGGATGCTGTAACGGATGTCCATCCATTTCCCCTTTTCTTGGGGTTCTTACTCTACCACTATAAAACTAGCCAAAGAGTTCTTCCATGACCACCCACTCTCCTATACTTCACTCCCCTGATGACGTGTTCTCTTCGCGGTGACAAGAGCTACCTGAGCTAGAGTTACTCTTGTACGCCCTGGTATAAGGTGGCAGTCATTAATCTGTTTTGTAATTTCTTGCCTTTTAGCTCAATTTCAAGGGTTGTCTCATTCGGTTTATTTTAGGTATCTACTAGGTATCGAATGTATGCCACACATATTAATAACTGCTTGGTGGACTTGTTGCTCTGGGGAGGAAGTGGTCTTGTTGGGGAGACCGGCACACCACAGATAAGCTAACATAAAGTGTGAGTAACAGCAGAGTAGGCAGTGCTAACATGCACAGCTAAAAATGCATGCTACTTCAATTAATAATCAAATAAGACTGGACAGGGCAATCCATGCCACAGCTCCAACACTTGGAAGGCTTGGGTAAGGACTGCAAGTCTGAGCCCAGCCTGGGCTAGAGAGTAAAACTCTGTCTCAAAAAGAAAGAAAAAAGAAGAAAAGGAAGTACCAAGACCGTGAAAGACGCTTAGATGAGATGGGGCCTGTATTACATTTTTCAGGATGAAGAAAATCTAGAGATAGAAAGGGAATGGGCTAGAGGAAAGGGGGGATGAAGGAGAGAATAACAGAAACAAACCCAAAGGCACAGAGTGCAGAATACTCCAAGCACATGGAACATAAGACACTCTCAGTAGCCCAAGAATGAGGACAGAAAAATAGTTGAGAGCAAGCCTTGAGGGCTACTCTAAGGATCACAGGGATTCGGGTTCAAGACACGGAACGGTGTAACCAGGGAGGGAGATGAGTTACAAATAGTTCTTCTGGAAGAAGAGACGGTTGAAAATGGGATGGGAAGCAGTTAACATACTTCAGTGATGTAGTCAGAGTAAGAGAGATGTGCTGATGAGGGCAAGGCTCTTAAGAGAGCAGAGGCAGGAACACAGAAACCAGGAGACGGTCATGCTGCAAAGGAGTAGAGAGGAGCGTGATCTAAAATGGGGGCAGCAAATGAACCCACGCCACAGGCCAACTCTGAAGGGCGCTCCTACCTCAACCATGCTGCCCTCACTGATCAACAATTTTCAGTGAAATGAACTGAAAAGATTGCTGAGGTCACATGATTTTGGTGGAAAAAGTACGCCACGGGATGCGGACAGAGGCAGGAAAGGATGCAGTGAAGGTTAACAGTGTCAACTAAAAGTCAACTGAAATACAAAATCGCCAAGGAGACCGCCTCTCGGTATGCCTGTGGGGAAATTTTCTAGATTAACTTAATGGTAGTGGGAGACCCACCTAAATGTGTGCAGAACCAACCTTTCCATGGGCTGGGGTCCAAGACTGAATAAGAAGAAGGAACCGAGCTGAGCACTCTCTCTGCTTCCTAACTGAGGATGAAATGTGACCAGCTGCCCTGCCGGGAAGGCCAGCATTCCTCAAATTGTAAGTTAAAACGAACCTTCTCTAAGTTGCTCTGGCCAAGGATTTTGTCACAGCACAGAGAACACAACTCAAAAACCTGTACTGTGCATCTGCTATACTTGTTTAAGGGTTCCTTCTGATGTCTAATCATAATAACCAAGAACATGTGTAGCATTAACTTCCGGTGGACACTTCAAGGCCCATAATGAGTTCCACTTTAACTATGCAAACTTGGGATCCCCCTGAAACACCCAAGAAAGCAATGTTCAGAGGACTGTTCACATGAGCCTGCATCTCAAGAAAGCAAGGTGGGGGGCTGGATTCCGTGGTGCTTAGGAGAAGAAGCAAGTAGAGAAAATTCCTCTGTCAGAGGGAAGCTGGGGCATGGGATGGAAGCTTCTGGAACCCAAGGTAAAGGGCACATCTGAGGAAAGGCCCACAGAGGACTGGGAAGAGGGAGAACACAGTGTCACGAGTGTCAGGGTAGGAAAGACCCAGGATAAACTGGAGGGTGTCAGAAAGAACTTTTAGTTTCTGATTGCCTCTGCTACCCCAGAGTTGAATATTAGTATCAGAAGTAGCAAAATGATTTAAGAAGGTAGGAATAAGAAGCATTTATCTTTAGTGCATGAGCTGGCTGTTTGGAACCTGGGGCTTACACAGGGACACTTTGCTCAGCCTGGAAGGAGGGGACAGGACCTGCCTGTACTGAATCCACCAGGTTTAAATGAATCCCCAGGGGAGTCTTGGCCCTGGAGGACATGGGAATGGAGGACAGGGGAACCCATGGCTGATGTGTAAAATTAAAACACAAATATAATAAAAAGGGAGGGAAGTGCAAATAATGTGCCCAATGTTGGCAAAAATAATAAATAAATTAGAGTGTAAAAAAAAAAGAAGCACTTATCTGGAGGGAGAGGAGCCAGAACCAACACACGTGGAGGGTGTGACTTAGGGGTCAATGTAAGCAGTGGGTACAGCTGTCAGTAAACCTAATGGAACTATGAGAAGACAACGGGAAGATGGTCCTTGTCACTCAGGAGGAAAGTCTTCCTAGTGAGCACACTGAAGTCTCATTCTGTTGGTTTTCATTTGAGGTCAGGACTTCTTCACTTTAGGGAACAAGAGGTCTATGGACTTGATGGGAGGATGTGCCAGACAGCTCCCGGCCATGACCAGTACTTCAGAACTTTGCAATTTAAGTCTCCATGTCTAGCTTCCTCCCCCTACACTTGTCTTCTGCTTGGTCTTCTAAGGGACCGCAGACTGAATAGGGGTGGTTTTGCTCTTCATTGTTACAATAATTGCTTTCTTTCCTTGTGACAGAAACAAAGAAAAAGTTCTACGGATGCTAATTTTTCATGTGCCCCATACACTGTTATTTTGATATAGGAAGGTCTCAAGAGAAGTATGGCACTGTCTATGCCTAACAAAGAAACCAAAAATAAAACCAAAATTAAACAAAAGAAAATGAACCTGTGAGCAAGAACAAGCTGTTGAAAGTGCTTAAGGCAAAATGCAGCACGCACTTCATAAAGGGGTGCAGGCTATGAGTCACCAAGACTAACCCACAACTAGTCTATTAATAATCAGCAATGATGCCGCAAGAATCTCAGGGCTGTGTCTGAAGTACAGTTGTTTTAAAGAAACATGTGTTGCCGCAGATGAGAACCAACTCTTCAGGGAGGGGAAACAAAAACCTAAGATTTGGTGGGTAATCAGAAATAAAGGGTTAGAAGCTAATAACTGTTTGAAATTGTATTTATTTTCAAAATCTAAACTGCTATTCACTCAGCAACTGATTTGTGGTAGTGTGCAGATAAACAGGGTCCTTGACAAAAAGCTCTTCAGGAAAGGACTTTTGAGCTTTACATGCTGACGATGCTAGCATAGACATTTGCTTACATTCTGAGAAGAGCCTTATAGAAGGGTCGCGTGAAGAAGGCGTCCAATAAATACTGGTGTATTAGTGCAAGCCCGAGGATCCTCCCACTGAACCGGAACCTGTGAAGGAGACACACAAGGCAGCTGAACACTACTGAGCAGCATCTTGAGTGCTGTGTTTACTTCCTAGAATGAACTTCAACTCTATGTTTGTCCAAGACTACCTGCCTACCAGCTTTATGAGAGGTTCTGGGCAATGTAGAGTATGTCTTCATTAGCCAGTGTTTACTTGTAGAGGAAATCTGTTCCTCTAATATTTAGGGACATCTTATCCTTACTCCATGTTAGCAATGTCACCCTGTATCACCCCGCATGCGACAGTATGAATTCCCCACAGCCTTTCGGTGAAATTTCCCCAGATCATCCCAAGAGGTCCTGATAAAGACTAAGAAGGTTGAGAAAATGTCATCTTCAGTTTGTGTGCTTGGATATTGGTTGATTTCTCTCATGCAAACTTTTCATGATGAAAAGCCCTTATGCAGACTGAGGAGCTTCCCATCCCTCCCTGTTCTCTCTAGCCTCACTCCTGATGGTAAACACCATCACACACAAAGTATTCATACATTCATTTGGGGGGCTTTCCCCATGAGACATTCTGTTCTCCAAAATGAAATGCTATTCTGAATCAACTTGGAAACTTTATTTTTCAGATCTGTTCAGACTGGGGTTTCTGCCTGAGGTACACAATTGTCTTCTCCATCACAAGTTTCCTGGTTTCCAGATCTTCAGAGTCTGATGCCTACCACAGTACTGTGGCTCTGTAATTTTAGTCAGGAAGGCTTTTTGATGTCAGTGGCCAGCAGCTTGGTCCCACTCTATTTCCACTCATGTTAGCACAGCTGTTCACAGCCAGAGTTAGGAGGCCGCCAAAGTTGTGACTAAACAAGAAGTTAATTTGAGGAGCAAGTCCTCAGAGTTAATGCTTTTCACCATCAATAGCTGCATGACTCCAAGAACCTTTCCCACTTAGGTCCTTTCTCTGTTACTATCAGTGAAAAAACAACCGGGAACAAGTTAATAGGAGTTATGTAAATATTTAAAGTCTACAAATGCAGGGATTTGAAAAAGATGTAAGGACATTTGGAAAGAGTGTAATTGGGGATTTTTCAGAATAAGTGCCTCCAGATGGAGATCTTGAGATTGTTTGCCTTGGTTTAGTGTGATCAATTAAGAAAAAGGCAATCTCTGCTTTCCAACGTTAAGTGGCTGAAACGTGCTGGTGTATGAGAGGGTGCTGCACTGACTTCCTATTCCTGCACTTGAGTTGCCTGGGGACCCCCTACACACACACACACACACACACACACACACACACACACACACACTCATGTATACACACACATGCACACACACTCATGTTCACATATACACACTCACACACACACACTCATGCACACACTCTCATACACACACACTCATGTACACACACACTCATGCAAACACACACTCATGCATACACACTCATGCACACACACTCATGCACAATCACTCTCTCTCTCTCTCTCTCTCTCTCACACACACACACACACATACTCACTCTCACACACTCTCTCTCTGATAAATATGAACAGGCCTCAGCCAGGGCCCCAGCCAGCTGTCCCAGCTCCCCTCACCCAAAGCCAGATTTCCCCAGGCTGTTAGTGAAGCTGCTTGGCCTCTACCAGATGGACCTGGGCAGTGGTTCTCAACCTGTGGGGTTTACAATCTCTTTGGGGTTGTATATTAGAGACTTACATCATGATTCATAAAATTACAGTTATAAAGTAGCAAAGACATAATGTTATAGTTGGGGTCCCCACAGCATGAGAAACTGTGTTTAAGGGCCACAGCACTAGAGGGGTTGAGCACCACTGGACTTGGGTCTTGCTAAGAATTGAATCACCCGTAACATTTCTCCAATTCAAAAGTTTTTTAATTAATTAAGTTTTGACAACAAAAATAAAATCCAAATGAGGTGTATGACTGATAATACAATTTTTAACCAAGAGGGGAAAATGTTTAAAGAAATGTGGCTTCCTTTTTTTTGGGGGGGAGGGCTACCACAGGGGAGGATAACTGTCACAGGAACAAAGTCCTTACCATTCGTGGTGATTGTCTACAAAAGCAGACATAGGACTTATTTGTACTGTGTATGTATCGTTGGCTGAATATTCAAATAAGCCATAATAGGGGTTAAAGAGCTCTCTGGATACCAGGAAGAAGAACTCTCTGGAAGGCCCACTGTAATCCAACCTGTAAAACAACAACAAAAATCCACATGCAGAATAATCAGCTTTTACTTTTTCTAGGTATTGGGTATATTTTCTTCTGTGTTTAACTTTCTAAAGAATACTTATTACCGTGATAGTCTGCACATCAGGGCTATCCAAACAAAAGTGAAAAAAGTTCTTATCTCCGTATTCTTGACCCAAAATAACAAACTAGACATTTATACAGCTCATACCCAAAGCTCCAGCTACCCATGAGACATGTAAATTATATTCAGTGCACTCATGATTTATACAAACACACACAAATATACATTTCTTAAATGTCCAATGCAAGGTCACAGGGAAAGGCGTGTCATGGGAATGTTTCATTCATACAAAGGAAAGCAGTTACATCTACTTAAAGGAAATGCAGGCCTCAGGGATTTCTGGAAATTTTCTGAATGGGGGAAGAAAAAAAGGTCCCTTAGGGAGATCAGAGGCCAAAAAAGAAAAAAAAAAAAGGAATGAGGATACAGCGAAAGTATAAATTATAAACACCGTGGAAACCTAGAGACAAGGAAAAAGAAGGCGCAGTAAGCTCTCTACAGGAGGTACTGGGGGGCAGGCTGGAACTCCAGCCCCAAACTCCCCTGCCGATCCCACCTGACTTGCAATAGCTTCAGGGTCAGAGGGAAGAGGATCTAAAGACAGTGAAGGGTTTGAGAAATAACCAGAGGCCAACGATGCCCAAGTGGGATGAGCGCAGTAAAGAGAAGTTTGAAATACAAGGCCCCTTGAGATGCTAAATTTAAAATGAATACACTGTATCAGCCCTTTTATAAAAAGTCCACACATAGCCATGGGAGTGAGGTGGGCAGCCAGCTTTATGCTGTTTGCTTTATCCTTCCCACCACCTCTACCTCTTCCAGATCTGTTATTTGGGTATGTGTGTGGTGTGTGTGTGTGTGGTGTGTGTGTGTGTGTGTGTGTGTGTGTGTGTGGCGTGTAGTGTGTATGCAGAAGCCAGTGTGTGTGTGTGTGTGTGTGTGTGTGTGTGTGTGTGTGTGTGTATCTGTGTCTATGTGTGTGTATGTGTGTGTAGTATGCATGCAGAGGCCAGATATCAAGTCTTCAGGTGACACCTATCTTCTTAAGACAAGCTCTCTTCCTAACCTGGAGCTCACCAAACAGGGTAGGATAAGTGACCAGTGAACTTCAAGGATCCACCTGTCTCTGCCTCCTCAGGAGTGTCTCTGCACTCCCAGGAGTGCTAAAATTATAAGTGTGAGCTAACAGGCCTGGACCAATTTTAAAATGGTGAGTTCTTGTGGTAATATATCGTGTACCCTAATAAACTTGCCTGAGGATCAGAGGGCAGAACCAGCCACTAGATTAGACATAGAAGCCAGGCAGTGGTGGCACACACCTTACATCCTATCACTCAGGAGGCAGAGAGCTGTCTGAATCTCTGTGAGTTCAAGGCCACACGGGGCTACAAGAGATTGATCCAGTCTAGGAGAGAAACAGAGCCAGGCATGGTAGCACACACCTTTAATCCCAGCACTTGAGATCTCATGCCTTTGCTTGGGAAGCACACATGACTTTAATCCCAGGAAGTAATATAGCAGGGCAGAGAAAGGTATATAAGGCATGAGGAAACAGGAACTCACTCTCTTTAGGCTGAGGATTTCGTAGAGGTAAGAAGTAGTGGCTGGCTGTTCTACTTCTCTGATCTTTCAGCTTTTACCCCAATATCAGGCTCCAGGTTTTTTTTTTATTAAAAGACCATCTAAGATTTGAACAAGTTCTGGGTATTGAACTCAAGCCCTCATGTTACTTACTGACTGAGGTATCTTTCCAGCCCCTTTAGTCCTGTCTCACTCTGTAGCCCTGGCTGGGCTGGAACTAACTATGTAGACCTCAAACTCCAAACTTGCAAAAAACCCACCTACTTTGGCCTCTGAATGCTGGGAACAAAGGCATACAGTGCCTCACCTGGCTTCCACTATTGACTTTTTTTTCTTTAAATGAAAGTGGAGTCATCTGGGCCTTTTCCAGTGATGGAATTTTATGACCTAGAAAATAATCCTGTTATAGGCAGAAGCTCTGGAAAAATAAAAATGTAAACAAAATAAAAATGACCTTTTTATGTAGTGATAGTGTAACTGAATTTGTATAGTGTGGACTTCAACAATTCACATATTACTTTCCCACTTTTGTTATATCTATCGATACCATTATTTACTTAATATCTATTTTCAATAAACCAACTTGGATTTTTTTTCACTGCACACTGTCTTACATAACATTTTTGAAATTTCCAAGTGCTAGTTCAACTTCTTCCTAATATACATGAAAAGAATCGTAAGTAGCGCAGTTAAAGCTGTCCAGCACGGCATGGGTAAAGACTGTAGGCGCCTCAATTCATACCCACAGTGCACCTGTGGGAAACCTACCAGGCAGAAAGGGGCAGGTGCTTGTGACTCTAGGTAGCCCTGTCATTATAACTGCTGATAAGGAAGTCAACTTGTAGCTCCAGGAGAGGCTAGGAAGGCCATCCTCAGGCCTCTCTGGGGCCATTCAGAGGTACCCAGAAGCTCAGACTACCCTCATCATGCAGCCTCTTTGTGGCTTCCTCTTCCTCTCCTAGCTCTGGCTTCGGAGGCCAGCAGCAGCAGCAGCAGCAGCAGCAGCAGCAGCAGACGACACCTTCCACTTGGACGGTCTTTGACACAACCTTCCAACAAAGACTGAAATGCCAGGTCCAGTCTACACATTCATCTAGGTCTTGAAGGGAAATGATTTCCAACAAGCCACTCCTGGTAGGACTCCATCTTTGGATGCCTTGGTCTCTGGTATCTGTTCCTTCTCTACTCCTAGGCAGGTCACCTCCTTTAGCCTTTTCTCACTACACAGGCGGGGATTCCCTAGTCTCCTGGAACTGACCCCAACCCTAAGGTGTGGCGAAGGAGCTAAGTCAGTCTGGACACTTTGCTTCGCTAAAGCAGGTTGAAGTTACCCCACCTCCTGGGAACGCCACTTCTTTTACACTGGTCTCAGCTGAGGAGTTGCCTCCATCAGTTTGGCCTGTGGGCATGTCTAGGTGGTAGTTTCTCGGCCACTGATTGATGTGGAAAGGCCAAGCCCACTGTAGACAATGCCACCTGTGGACGGGTGGTCCAGGTTGTGTATGATAGGTGACTGGGAGATTTCAAGCAAACTAGTCAGCAGCATTCCTCTACAATTTCTGCTTCAATCTCTTGCCTAGAGTTTCTGCCCTGGTCTCCTTGGATGACAGACCATAATTTATAGGATGAAATAAATCATTTCCTCCCCAAGTTGCTTTTGACCATGGTATTTATCACAGCAACAGAAATAAAAGCTAGGACACCAATTGTCCAAGATATCATGGGAGTAATTTTGTTAAATTACCTCATTTTTTCCAGAGAAGACTGAGGCCAGGTCTTGAACCCTAAACAAGTGTCCTAATTTCATTTTAATGTTATCCGATATGTCCTGCCCTTCAGTAAATTTTAACCGTCCATCAAGATGAGAACAACATTGCTCACAGAACAGGGCTTGGTAAACTGTGTCCTGAGGGCACACCCGCTGAAGCCCAGGTTATATAAATAAAGCTATACTGAAATGCACCGGGCTGGCTTGTGTGTAGCCTGTTACTGTGCCCTGATAAAATGTTCAGGTGTGTACGTGCCACGGAGAATGCACGATGGGCAAAGTCTAAAGGTGTTTACTATCAGTCTCTGTATAGAAATGTTTTGCTGTTGTTACAAAAACAGGGAGGAGGGAAATGCTTTCTTAAAACATCTGGCTTACTATAAACCTTTAGTGAGACTCCTCCAAGGAGCCATAAATACTCTCTGACTTACTGTGATCACTCCACTGCTGGGCTTTTTACTTTGTAGAGGCCCACAGGATCCCAGGGTCACAGGGAGCTGAAATAATAGGCAAACTGAGAAAGTGAGCCAGCTTTCTTGGGGATGGCTGGTATAAGCAAACTTGGCTCTACTGTGGATTTTCCATTAAAAATTACAGGGTGGTCCCTAAGATTTCACTTTGATTATTTCAATAATACTGCACTTACCAGAGCATATTCTAAGGACCCATGTGTATTTGCCTCCCCTGTAGATAAATTTAGACTTTGACCACACTTGGAGCAGGTGATTTTGTCATACTCCTTGTGCTGGATAGTTTTACGTCAACTTGACGCAAGCTAAAGGCATCTGAGCGGAGGCAACCTCAATTAAGAAAAGGCTTCCATAAGATCAGGCTGTAGGCAAGCCTGTAGGGCATTTTCCTAATTAGTGATTGATAGGGGAGGGCCCAGCCCTTGTGGGTGGTGCCAGTTCTGGGCTGGTGGTTCTGAGTTCTACAAGAAAGCAGGCTGAGCAAGCCAGTAAGCAGCATCCCTCTACGGCCTCTGCATCAGCTCCTGCCTCCAGGTTCCTGCTCTGCTTGAGTTCCTGTCTTGATTTCTGTGATGATGAACTGTGATGTGGAATTGGAAGCCAGATAAACCTTTTCCTCCCCAACTTGCTCTTTGGCCGTGGTGTTTCACCACTGCAATGGAAGCCCTAATTAAGACTCCCCTTTTGGCAGATTGATATTTAGGAGGAGCTAAATACATAGAGCTCCCCGATGCTCTCAAGAAAAGAAGCATCTCTTATGTTGTTATTTGGCATTTGCCAGTGTGAATGAACGTGAGCCAGTTTGCTATGGGGTGGTGGTACATTAATTCAGTGCCTTGAGCAAACTGTGCCAATCCCTAAGAAATGACTCAATCTGAAATGATTGTCACACAAGTGAATTGGCTTAGAAAGTTCACAGTGTAATATCTTCTAACGTGGTCAAGTTTGTTAAGACAACAATGACCTTACTGATTGGTTCCTCTTGTGGCTGAAGACAAACATCTTCTCTGAGGAGTTAAGCTGGAAAGCAAAACTCACTCCGAAGAGAAGAAAACAAACATCCTCTTTAGAAGGAAATGTACATTTAACTAGGAAACATTTTATCTTCCTTTTTTTTTTTTTCCAACTCTTGAAACATGAATAGAGTCACTCCAAAGTCAAGCTAGTCATTCTCCTTTAATTTGGTTTTAACTCCAAATGCAGAACTGCATATTTAGGAGTATGTCGTGGGCTGCAATTTTCTATCTAGGTCTAGCAAATTCAATGAAACATGTCACAGCAGGGCATGTGGGCACGCAGCTCCTATAACACTTCTCCCATATAAATAGTTAATGTGACTCATATCACAGGGATCGTTTGTTAAATTCCTGTTTGGCCAGTTAGGTCGGTTCCACAGCTAAAGGCTTGGCAAGGAAATACAGAAACTCTGGACAACGGGTGTGTAGCCACACAACAGCTGCATCTGAGGGCATTTCTGAGTAAGCCCAGATGTCGGTAGGGTGGCCATGGTGTCCCCAGCACTGCCTGCTGACAAAGCACTTTATCCATCATCACATTGCTGGCCTGGCCCACTACATGAGTTATTAGCAGCATTTGACATGCATTAAAATAGTTAATTTTATTCTCCTAAAAATAACCAAATCAAAAATACTTGACCAATGGAAACAGATGAGAGAATGTGATGATAGCCTCAGGATGTCACACTATCTTTTCCCATAAGTTTGTCCAAGCACACACGGCCTAGGAGCCTTCTGATTCAGCCACAGGCATTTAGAGCACAGAAGCATTCACTCTGGAGCCACTTAACAAGGACTGGAGCTGAGGAAGGAAGTCTCATAAGATACAGCTGCACTTGGTGGTACCACGCCAGAGTGTGGCTACATGGCATCCATCTTTGGCAGGCTAGGATGATTCCAATGATGTGGATCTCTCTCTGAAGAGAGAAAGCAGCAACCCAAGTTCAAAGGAAGCCCTACAGCTTCACAGCTCGGCCTCCAGTTTGGTTATAGGGTGAGGGCATGGGTTAATTAATAAGCAGTGAGCAAGGGACTATTTCACGTCATCCCCAACCCCTGGTTATTTTTATGTCCCTATCTCCGGGGAATACAGAAAGATCCTACTCACGGTCCCCAAAGAAAACTATTTGCATACGCCCCTTCCTAGTCGAAGTGTGGCTGGCGAGACTGATGACTGATGTCATCTTGACAGCACTTTGCACATAATGAATTCATTCTTTCTTAAATAAAGGTGCCCTTTACAGAGCTGCCAAAAAGAAAAAAAAAAAAAGAGGCGGAACAATCCCAGAGTCAACATCATCTCTGTCTAGGACATTATTTCTTTAGTTTGGAGGCACTAGGAATTAGGGAATAGCCTGGATGCCTTGTCAGAATCTACCTGAGTTCTGATACCACATGAGCTTTGGATGCTAGGATAATTAACAAAAACAACACACCAAAGAAGAATATATAGCATCTCCAATGCTTTCCTCCATCCCTAGGCTACCAGCTCTTTGGAGGCTGAGGTCACTAGCTTGAAAGTTCACAGCCAATCTGAGCAACATAACAAGATCATGTGTCAAAAAAAGACTTGTCACAAAATTAACTCTACTTACTCTACTGACCATAAGTGATGGCAGAGGTCCATACTGGAAATAACCCCAGAGAAGTCAGCCGTCTAACAAGGCAACAAGAAAACTCAAAAAGGAAACATCAGCTAGATCTTTCCAAATCCTGAGCAAATGTTTTCATTTGCTAAACCTATTATTTTAGAATTATAAGAAAAGACAGGGTAAAAAGCTCTTGCATAGCCTTTATGAATACCTCTTATCAGTAGAGAACATTCCTCATCAATACATCAGATGGGAACCCTAAAGAAGGCCTCTAGCCTCATCTGACCTACCCCAGCTAGCCAGGCAGCTGGTCAGCACCCTCCCATCATCCTCTCTGCTAATAACCCTTGGAGGCAATGGTCGCCTAAGTTGTTTTTCAGGAACTTGGAGCTATGTTTGTCTGCCTCAAGTGGACCTCACCAGCGTGACTTATTTGACGTTTTTAGATCACGCTGATGGTGTGATTTTCCTCAGCGTGAGGCCCATGAAGAGGATGACTACGCATGAAGTGGACCCTATTTTCACTCAATGTTTCCCTACTTCATTGAGTGAAACACTTCAGGCCACCCTGTCTCTTTACTAAGACCTCTAATCCTACCCCTGGGCAGGGGTATCTGTGATTCAGGGCTCTAGTCCCTTAGGAATCACCTCTTTCACAAAACTTGGTTCATGACTGGCACATTAACGAGCCATGACTGATGTATAACTCTTAACAAAGTCCATTCTCTTTACCCTGCTCTCTCTACAATCTCATCCAGGAAGTGGCATTCATTCAGGCATCACATCTCTTCCTGACTGTAGCATTCTCTCAGACTCTTCTGTTTTGTTTTGTTTTGTTTTGTTTTTTTCAATGTCCTCAATGATTTTCGAGATTACTGGTGAGAGGTTCTTACAATATGTTGTAAGAACTGGGAACTGTCCCATGTTTTTCCTGTAGCAAGACTGTGATTATGGATTTGGGTAAAGTGTCGTTCTCACATGTAGGACACACTGTCCACATGACTTAGGACTGAGACGATGTTTGCCAGGTTTCAACAAAACTAACCCACTCCTCTACCCCATGTTCTTTCTGAATTACTTATGGGAAAGTCACTAGGCAACCCACACTTAGGAAATTCTCCTCAGTTATTTGGAGAGATTTTCCTTTCTCCTACCTATTCCCTCATTTGAGCATGAATTCATTCACTCGGAGTTACAATTCAATATCCCTTTATTCATTCATTTTGTAGCTGGGGTTATTCCCACTTTGGTCAGTGGGGACTCTGCTGGCTCCTGCGCCCTGTGGCTCTGGGCTGCTGACCAACTTCCCCACTTTGTGTAAGGTACTAGGAGACACTTCAGGCTCCATCTTGGATAGACTTCTTGTCTCAAGCCTAGAGTCAACATTTTCTTCAAGGAACCTTGGCACTGAAGAAAAACTAAGAACTAAAATCCAAACTACAGACACATTTGTTTTTAAATGCCAAATAGTAAACTCAAACCCAAAGAACTTAGAACGATAAATAATTTGACAGCATTAAATCTGGAGAAACAGACAAGTTCCATTTCTAAAATTCAATGGAAAACTGTGGACATGTTTTATAATCTAGAAAGAAATATGCTTTCATGTGATAGACATTCTTTGAGAAGTTTTTTTTTTTTAAACTTTCATGTAGTTTTGAGGTTTCTGTGTTTTTCAGCAAGAGAACTGTTTTCATTTTCCAAAGCCAGCAGATGTCTTCTCAGTACCCTATATCTTATGTCCTATCTAAAGGATACTTACATGAGAGAGCCTGAGTCCAGAAACTCAGTATCAATAACCCATGCATAGAGGAGGAGAGTAAGGGACTGTTTCTGGTAACCGAGACCCCTCCCCAAACATACTCTGTTTCCCCTTTGGTGTCATGGGACATAGACATGTGACAGGGGCAGGAAGCACTTGATTACCAGTGGTCATCAAACAAAGAGGAATCTAGCTCTGCTTGGAACTAATACCATCAGTTCAGAATTCGGCAGACCACTTCAGGATGACAACCATCATCTGTTCTGTTCAAACGTGCCCACTAGTGCTTCTGAAGTGTATGTCTGATACCTCAACAAACTCTGGCCCAAGCCAGAAGTACTGATGTACATCTGTAGACCCAGCTACCAGCTCTTTGGAGGCTGAGGTCACTAGCTTGAAAGTTTACAGCCAATCTGAGCAACATAGCAAGATCATGTGTCCAAAAAAAAAAAAAAAAAGTTTGTGGTTTAACAATAAAAGGAGGCAGCTGGAGTTCTGGGAGAAGAAAACATTCTCATCCAAACCAGACTCATCCTGTAAGGAAATAACTGACATCCCTGGCATACCTGTGAAGAGGCCAACAACACTTGCTTCGTTTTCAACCGTGCACCTGCAGCTTTAAGCAGGTGAACACAAGTTCCGAGTCTATTTACATGTGGACATTAGTCATGAGAAGTCTTAGGTACACTGAAGCCCAAACTTCATGTGTTCAGTTACTATCTGGAATGTTAAAATGCATTCCAAGGGGGGAAAAAAAACCCCAGGACCCAGACAGACTAAAGATAGGGGTGTTTCTTAAATCCTGCTATGGTCCACGGGTGTCAGTAGTGGGCTTGGGTCTTGATTTTGTTCTTCTCTGGTTCCGTGGACAGGTAAGTCACACTGTGCTTTCAACCTCCATCCATCTGCCACACACTGGGTGGGCCAAGTTGGTTGGCTATCACTACGATGGCTCCTTAACCTTCTCCACTGCTGGCTAAGACTCAGAGGGGTGTTCTTAAAGTGACCCAAACTACTGGGCTTGGTAGCACAGGCCTGGAACCCCAGTGACAAGGGAGTGGAGACAGGAGAACTGCAGTTTTCAAGATCTCTCTCACTGGGCTATGGACTAAGTTCAAGGCCAGCTTGAGCATTTTGTTAAGACCCTCTCTCAAAATAAAAACTAGAAGAGGACTGGGGATTAGAACTCAGAGTACTGATGGAGCATCTATGCATGGCCCAGAGTTCCTCAGCACTGCTTAATAAACAAATATCCAAGCCAACAGTGTCCAACAGAACACAACCAGAGTTTGGATGACTGTGTGGCATTTTTAAAAAAATTGATCATCTATTTATTTTATATCCCGGCAGCAGCCTCTTCCCCCGACTCGATTCTCTGATTCTCTTTTCCCAGTTCCTCCTTCCCACTCCCCCCATCTCCCCCCCCCCCCAATCTCCTCCTCTTCCGTCTCCATCCAGGAAAGGGCAGATCTCCCATGAGTATCAATAAAACATGGCATATCAAATTGCAGTTCAGTAAGACTAAGCACCTCCCCATGTATTAAGGCTAGGCATGGCCTTTTTAATTGTGTTGTAGCTACAAGCTACAAAGCAAGCCCTGAGTCCTGAGATAGGAAGGAGGAGGGGCCTATGAGGGATGCTAGCTATCAGTCCGAGGCTATGCTAGGTCTACCTGGGGTGCTGCAGACTCAGTGTGGGAGTCCCAGCCCTTCGTGTCCCAACCCTTATCTAGATGAGCACACTCATGGAGGAGTCATGTTGCAAGGTTTGTTTACAGTAGGTGGTTATATTGGGAGGTATGCTGCCCTCCCAAAGGAAGAGAACTGGAGGCGGGGAACAGGAGCAGAGACATTGGCGTGGCTGCTGTGGGCACCTCTGGGCAGAGCAGCAGGATCTGTGATTTTGAACTAGGGCTTATTGAACAGGTGACACACATTCTACTCAGAGCGCCAGGGTGGAAACCAAGATGTAAACTGCAGTTCCTTGTTCCTGTCCCCGCAAAGCTCCAGTGTTTTTCCTTTCAAAAGATGGATAGATGTAGAATAAAGCAACCACACTGGCCGTCTCATTGAAAGAATGAATTATAGGTAACAGTTATTTTAATTAAAAAAAAATTATGTCAAATGATTTAAAAACCAGAGGAAGCAACAACAACAACAAAAAGGCAAAATGTTGAAGTGTCTGAGCACACTTCCTGCCAGAAGGACTTCCTGTTCTGGGAACCACAGATGCGGAGAAACATCCGCTCTGTAGCCACAGCCTGTGTTGCACAGACCACTTCTCTGTTCCACTTACCCTTCTTCCCCGACGAAGGTGACATACAGTTTATTCCTCTGCAGGTCTTTTCTGGAGTAGCCCATAATCTGATTGAAAGCATCTTCCAGCAAGTGGTCCCTTCGGATAATTAACCTGTCCCCAGAGAGACAATGTGAAAAGTGCATTAAGAGATGATTTCCAGTTCCTTATCTTTCTCGACATTGAATGCCTGTTTACCACAATTAACTAGGTGAGGAGTGAAGTTGCTTAATGTCATTGCTGTCTGCACTGGAATACACGTCTGTCTCTAACGCTTTAACAGCAAGAGCAAACATTACACAAGAGAATCATGGGTAAATCCCTGGCCTGTAAAAAACCCAGGAGTCCTTTCTGAGTAGCCAAGACATTTATCCCGGAAAGAAAGGAGGTCATAACACACACACACACACACACACACACACACACACACACACACACAGAGACAGAGAACTAAAGAAAGAACCACACTATAAAGTAATCCTTTAAGGCTGGAGTGCACCTAAGCAAGGAATTCAATTATTGAATGTTCAGTGAGACGAAGGAGGGTTCATATGTGTGTGTGCTTGCATGAGTGTGTGTGTGTGTGTGTGTGTGTGTGTGTGTGTCCTACAAAGCAAGAGAGTTTACAATCAATTGTACTTAATTTAAATTTTAAGTTAAGTGAATCTTGACTCGTCTACTGTGATGACGACAAAGTCATCTTCTACCCGTGTCTACTCACTCTTTTTTTTTTTTTTTTTGTGGAGCTGAGGATCGAACCCAGGGCCTTGTGCTTGCTAGGCAAGCAGTCTACCACTGAGCTAAATCCCCAACCCTCCACTCACTCTTAATGTCAATAGTAATTACAGGGAGCCAGAACTTGGGAAGATCTTGGTAATTCCAGTATGAGAAAAGCACAGCTCAGAGAGATATGGAATTGGGGTTGGGCTGATGTGTTTGGAGGTCCAGGAAAGTGGAATTGACTGTGCCTGGGGCAGTAAGCATGGAGGCTGTCCTCCCTTGGGCACTCAGGGCACAGGGTGACTTGCTTGTTTGTTTTTGTTTTGTTTTGTTTTCGACACAGGGTTTCTCTGTGTAGTTTTGGTGCCAGTCCTGGATCTCACTTTGTAGACCAGGCTGTCCTCGAACTCACAGAGATCCGCCTGGCTCTGCCTCCCGAGTGCTGGGATTAAAGGCGTGTGCCACCACCGCCCCCGGCTTTGTTTGTGGTTTTACACAATCCTAGCTTGATTGAAAAACCATAAGCTTACTATTGCTTAATTTCTGAACATTTTACATCATTACAGTATAATTTATAAACTCTGAAATGATAATGCCCATTAAAATAAAGACAGCTTCCTACCCATTCGCCATCTATAAATATGGTTTGTGTCATGTCTACTTACTTTAATTTCCCTGGGCCCTGTCCATATCCTTTAGTTTCCAACTTCCTGTAAAAGTTCCTTAGTTTGGCTTCAAAATCTCTCTTGTAAGGGGCCGGCGCCCGGGCATTGGCACGCTGAGTACCTGCAGCAACCACAAAAGAACAATCTGGATCCGTGCCCTGTGCCAGCATCATCACAACACCATGAAAGACCAGCACAAGGTTAGCAAAGGAAACTGAGGCACTGCTTTCAGCTTCTGCATCTCACACACACACACACACACACACACACACACACACACACACACACACACACGCACACCCAAAGATGAAGGCCTGAACGTAGCTTAAGGAAAGTCTTATGAGAGACTCTTTATTTGCCACTTTTTGACAGAGAATGAAGAGCCTGTTTAAACTGCCCAATATGCTCACGTGTTTCTCAGATATGTTCCCCTTTCCATCCAAACCAGAGTGAGTAAAAGGGTTATTCATGTCTAAGGACAACTATTCAGGACGGAATATCTCTGTTTGCTGTTGAAACAGCATCATGGACATTGTAAAGGAAGTCATAGGAAGCCCCATGAAGATGTTCTTACATGTGCATTACATTTAAGAATGATTTTAGAGATACAATTACATTTATTTCACATTGTAGAATAAAGTGATTATTCTAAAAACAGAACTCAAGCGTAGTTGTGAGAGGAAATTATATCTTGGAGTTGCACAAAGAATAAGCAGTACCAATATTTACTGCATTCTCATACGAGGCTCTGCTGATGCCCCATAGGAGGCCTTGCCTTCTTGTAGGAGGGAATCGGGGATGGGTTGGGGAGGGGAGGCTGGAGGGACCGGAGGAGGGAAGAGGAGGACCTGTGATTGGTATGTAAAATGAATAAAAAAGTTTTCTTAATAAAAAAAATATTTACTGCATTCTCAATGTGTCAAGTACTGCCAATAGCTATAGATTAAAAGTATGCCATTTATTACTAATAAAGTGTTATTTATAAGGTATAAATATGACATGGCTTCTTCCTCTTTCCACAGAAAAATCCATGTGTCACAGGTGATTAGGTAGCATGCTGGGATGTCAGGCTAGACACAGGACAAAGGCAGAAACTAAATTATAGTCTTGTCCTTACACAGCATGCGAGTTGCATGAGATTGCTTTTCCTTCTTTTTTTTCTGGGTGTGTGTGTCTGTTATACATGTGGGATTTGTTGTTATTTGTTTTGTTGAGACAGGAGCTTGCTAGTTACCCTAGACTGGCCTTGGATTTTCCAGCCTCCTACCGTGGCCTCACAGTGCGTCAATTACAGGCTTGAGCCATCCTGCCTAGCAAAAATTTCCTTAACAAATGAGTTAGCTAGGATGGTTATGTACTGCTAATCTTGTGTTATAGTCAACAATGGATGCCCTAGTTGAGGATGCAGAAATAAAACATAGCAAATAATTAAGTCTTAAACTGGAATGGATACAAACTGTAGAACAGAAGAGATAAAAACTATAGCCCTGGGGCTATACCCAGCCTCACAGTCTACTGTTTGCCCCCTACATTAAAAAAAAGGGGGGGAGGGGCTAGATTAGTTGCATTTAAAAATTATTATGAGATTTCAAGTTAAAAAAACAAACAAACATGTTTTTCTCTTGAAAGTTAGAAGGAATCTTACAAATGGCATTAACCTCCTAGAGGAGGCAGGTGGATGCTTCCGAGGACTCCACTCCCACACATCCACTCAGTGACACAGGCTGGGTGCCTGACCTCCTTTGAGATCAGTGGTATAGAAGATAACAGTAATGTCACAGAAAAGTAATGTGTGTGCGGACAAGAACTCAGGGAGGAGCTTAGGTAGAGCCTAAAGTGGTTAATTGCCAAGTCCATAGGATGCAGAATCACCATGGAAACAAGCCTCTGGGCATGTCTGGGATGGGATTTCTAGTTCTGGGTAACTGAGGTAGGAGGACCCACCCTAAATGTTAGGGGCACCATTCCAGGGGGGAGTGAATAAAAAGAAGAGGGCTTGGTACCTGAAATCCATCTCTCTGCTCTTTGACTGAGGACGCAACACAAACAGCCACCTGCTGCCATGTCTTCCCTGACACAATGGACTGGATGCCCCTTGAACTTTAAGCTCAAACAAACCTTCCCTCTCTCAAGTTACTTTCTGTCCCTTATTTGGTCACAACAATGAGAAAATTAAATAACACTAAACTTGTAAATAGAATAGAGTCTAAATTTCATACTGGCTCAGAGAAGCAAGAACTAGACTAAATATTGAATGTGTTTCAACAGATGCTGAAGATGCCCCATAACCGAGAGCGTGGTGGGCATGCTGGAGAGACAAGGGCTGGAGCCGATCAGAAGAGGTTTAAAAATCCTGATGCTTGGGAATGGGGAGGGGAACACCTTCCCAGAATATTGAGGAAAGGAAAGGGAATAATGCTAAAGTGGTATTTGATTAGAGAAATTCTCAGCAGAGGGTGTAGGGCAAATTAAGGGTGGGAAAGAGGAAGAAGGGCGGAAGGGCGGAGAAGCAGTTAGGAGTTTATACTGCAATTGAGGCCTGAAGGGATAAGAACTTAGTCAGGAGTGTGGTGACTCAGAGAGGAACACCAAGCATGCGAAACACAAATTAGCAGAACAGCAAGGGGGAGGAATGGGAGGCTTGGATGATAACAGCGTTTCTTAATAATAATGATAGCTTTTGTTTGATAAGCACCTGCTATACATTAGGGATAATGCACTTTCCATAGGGGGAGTCTTGAGAAATCCTCACAGAGTCTATGAAGTGGCTATTAAAGGTTTTCATCATCACTTTGCTACTGAAGGAAATGAGGAAGCAGCTTCCTGTCCAAATCCTATGTGAGGGACAGGAATTTGGGATTTGACAAGGTCTATTGGAGGCTAAAAGCAGTGCAGGGAATGATGTTAGTAGCCAGGGACACAGGAAGCTGTGTAAATATTGAGTTGGACCTGACAGTCAGGGTTACTCTACGGACACTGGACAGGAGAGCTCCGGAGTTTGCATGAGAGATCAGTTAATTCCTGTGGATGAAATGTTAGTGTGTATATGACACTCTGAAGTGTCTATGTCATAAGAAGCTCTCTGTGTGTTGGCTGTTAATGTTATGTGCATACATACTCAACACATAGGCAAACATGTTGGAGCTTCTGGGATGGATATTCTTCACAAGACTGGATCCTGACCAGTAATCTGGAGGCTTGTCGAAGAGCTAAGAGTTAAGTCATGAAGAAAACAAATGCATTCACCCTCACAAAATCCAGGAAACAAAAGAGAATCCCAAGCAGGGGTTCTCAATCCTGAGTGCATATTAGAATCTCTTAGGAAACTTTAAAAAAAAAATTCCAAAGTTCAGGCCACACCCCAAGCCATTACATCGGAATCTGTGGGGGTAGGTACCAGGCCTCAGTGTTTTCCACAGCTCTCCAGATGATTCCAAAATACAGCCAAGCTGAAGAATCACTTCCAGGAAGCAAGCTCGACTGCAATCAGTGAGAGCCGGGGGCAGCAGCGAATAGCTAACACAGGCGGGACACTGGCTGCCTGTGCGCTTGAAGAGGTCATAGTACCACAAAGTGACATGAAGCACAGGGCTGCCACTGGATGGACGAAGGCCAAGACAGTGCACTCGGCCATTCAGGAGACCCAAGAAAGCTGGGAGAGGCTCTACGCTAGTGACCCAAGCAGCCCAGAAAGTAGCCATGATGAGCCGGCATCAATGGGAGTCACGGATGGAAAACAGAATGATTAAAGACTGAAAGGAAACTCTATAAAGACTCAAAAGGAAACGCCATTCTTTTAGCGGATTACTTTAAGAAGCAGCTTATACGCTAAGACTATATGTAGGAAATCCCATGATGCACTTGGTCATTCTCAATACAGACAAATGAAAAATTAGCCCTTTAGCCCTGCTTCCATTTACACTCTAGGGACTTAAGGATGGAGAGTCTGCTAACAGAAGTGATTCAAGGCAAACAATCTTTTGCTAATAGTTCTGTTATAAAAGGCAATCTCACATACTTCACTTAAAATCACAGTAAACAGTGCTGTTAGCCTTTGCCAGATTCGGTATTTGTTTTTAAGTCTCACGCAGCCTGGGCTGGTTTCAAACTCACTCTCTAACCAGGTATAGCTTGAACTCCTGATTTTCCTCCCTCCAACCTCTCAAAGTGCTGGGATTATAGGCAAGTGCCATCCACCACACATGGCTCAGAGCCTGTATTTAAGAAACGTATTAAGGCAGATAGGGAACACACACGTGAAGTGAGTGGGAATTTTTTAGAGAGGTCTGAAGGAAGGTTTGAAAAGTTAATAGTAGAGTATTGATTCTCGTGTGAGCCAGGGGATGAGACAGGCAGTTCGGGAAAGACCTATGTGAGGAACCCAGCAGGAAGCGACTGCAGGACAGGGTCGGATGTGTGACCCGGGTAAGGACGGGATCCTGAGTGGACATGCAACTGAGTCTAAGTGGTAGGACTTCATTCTTCAGTCCAGGAAGGCATTGATGGGTCTTCAACAAGATCAGTCTGGAAAGAGCTATGTAATTGCAGAGGTTAATCTGGCTTTAATATGGATACCAGACTCAGGGAGCCAAGTTATCCTATGTCAGAAACAGACTAAAGCTTCATGGGAATTGCTTCTGAATAGAATTCTATTCTGAATGAATAGAATTCTGACCATCTATAGTTTTGAACAAGTATTATCCTTATTAATTCTGAGGGATTAATTTTGTTTTGGGAAAGGATAGTGTTATTAGAGTAATTTTAAAAAACTATAGAAATTTTTACTACTATGTTGTTTAACACAACTTACAAAACTGTTTATGGTTAAAATAGAAGCATTTTAAGAAGTATGAGGGAGAGGTCTTGTTATATAGCCCAGGTTGGCCTAGAACTTGAAAAACAAGAAATCTGCCTGCCTCTGCCTTCCTAGGTCTGGGGTTATAGGTATGAGCAGCCATATCCCAAACCAGCTGTCACATAACTAATACAAGTCAGGTTCAACTGCCAAGAGCTTCCAGGGGAAGAATGAGGTTATTTTGGTTCTAGAAACCAAAAAATGTTCTTGGAAGACTGAGCTGATAGAAATGTATGGGAACCACAACCGAAGCTGAGGGCCCTTTCTCTCAGAGATCTTGTCACAGTCTTTCCGAAGGGAACTGCATGGGAAAAGGTCGGTTGCTTCTAGAAAGTGCCCAAGTGGAGAATGGACTTCATGCATGGCTAGTGCCATGTTAAGTATTTGCAGGAATATTTATTTAGTGGCGGCTATTTTGTAAACAGTTATTCTTTGTCACTGCTCGGTCGATCTTAGGAACTTTCCTACGACCTGTATGTTTTCAATACACTGTAACAACACCGCATAATTACACACTATAAAATTCTATCTGACCAAGTATCTCAGGTGACACTAGAAACATTTTGTCACCCACTTCTGGAGAAGTCGGTACTTTCCGCTTCTGGGTCCTGGAATCCAGTTGTCTTTATACTCTGCTCTGAACGGAGTTGGACCTTGACTGCACAGCTCCAGGCCTCTGTCCTAGTACAGTTTAGAGGCCCACCTCTTCCCTGGTGCCCCTCTTTCCTTCTTTCCTTCTTTCTAAGATTTATTTATTTATTATGTATACAGAAGAGGGCGCCAGATCTCATTACAGGTGGTTGTGAGCCACCATGTGGTTGCTGGGAATTGAACTCAGGACCTCTGGAAGAGCAATCAGTGCTCTTAACCTCTGAGCCATCTCTACAGCCCCTCCTGATGCCCTTTCGATTTACACACACACACATACACTTTCCCCTCAATCCCTGTGACAAGCTTTGTTGGCAGGCTATCTTTGGATCACCAGACCCCAAAGAACAACATGGGGACTTTTTTTTTTCTAGGGTTTCTCTGTGTAGTTTTGCGCCTTTCCTGGAACTCGCTTTGTAGACCAGGCTGGCCTTGAACTCACAGAGATCCACCTGGCTCTGCTTCCCTAGTGCTGGGATTAAAGATGTGTGCCACCACTGCCCGGCTGACATGGGGACTTTTTATTAATTATGAAAACATGGCCTTTAGCTTAGGCTTGTCCCCAACTGGCCTTTATATGTAATTAACCTGTTTCTATTAATCAACAATCTGCCATCTGGCTTTTTACCTTTTTTGCAGTATGGCATGTCCAACATGTTTGTCTGCTGGTGAATTCCATGCCTTGATTACTCCTCCTCTTCCTGTCTCTCCCTGGAAATCCCACCTAACCTCTCCTGCCTAGCTACTGGCCATTCAGCTTTTTATTAGGACAACCACACCAACACATCTTCACAGAGTACAAATATTCCATAACAATCCCCCATTGCTAACAATGAAAAAGCCAATGAACATTGCAATCATGTCTAGACAGCCTCATCTTCTGGAGCATAGTACAATACTGTTAGGAGGGAACACCCTGGAGACAGCTTGGACAAAGCACAGATGTGCCCAGATGTGCACGCCCTCATAGCTATCTCCTATTTTCCAAGAGCAGCAAAAGTTCTAGGTCTACGGATGTTCATATACATGCTACTTATTATTTATTTATTTATTTTTTTACTGTTCATTTTCTTTGGTCCTGGCGATTAAATGAGGGGTCCTGTGTATGTGCCAGGCAAGCAATCTATCATCTAGCTGTACACTCAGCCTACTTTTTTTACTTTTATTTTGACAGGGTCTCACTAAGTTGCCCAGGCTAGCCTTGACTCACTTCAGAGCCCAGGTAGGCCTTTAACTTGCCACCTCTCTGTCTTTGCCTCTCAAGTGGCTGGGATTACAGGTCTGGGCCATCGGGCTTGGCTCAAACCATTTACTGAAAACAAATTGGAAACTGTAGTTTTTCAGACTTGGCCAAGAAGTTAACTTATTAAAAGGGGAACACTGAAGGGTATGTCAATAACAGACACCCCATCCTGGCAGTACTGGGATGAGGACAAGGAAGATTAATAACAAAAAACAAAATGTCTACACTAACTGGACTCAGGGGGTTATTAATGAAAAAATAATAAGGAGAGGACATGAAGCTCAGAGGGAGGTGGGTAAGGTCCTGGGGTGGCCAGAAGATAGTACTAGTGGGGTAGATTTGATCAATATATGTTATACAAACGTATGGAACTTCCAAAGAATAAAAGTGATTAAAAGTTAATAGCTATATCATAACCATACTGAGCAGAGGGGGAAAGAGATGAGGAGGGCTGGGAGGAAGAGAGAGACATGTCTCTAAGAGGAGGAGGTAACATACGTGGCCAGTAACATTCAAGTCTTTGTGGGAGGAAAAGATCCTTTTGGGGAAAATGAACCCCTCTCATGGTCCATTCCATTGAGACAACCCTGATGAAGACCCAGGAGGCTCCTCAGTGCAGTGAGTCCATCCAGTGACCTCATGCTGCTTGTACCCCAGTGGTCACCACAGCTGTGAACCACACTCAGACCCAATGACCCCACCCCAACCCCATACACCATGCAGCACCTCAATGTGCCACAAATACGAAAACAAGGAGAAAAATAATATGCATGAAGAATTTCAATAAATGGGCTGTTAAGCAAATTCTCATGCCATTGACACCATAGTTTTAGTCCCCTGGAAAATGCATACAAGAAATTATATCTCCAATATATTAGACAAATTAGGTGTCGTTGCATTTAAATTCCTAGAGATATGCCCCTAGGTAAACTCCTTGGTTTCCTCCTTGGCATAGTAAACCATATGGTGTTCGCAGGGATCCTTTCCTTCGGACACGGCTGAGGTTGGATTGGCAATATAACGGCCCTAGAAAAATAAACCTCCACATTCCCAAATTTTGACGAGTTTTAGGTGAACACTCTCACAGCTGCAGAAAGCAGTGAGTCAAAGTTTCCAAAGCGCCCTTCCTCTTGAAAAGACATGTAAATGTGCTTGGAATGAGGAAAAATATGGGAAGATTACCGGGTTCCTAGGCATTCAGAGTGAGGATCATTAAAATGTATCATTGTCATAATTTTCACAATATCATTCCCAAACCACTAAAACGAGTGAATTCTAGTCACCAGAAAGGGACCAGACCACTTAAAAAATTATTTTTGAAATGTTGATTTGACGCAGCCAGCAAAGGGTCTGGTAGAAGCAGAAGCCATTTTCTGAAAAGTAGATTCCTCCACAGGGAAAATGAGTCTAGTGAGGCCTGACTCTTCTCACGTAGAGTCACTTATGGCTGCTTCCACTACTATCAGGTATCCCAATCTCATCATCAAACCAAACCCGCTGGGATGGGGCCAAGAATATGGAGATGATTTCTTTTCCCTGCAAATTAAAACCACCACAAACACTGCTAGCAATTTAGATATGGCTGGATTACACATGTCATTGGAAAATGTTTTAACTCTGAGTTCCCAGAACACACTGCCATGACTTATTTGTATGCATCTGTGACACTAAATGAAGATGTGCACTCTGTCACCATTTAGAAATGTTTGCACAGGATGAAAGAACACTTAGGCAGACTTCCAGAGCATGCTCCTACAGGGGTTCGGAAGACAGAATCTGGTGGTCTACAATTTTTCTCAGGGAGGAAGAACCTTGGAAAAGAACTAGAAAAAAAGGGCTGTGGCTGGCATGAGCCGAATTCCACATGGCTCTACTTGTTTAATCATAAGAAAGTGAGACAAAAAGACAGTCCACAAAAAGCCTTAGCAGGCACCCTACTTAAGACAAAGACCTCTCCAAATGATTCAATGCCTAACACAGCCAAGCTCACAAGTCACGAAGAAATGGACTCATGCATGCCAGTAATGAATGGCTCACAGAGGGGTAAAGTGTACTTCTGTATTCCCAGAAAGAAAGAAAAAGAGAATACATTAATGTTTACTGGATATTTGCAATGCAAGGGACCCCCCCATCGCCGTTGTTAAAGCAAAACAAAACCAACCACAAGAGGTGAGGTGATTATTACTACATCCATTTATTTTAAAAAAGGACAAATTTCTGCCAAGAGATAAATTGTCCAAAGTCTCTCCATTGGTTAAAGAACTTGTGGAGGCCAGCTGTGAATTCTGATGTCCCCAACACCTTCAAACTTACTGGAAGTGTCCTACACTGATTTCCTTTCATGTCTCATCCACGTGTGTGTCTCTCCCTAACCACTCCGATGCTGACCTGTGCGTGTGTGACCTGTGCTTGTGCCTAGGGTATACCACCTTCTCAAAGGCTGGACGGCAGGCAGTTCCTGTCTCAATCAGCACCACCCTGAGACTCGAGTGCACACACCTTCCCTGGCGGAGAGTCCCTTCCTTCAGTTTTCTGCTTCTGATGACTGTCCAACTTTTTTTTTTTTGTGACAACTATACTTTATAAAAAGAGCATTCTACACTGGTGATATTCACTGAGCATCACGTACCATGTTGCACCTGGCACAATCCAATATATCACCCACTAGTTTATAGCCTGCTTTGGCAATGATAATTTATAACTTGGAGTTTCACATTTCATGGTCTCTCTCGGGACTTCATTCTTTCTGAATCCTCTGAGCATTTGGCTGTATTAACCACACCTCCCTGGAAATGGACTCCCCTGGAAACATTTTCCTAAGTCTACTTGTAAAAAATCCACTCTGCCTTTTACCCACTCCTCCACCTTAGCACAAGCCTTAGATACTAGAGTTCTCTGTGTGAACATGCTGTTTTAGCCCCTCAATACTTCTCGAATCTATACTCTAGACTGCAGTTCTCATGACACTGAATTCCTAGCTGTCAATCTGTATGGTCCAATGGTCCTTGGTATCTCCTAACTATATTTCCCACTTGTCTTTGGGTATCTCATATTGAGAGCCCCCAATGTCTCAATAAAACATGTAATAAGTCAAAACTCATTTTACATTTCTCTACAAATTAAAGCCTCTTCCTTTCTTGGCAAGTGGTGCCAACATCTGCAGGGCATTGTGGGCAAAAAGACCTTCTAATCTGTCTTGGCTTTTCCTTACCTGGATCAGTCCTAACGTCTCAGCATGTTACATGTCCCATCCATTTTGCCATCAAACTGATCTTCAGACAACGGGCTATCACCAGCATCTTACTTTTTGTAAAGTTTCAGACATTTCTCCAAAAGCCAATTTTCTAGGCATGGTTAGCAGAGCCAAATGCTAAAGATACATCCAAAGACAGGCCATTGGGTTGAAATTCATGAAGTTATTAATGACCTTTACCAAAGCAGGGTCTGTACTGAGTGGGTCACAAAGAAAGAACTCAATGTGGCCTCCGTTTCCAACCTGAATCTTGAGAACCACCTTCCATTTCTGTTCTTTCTCCTCAGTATTCCCACTGGCTGTGGTTAGTACATGCTACCTACCCCTTTTAGCCAGAATGTCCTTCTGTCTTTGGTCCATGTGGGGAACTTCTAGTTCTTCTGATTTTTGTTTGGCTGTTTGGTCTCCCCCCCCCCACCCCACCTAGTGCTGGGAACCAATCCCAGAGCGAAGCAGTACATTATCACCCAATGAAATTTCCAGCCCTGCCTGGTTCCCTCATACCTGTTATCTTAATCCTCCCTAACACCCGTTCCCACGCCCACATGTTCCCAGATGTCTCAGCATTACAGCACTGACCACTGAGCACCAGAGTCACTGCTGACTCACCACCTCGGCCCGAACCCTTCCAGAGCAGAGACAATGTTATTCATCTTTAAACCACATGGTCTAGTTCAGTGCTTGGATCATAGTTGGATGCTCAATAAATCTGTGTTACACAGACAAATTAATGGAGCCTTTCCTGTTTGCGGTGTTCAATTAGACTGCAGCTTTATTACCACAGCAACATGTGAGAACACGTGCTACACATTACAGAGTGTGGAAGCTTCCAGCGACACATCTCAAGTCTGGGTTTCTACCAGAATAGTTTCAAATTCTATAAACATCTGAACAACACCCACTATAATAAAGATGTAGTTGACATTCTGCCAACATCATGGCTACCTTCCCTAAAAATTCACTTCGACAAAGCTCTGCTTACACCATTTACTCACCCAGCCATTCACTACCCCTCAATTCATGTCTATCTCTTCCAAAAGAATTCAGATAAGTTTTCACTCATCAGCACGTTTCATCTGCCCATTCATTTCCCTCGTACCATCTCATACAACATGGGGAAGATACCCAAGTCCATTATACTAAATAATTTAAATTCTATATCATTTCTTGAGAGTGGAGACATTGTTTTTATTGTCTATCAAAACTGTACCCTCAACCAAACTTTTTAAATTAAAAGAGCTCACCTAGTATTTTGTGCCGAATACTTTCCAAGAAACATTAGACACTAGACGGCAAAATTCAAAGTAAATTCTATAGCAGGATGCATTATACTGTTGCAGAATACGTGTGTACACTGTGAAGATGAATCTTTGTCAAGTCACTTTCTGTGATACTGAGAACTGAACCCTGGGTCTCATGCATGCCAGATGGGCACTCTACCACTGAGCCATACCCCCAGATTTTGCCAAGTCACCTTCTGATTGGTTTAATAAAGAGCTGAAGGGCCAATAGCTAGGCAGGAGAGAGGATAAGCAGGAATTCTGGGGAGAGAGAGAACTCTGGGAAGAAGAATGGTGAGTCACCAGCCAGACTTGGAGCAAGTAGGACTTGCTGTACTGAGGAAAAATAAAAGCCACATGGCAGAACATAGATTAATAGAAGCAGATTGATTAATTTGAATTAGAAGAGCTAGTTGGGGGCAAGCCTAAGCTAAAGGCAAAACTTCCATAATTAATAATAAGTCTCCTCGTCATTATTTGCAGGCTGGTGTTCCAAGAAAGTCTGATGAGAGTGCTTATTACATTATACTAACATTCAACCTCCTATTTATTATCTTTCAGGAAACATGTTACTTAAAAAAGTAGCAAATACCATACAATATGTACCTGTAGACAGAGCACTCCCGGCTTGTGCTTGTAGAGAATCCCACGTACAGTGGACAGACAGACAGACTCACCTGGTGAGTTCTGGGGAGATGACACTGGGGAACTTCGTGGGGACTGACAGTAGCTGGGGTGGAGTAAGGCATGTGGAGGCACATATGACATTATCTCTTCCTCAAATAAGCTAGGAAAAGACACAAAATAGAATATACACATTAGCCCAAGAGGCCGAGAAAACAGCTTCCACAGTGAGGAGGAGGAGGAGGAGGGGGAGGAAGAGGAGGAAGAAGCATCCTGTGAAGCCTCTTGTTTTCGCCTCCATGATGATTTAACAGGTAGTTTCCTTCCTCAGCTTCAGACTTGGAAACATCCATGTACAGGTAAAACATAATTTTGCTGTATGCATTTTTAATGTTCTCTGTAAGTAGTTATTATGCTTGAGTTTTACCAACCTCCCTCAATCAACAGTATTGTAGTCTGATATCTGTGTGAATACATTAGGATCTAGGATATTCCTTTTGCTGGCTGTATATCAGGCCATTCTATGAACATATTAGTTTATTTACTCCCCCCTTTAATATTTACCCTTTCCCCATGTGGTATTTGAGTATAATTTCCCTCCATAAACTCATAGGGAGAGGCACTAGGAGGTGTGACTTTGTTGAAGTAGGTGTGGTCTTGTTGGAGGAAGTGTGTCACTGTGGAAGCAGGCTTTGAAGTCTCCTATGCTCAAGATACTGCCCAGTATCTCAGACCACTTCCTGTTGCCTGCAGATCAAAATGTATTCTACTCCAGCATCATGTCTGGCTGCATGCCACCATGTTACAGCATGGTAATGGACTAAACCTCTGAACATGTAAGCCACCCCAATGAAATGTTTTTCCTTCATAAGAGTTGCTGTGGTCATGGTGTCTCTTCACAGCAATAGAAACCCTAAGACATCCCAACTGTCTGCTTTTATCATCCATGGCACTATGGATGTCCTCTAGATGGAATTTTCTGTATGTGTGAGTTTCTTCTTCTGAACATAATATACACACAAATGAAGAGTTGCTCAGTAAAAGCACATACCAACCCACCCCAATCCACCCCACCCCAACCCCCACAGAAAGCCCTGCAGTTCAACTAGAATTGTGTCTAGTTACATATCTACACATAGGATGGTATTTGACCAAATATTCACCCTGACATTTTGTATGCGGTTAAGACATCTTCAAAAAGCACACACACTCACCTTGGTGGACTTCAGCGTTTACAAAAGATGAGGGAATAAACTAAATCGCCATCACACAACGGTAAAAGTTAAGGGCAATGTAATTTTATTTTAAGTGCAGACAAAAGGTCATCTACCTTAAAAAAAAAAAAACTAACTAATATTTGAATTCAGTTCTTCTTATATTTTAATTTTTTATGAATATTACTCTAATATAAACCTGTGTGTATATTTACATCTAACAGGTACATGGATTTCTCACTATCTGCTTTCTAAGAGGATGACATTTTTCTAAGTGTTTAATCTGCAAAGAATATGAAAATATATTTGAAATATGACAAAATTGGGGATGGAGTGATGGCGGCTCACTGTTAAGAGTACTTGCTGTTCTTACAGTGGACCTGTACGCAGTTCCCTGTACCAACATGGTGGCTCACAACCCTCTATGACTCTGGTACCAGGGGTTCTGACTCCCTGGCCTCTGCAGGCACTGCACACACACAATGTGTATACACACATGCCAGCAAAACACCCAGGCATGTAAACACAGATACATAATTCTTAAAAATATAAAACCATCTTTAGCCTTTGTAATCATACCAGATGTTGCCAATTTGTGCACCAGAGAAGTTGTCTCAGAAGAAACTTCAGTCTCCCCAAACCAGACAGGAGGAGAGCGTCTCAGCCCTATGAGGCATCATCAGACTTCTTAGGTGTTAGGATTCTGCCACCACTCCAGCTGCAGGACCGACTGCACATGCGCAGTAGTTCAGGAGCTAAGCAAGAGGTCTGTGTCTTACATCATCCATGTGCTGCGTGATTGTGCAAGTGCACAGTCATGCAATCAGCGCATGTGTGGTGTAGCTCTGTAAGCCTACCTGTGCATGTGCATGGGAATCCTTAAAAAGCCAGACACAGACTCCTCCTCTCTCTGTTCTCTCTCTCTCTCTCTCTCTCTCTCTCTCTCTCTCTCTCTCTCTCTCTCTCTCTCTCTCCCCTCTCTGCACGTGCTTCTTCCCCAGGCCTGGTTCTTTTGTCCCTCCCCGGCCCCAATAAAGCTCTAATACTGGGTTTTGTCGTGGCTCATGACCTTTTCTCCAGGTAACCGGTACCGCTTATCATTTCATTAGGTTCTAAAATGGTGGCTCATTGTACAAAACTGCACCTTAAGGTCACCAGCATCTTCCCACACATGCATTAACCAAATCCTCCTCAGTTCCTGTGAGAGGCCATCCATTTCCTTCACCCAGTTTTTGTTTCTCTTCTTTTAAAATAATTGAAAGTCACTCTTCACCTGCTCACTATCTGTTGTCAAAATCACCCCTTCAGCTTGCTGCATTTCATGCCTTTACTTGTGGCATTTTTTGTTATACAACTTTAAAATGTTTTCCTATGTCCTAATTCATTAACTATTTCCTATGTGACTCCTGAAAAAGGTACATTTTAATGAAATCAGTTATTGAAAGAATATAGGAAATGAATAATCAATAACAAAGTTAACGTCATTTAATTTTTATGTTTTATAATAGTAATAGAAAAATACCTTTAAATGGGTTTGATTCGATTTGAATACTATCTCAAAGCTACACAGTCTCACACTGTGGCTTACTGACAAGTATATCTGTACCACAGCTGATTCTCCTCTCTAAGAAATACAACCCCAAAGAGATATAGATTCACCCAGTAAGTATGCAGCAAGTATACCTTTTAAATGTATAAAAAACTAAGAATGTGACCAAAAAAAAAGTCCCACATTTCCAGTAAGTAGTAAACACTATTTATTAGGTAAATACAGTAGTATATTGTACCACTGTGTACTATTAATAAGTATATTTGATAACTCAAATGAAATGATGGTCTAGAATTGACTGCGTAACACGTCATAAATATAGAATTATTATGTTTGAGTAAAGTCTTCAACTTCTTCCAAGGCCCTTTAGTTTCAGTGAACATGCTAATTTCCCCAAGCAAAAGACGATGTAGCCTTGCTCATTATTTGTGAGATTTTTAAACACTTCCATATTCAACCATGTAGCATATAAGAAATTCATGTAGATGATGGCCTTTGACAAAGTACAAACATTTTTAGCTACAATTAACTAAAACATTTAAGACTATACCATCTAAAGATTATTTCATTAGAGACAGATGGAGAATGAGACGGTTGGCCATGGTCACACCATTTTGAAAAGCTTTTGGTTTGGTGTCACTGAGACCACAGTAATCCGAATTCCAGACATAGTTTCTTAATCCCTGCCTCTGCCCCCTGCAGACCCCCTGTTAATGGCTGGTCACTCTGTTTATCCGTCACTTGACATTCTTTTACCGACTACTCACCCTTCTTCTTCACTCCTAGTAATGGCTGATTTCAGGCCAAAGGGACACTTTTCAACCTCCCTTCACTTCCCCTTCTGCCCTGTAACTAGCCCAGTGTGTGCGCATATGGGGGTTCTCCTTCTTAGGGATTCCCCTCTAGAGGGCTTTTTTCTCCCAAATAAAAGCCTGTATTGTCTTAAGTTGCTTCTTTCCTTGTCTGCCTTTCCTGCTACTGACCTTTTCAGAGATGTCTGGTTTTTGTGTTTTGGTAATTTATTTTTATAACAAAAGTATACACTTGGACAGAAACACCATATTCTGGCATTCACAGACCAATCTACACTATTTTCAGAACTGGTTCTGTATACCTCAGTTCAAAGGGTCGCCTGATAGATTGAGAAGTGACACCCTGTCCCCAAGGGTCTTCAGAGCTAAGGGAAGAGAAACAGTTTTGGGGAGTGACTGCACCTTTGAGATCTTGTTTCTTCCACAACAAAGGACTAGCAAGAAATATGGCCACAAACACTAGGAGAGAGAGGCTCAGAGTCAGGGTCAAAAGAAAAAGAAAAAACAAAACAAAACCCACAACGCCTTGCGGCCTTTGGCACTCAGGGATAAAGAACTCTGCCTGAGCGGCCAGCTGTCACTGTTGCCTTTGATCCTAGGGAGGTCTCCAGGGCAGTTTCCCAGCCAGTGGGTCCTTCGAAGCATTATTGTAGTTGTGATTTGCCTATGCTTGAGGGATGATCTCAAACATGAGAAAGTTGTGTGAAAACTTTACAATTGCCCTGCCAAAGAACTCTAAAATTTAAAACCAAACCCAATTTAACCGCCGCGAAAGAAAATGCAATGGGTCAGTGCCATGAAACTCCATCCAATTGGCAGGACCATTAACCAAACTTCAACCTTTTCGTTTCCCACACCGAAACTCTCAGAACCACAAAGTAAGTAAGCTACACTAAAATCTAGCAAAAGGAGACAAAGCACATTTTTAAGGAAAAAAAAAAAAAAGTGGAAAGAAAATGTAGACATGACCTCTGCTCTGTGCTGAGGGGCGAGCCGCATAGATTTATATGGCTACCTTCTGTCCCACTCATGGACATTTGATTGATTTGTCTTTATAACCTCACCCTTTCCTGGTGGTTTAAGAGCCTGACTAAGCAAGTCTCAGGGTTACTAGATGTAATATGAAATGAATTATTATGAAATCTGCATCCTAAATCTTCAATGTGACAATTTCCTTAAGGCTTTGAGGCGAAGGAGGCCATTTTTAGGGTATCAACACGGGTATATTATTTTCTAAAATGTTCCACAGTATCTGACAGCAGAAGATTTCTACCTGAAGTTCTAGAGTTCCATACCTCAGCAACATGACAAGGTCTGCATCACTTGAAAGCCGCACCAATCCAGGGGTCCCTTCAGTTCGGATAAATTGTATCTTCTCCCTGTTTAGTTAAGGAAACAGTGCAAATGTATGTATCAGGCTTTGAAATGTAACTTATTAGACAACCACACTTTCTATCTTGGCCAAAGCATTTTGGGCACCTATTACATGGCACTGTGTTATGGAACCTTAGGAATACAAATCCCCAACAGACACTGTCCTTGCTTTTGAGAAGAAATTTATGGGGCTGGAATGAGGTTAGTAGAGTGCTTGCCTAACACACAGAAGGTCCTGAATTCATCCCTAGTACTACAAGAAAAACGAACAAAAACAATAAAACAAAACATATAATGAAAGGAGCCAGTGGGCAGCAACAACTTCTAATATTGGGAGAAGATAGTTATTGTACTGCTTTGAACACTCTGCTGCCTAAGTGTCTTTATAGATAGACAGTACTGCTCCCAGCCAGTAAAACCAGTCCCCTTGCTCGGTTAAGGCCACCTGTGAGTTTGAATCTAGCAACAGTTTTAGAGGGTGGTTCCCTGTTCTTCAAAAAGCCACCCCCAGATTTGTCTTCTGCCATTGCGAAGGTGTTGTGTAGGAATATCCACCTACTTTCCTGGAAAATGAACTTGTAAGTTATGTGTGGTGAGCTCTTTCATACTTGAAAACAGACAGTACCCCTGCTTGTAAAGAACATGGCTATGCTAAATAATGAAAAACAGAAACATCCTTAGTTATTAAGACTTGTAAAGCAGATTGTGTGTATAATGTGCAAATGTAAACAGACCTCACACACCAGATACAATGCTGTTAGTGGGTGCGTGGATCAGTGGTGGCGTGCTTGGCTGGCACATACAAGGCCTTGGGCTGGACCCCTAATACAATATGTGTACACACACACACACATACACACACACACACACACACACACACACAGCCATGATACGTTATTTCTGCTATTATCCATTATGTGATGACACCTTTGGTGTACACATTACATTTTTCTTGTTCTTTTTCTCATCTATGTCATGTTATTTCAGAGCACACCACAGTCATGTATAAGGGGAAATAAAAGTATAAGCTATGGCACTGGAACCATTTCATTTGGTCGAACACGGAAGCCACTCTGAGTGCTGAGGATAAGGCATTCTGAGAACTGTAGCAAAAACAGGATGCCATCTCTGGATACTCGTTAGACTTAGTTCTTATGGGTCAAGTGCCGTGTTGCTCTATTTGGTATTTTCACTGCATCTTAGGCTCCTAAGATCCGAGTCGCCTTGTTAAGATTCTCTACAGAGTTGAAAGCCATGGGGAGGAAGCTAGGGTTAAACTGTCCAGGTGAAAATTCCCCAAACACATAGAAACTGGCTTGCCTCTAGCCACACAGCTTAGAGGGCTAGGGGACAGGGTGCAGCCCCTGGTTTCCTCTGGATAGGTCTATTTCACATTTATTAGTACAGGAAGCACCCTACTTTTACTGTCTTTAGAAACTTTTCTCTTCTGTCCTTTATAGTCAGCAAGAGACTATGAAGATATGAGACTTGGACATTTCTTTTTAAGAAATATGCTTATGATGCCCGGTTCCCTGCAAAGTCACTCCACCTTGAAAATCAGAACCAGGAAGGGCAGGATCCCAAGAGTGTGAGCATCACATTTGGAGGCACATGATGGTAATCGGGGGCCCATTCATTCTCCAGTGAATTCTTTTATAAGAGATCTAAGAATGAGCCTTTAAAAATCTAAATTAGAAAAAAAATATTATCTTGTAGAAAAAATGAACAATTCCTTAACCTAAGAAGTCAAGTCCTGCGTAAGGGTGGATAAAGATATGCTTTGATCGTGAAGCTATCTCTAACAAACATATGCTTTATCTCTTCAGTCCATCATCACAAAGAAGCAAAAACAAAGACCGGCTGGCCCTCTCCCCAACTGTGTTCACTGGAACCGGACAAAGCGATGATGCCGGACAGATGCTACATTCTAGGCCGCACCACGGCCTGCAGACATCCTGTGAATAAGAAGAACACCATACCGCTCATCTGAGTCACAAGGAAGTCACAGTGAAGGGAAGAAAGGAGGCTGGCATCGGAGGCAGGATGTCAGGAGAGAAACTGCTCATCACTTTCTACATACTAACCACTAGGCAATGAAAACAACTGGTTTTGATTTTTCAGATGAGAACATACTGAGGCAGGCTGAGACTAGTTTTCTACCAGGCCAGTATATTTGTCACAGTGACAAGCTATGGGTCATGCTTCCAGGAGAAAGCACTAGAGCACACCATCTGGTATCTACCGAATTAAGTCAGTCAGTCAGTCAGTCTGTATGTCAGTCAGTCTCTCTCTCTCTCTCTCTCTCTCTCTCTCTCTCTCTCTCTCTCTCTCTCTCTCTCTCTCTCCTTACTTTGTTTTTTTCAAGACAGATTTTCTCTGTGTAGCCCTGGTTGTCCTGGAACTCATTCTGTAGACCAGGCTGACCTCAAATTTAGTCACATGGTGATAAACAGTCATGATAGTCATCTACAGTATCCAAAAGATGCTTCTATCATTTTCATGGTTTTAATCACCAAAAGGAGAAGACTCTGCCTCCTGGGTGCTGGGATTAAAGGTAAGAGCCAGCATTCCCTGCTCTTTAGTACTTTCTTATACTAACAGTCATACATCTTTTCTTCAAGTATTTCTCAAGCACTCAGTTTGTGCTGGGCACAGTCTTCCACAGACTTGGAATTCAATAAAGAAAATCACAAAATCGCCTGACCAGGAGCTTATGGTGCTATAGAAAACCAAAGGCAATTCCCAGTATTATATAAAACCATGTCAAGTGCTCTGTTCATCTAACTGAACTGTCTTAGGCCTTAACTGGAGTCTTTTCTAAAACCTTTTCATGTGAAAACAAAAAATAAGCCTAGTTTATTGATAATTAAGAGAATGGACTAAGGGAGAGGAAGAAAAAAATTCAACAGAGTTTCAGAAATGGCACATACTTCTCAAGAATGAAGAAGGAAATGCACCTTGGTTATCAATGATTTGCCCAATATCCTATAGACCAGTGTTCCTCAAACTGCTACCTTCATCTACTAGAAATCTACAGACACAGCCCCAAATTCTGCAGCAAGTTTTAAGCAAGTCTTCTCCTTTTGGTGATCAAAACTATGAAGATAAGAGAAACATATTTTGGATACTGTAGATGACAGGCAAGACTGTTTACCACCATGTGACTTCACGTCCCATGATGTACAGTTGCAAGACAAGCGCTTAGCAATTAGACACGGACTCTTCAAGTGTTAGTGAGCAGGGCTGTCTGCCCTGACTCCACCAGGGCCTTGGTGTCAAGTATGACAACAGTAGTTTTCTGTTCACACATGATTCTCTTACCGATTGGAAAGACAGAACTTCTCTATTGCACCATTAATTTCTATCATGAAAATGATCAAGGGAAGCTAAGGAATATGAGTTGCCACAGGCTAAAGAGAAAATGAAGAGATGGACTTAGAAAAGATATTATACAGGTGTGCTAAATAATGCATGGACGATGGCATGTCTTACATGTCTTAGTCTATGGAAAGCTTTGCAGTATCCTGCAAATCGAAAAGTGGTGGAATTCACACACCTTCCCTAACATTTTCACTATGATATTTGGGGGTATTCTAAATAAACTGGTGGGCTAAACCAATGAGCCAGTAAATACGAGTAAGTTTTCTGTTGTGGAGGGAAGATAGTGGCTGGGACAGTGCCAAGAATGCATGTCACAGACCATCAGAGGCCGAAGCAGAGGACTGAGTCAAACACTGGAGAAACACAAGACAAGTGTCTCTTTCTAATGGCAATAGTCTCAACATCAATTATTTGACTCCTGATTAAAAAACAAAACAAAGCAACAACAACAAAAACTCAGGCACAGTTAATTCTATTGCCTATCAGCACTCTGGCAATGGTAAATCTAGAATCTGTGTGTATCAGTTGAACATGTGATAATCCTCTACCCTTGGACAATATATTAAGTGGATACTGGAAGCAGGGATATGGGACAGGGGCTTACCCACCCTCTCCACCCATCACCCTGGTATTTCAGTACCTCCAGAAATAGCACACCTTTCAGAGGACTTACAAAAAGAGAGTTAATTTACATCATATTAATTTTATTAGTTTTAACTTAATTTATACATCTCTTGGTTTATGGTTCATAAAAATTATAATCATAGGAAGTTGATATGCATTTTATATTTAAACATATTTAAGTTTCTTCAGAATAAAAATGGCTGCAATCAACGTGACTGACCTAATACTTCTTTTCCTTTTAGAAAATGAGGTTTTGACTCATATGAATTTCCATAAAGCTACTTAGTATTTGGAATTCATGTAGTTTGACTATAACTAGAGGATTCTGAATATTACTTTAATATATTTATCCAAATTTATTCTGTTAATAAATTGAATTGAATAGAATTGAAATGATTCTAAAAAGGACAAAAACCAAGCCAAACCAAAAAACCCTTTTGCCCCACAGCAGCACACAAGCTTTTAATCCCAGCACTCGGGAGGCAGAGGCAGGCGGATCTAGTCCAGCCTGGTCTACAGAGTGAATTCCAGGACATCCAGGACTACAGAGAAAAACTCTTTTCTCAAAAAAAGCCAAACAACAACAAAGAAAAAAGAAAGAAAGAAAAGATCTTATTCAATCGTAGTGGTTTACAATGAAGATTATAAATTCCTTTTGAGACATGAGTTTTCTGAGGGCAAAGGTCCTTCCTCCTATATGCCTCTGCCCACACGATTCACGATGTTTTACACACACACACACACACACACACACACACACACACACACACACACACACACACACACGGGAGAGCTCAGTAAAAGACCAGGCACCCAGTCCGTCAGCTAAGGCCAAAATAACAGACTCCTAACACCTACACTCCATACTGGCAATAAAGAATATAGAATATTGCTACCGCTTCCTGCTCTGGCAGGAAAACAAACACAATCAGGGGGCTGGCTTCAGATTGGAGACTAAATTGGCATCCAGCTAGCACAGCACAGTGAAGAGGCAGGTATGGGGGGATTAAAGGGAAAATGCTAGACTGCATGAACGACAGGGGCAGGGAAAAGTTGCCTGTTTGTGCTGCCTCTCACACTCATTAGTCACCACTTCCTCCCAGGGCACAGATTTGCCTCCAGAGAGTGACTCTCTCGCAAAAACGGAGGTCATTTGAGGACAACCAGCAATGTCTTAAGACGGGAATTCCCACAGAAAACATTCTTGTTGAAACCAACCCTCTCTCTGGTCTCGCAGTTAAAGAAGGGTCCGTGTTGAGGAAGGGTCAGTGCAGACTCTGCACATTTGAGTTCCTGCAAAGCACTCAGTAACACAGTTGCAAATACATGTGCTTTTAAATCTGCCTGAGGTGGTGTTAGAAGGGTGCATGGAGTTCCCTAGTGGTACCTAGCCAAGAAAGGAAAATTAGCGGTGGACATTGATGGCTATCACAGCCACAGGACAGTCTGTCTGCCTTGACAGATGACCCACAATAGAAAGGTTCATTTTTTTTCCTACTCGCCACTCTGTAGGTTGTAGGTTTAGAATGTGACCCTTCTGGACACAGAATGACATGAGTTAGCCACATGTTGAGGATATCTATCTTACAGATGGATATAAATCATCTATAGGCCAAGGACTAAGACTTGCTTAAGTGTGTTTCTTCATCTTAAAACAAGCATTTTTAGAATGCAAATACTTAGCTTTGAGCTTATTATATTGTAGGCCCTCCAAAGATTTTTAAACTTGCAAGCCTGTTATCAGATGGGCCGCATAGATATTTATGCTTTTTTTTTTTTTCAACAGAAGGCTTTGTTGGAGAGAGAGTCAAGCTAGGTTTCTGGAGATCTACTCTTTTCTGTGCTGATATTGGCAATCCATTCAAATCATATTGCTTGTTCATTCCACAGATTTGTATTGAGGCTTTCCATGAGGAGGCTTTTCTATGAGGCTTTTCTACTGATTAGACACTGACCTCTCCATAAAGTCAGAATGATGCTATGAGTATCAAACAGTTCACACAAAGGGTTTATGTTTCTCACAATTCAAAGGTGACAGGAATCATGCATCCAATGAAACACGATGCACTAGTGTCCTTTGTCTCTATGGTCCCTCCCTCCCTCCCTTCCTTATAATGCAAGGACCAATATAACAATGCTAATGCCTTCAAAAATATTTATTTCTAGTTTTAATTACATGTATGTGTATGTGAGTGCCAATGTCCATGGAGGCCAGGGACATTCGAACCCCTTGAGCTGGAATTACAGGTAGTTATGAGCCACCAGATATAGGTGTTGGGAATCAAACTCAGGTCTTCTGAAAGAGTAGCAAGTGCTCTTAAAATAGAATCATTTCTCTAGCCCCACAGCTTTTTATTTGGATTTCTGTTACCTATGGTTAACCATAGCTCAAAAACACTAAATGAAAAGTTCCCGGATATAAACAAATTAATGTTTTAAATAACTTTTATTATAGCATATTGTTATACTTGTCCTACTTATTTTGGAATTGTTACATTCTTGCTGTGCCAAATTTCTAAGTCAAATTTTATTACAAGTATATATCGTGGTATATAGAGAGTTCTTTTCCATGGGGATAATCAGGCAAACACTGGGTTCTTAGAACTTCGTCTCTATAGATGATAAGAAACTTCAGAACAACCAAACAATTTTGGACTCTGGAAAAGGAGTTTAACTATTACGTGCCAAAACAATCTACTTAGAATACATCTTTCCAAAGGCATTTCATAGCTTGAACTCTAAGCCCATGATTCTAAAGAATCAATACCTATGAATACCAGCATGTATGATGAATTTTGTATTTCTATGAATTATAGTATTTTGTTATGCATTTGATAAGTAGTATTTTAATTGAGAATATATTCATAAATTGAAACTATAACTCCCTGTACTTTGGCTTTCAAATAAACATATCCTCAAAATGCAAAAACGAGACACAGGTATATGTCAAAAAGCCTACTGCACACATAAGTTAGCACATATATTCAAATAAGATGTGAACAGCAACTATTTCATGAAACTTTAGCCCTCAGAAATCTCTTCTGGATTTTATTCATCTCTCTTTCTCTCTCTCTCTCTCTCTCTCTCTCTCTCTCTCTCTCTCAGGTTGATTTCATTGTATGTATATAAAAGACTTTAAAGAGAGGAATTGGTGAAAATCACACCAGCAAGCCATCCTTCACAGAAGTTAATCATGACCTAAGAGGCCCTAACTGTAGTTCAATTACATGCACAGAATTACATGGTTGCATTAATAAGTAGGATGAGGCTCAAAGCTAGTGGAGACTGGGAGGCAGAGGGAGGTAGGTTGTGGCAGGAGCAGGCCTCAGGACCAGCAGGTGCAAAGAATACTGATGAATGCTGAGGTTAATATTTCCAACTCAGTTTTTGTTGTTTGTTTCGTTTTGTTTTTCTTTTTCAAATAGGGTTTCTCTGTGTAACAGCTCTGGCTGTCCTGGAACTCACTCTGTCTGGCCTTGAACCCAGAGATCCTCCTGCCTCTGCCTCCTGGCTGCTGGGATTAAAGGTGTGACAGCTGAGGCTAATATTTTCAGCTCAGTTTTATGTGGAAAAAATCCATTTGCAATCAAGCTGGATGAGAAGTAGGTTAACAATTGTGAACACTAGGATTGGTTTTACTTAAACTAGCTCTTGGAAACTTTTGATTTTTAAATTCTATAAATTCTAAAATTTTCTGTAGTTTCAAGGCAAATGTAATTTTAAAATATAATCACAGCCAAATTAAACTACAAACAAAACAAAACAAAACAAAACAAAACAAAACAAAACAAAAAACCCCTGCATGTTTCTCCAAAAAAAAAAAAGATAGAAAGGAACAGAAAAGGTCCACAGTTGTGTTTCAATCTTGGGTCGTGAGCTGAGGCACAGGCCTGTTTTGCTTCTTGGGGCTCAGAATTTCTTGGGACTTCCACGTCATTTCTTTATTAGTAACTTAAAATACAAAATGGATATATTTACATAAAATGAAAGAAAATATCACAGACCATTCTCATGGCAATGGACTCTCTATAAGAAGCCTGTGTGCAAGGAATAGTCAGTCTGCAGCCTGGTGCTTCCTGGGAAAACAGGTAGGGATGAGAGTTCCTGGCTGGGCCTAATAACCACCAAAGAGGGAAGTTCATGATCCTTGTTCATAACAGAGTAGTATACAAATGCCAGAACTAAAAAAAGTATGGAATTTTTATGTGTTATATTCACTCAAAGTATTATAAAAGGGTGTTTTGAATGAAGATATTTATATTTTGATGCTATCTTTGAGTTTTTCATTTCAGCTCTTATCTTCACATCATACACTAGGTATCTTGGTATGATTATTACCTTCCAATGCAAAGGAGTAGTACAATTTAACAGTCCAATAGGGGCACTTTCCCTCAGACAGAAGTGGTAGCAAATTTGGATGTTCATATTTTAAAAAAAAATCTTATTTTTAATTATGCATGTGTGAGCTCAATTTCCCAAAAAGTCAGAAGAGGCCATCAGATACCCTGGAGCTGGAGTTATAGGTGGTTGTAAGCCACCCAACATGGGTGCTGGAAACCAAACCTGGGTCCTCTGAGAGAGCAGTACACAGTCTTAATGAACGAGTCATACCCCCCCACTTGGCACATTCTTTTTTTTTTTTTTTGAGCTGAGGATCGAACCCAGGGCCTTGCACTTGCTAGGCAAGCGCTCTCCCACTGAGCTAAATCCCCAACCTGACGTTCATTTTTTAACTGGAGAAATAAACCCCTTCCAGGACTAAGGATTTGCAGTGACAAATGGGCACCATTCTAACCCTCTGATAGGTTAGAGAGAACCAAAGTCATCCTGGACATGGACAACCACAGGCATTCTACATGAAAGGAGAAAAATGGAGCCTCCAGGGAAACTGGATCTCAATAAAGCCGAATCGATTGCTTGCTCTGCTCTGACTTAGGAAGAATCACAAGCACCACAAGGAAAACACAAAGAGAAACCCGCTTCACTCTCCCAGTGGTGTCCCTTATCAAGGGACAAGGAAGGCTTGTGCTTCTCCCCAGTGGCTGTGCTATCAATAGGGAAGAATGCATGGGAATCTGTATTGGTGTTGGTCATTCCTGGCCAGGCAGGAACACAGAGTGTAAAGACACCTGTGAGCACAAATTACCCACGGGGTCCTGTGGTGATAGTGTGTTCCCCAAAATATTGTGCACCCTAATAAACTTATCTGGGGTCAGAGAACAGACAGCCACTAGATATAAAGGCCAAAAAATTGTGGCACACACTCCTTTAATCCTAGCATTCCAGAGGCAGAGATCCACCTGGATCTCTTTGAGTTCAAGGCCACACTGGAAACAGCCAGGCATGGTAACAAGAGCCTTTAATCCCAGGCAGTGATGGCAAAAAGCAGAAAGGTGTATATAAGGTGTGAGGACCAGGAACTGGAGCTGGTTAAGCTTTTAGGCTTTTAGCAGCAGTTCAGCTGAGATCCATTTGGATGACGACTCAAAGGCTTCCAGTCTGAGGAAACAGGATCAGCTGAGGAACTGGCGAGATGAGGTGGCTGTGGCTTGTTCTGCTTCTCTGATCTCCCAGCGTTCACCCCAATACCTGGCTCCAGGTTTTATTTTCATTAATAAGAACTTTAAGATTCATGCTACAGGGTCCATTCCATATGTCTGTTAGGTCTGGGAGTTCAAGTCTTTGTTTTCAAGATGGTGCTATTGGGAAATGCTGTAGACTTCCAGAAGATGTTTTGAGGCAGGTTCTTAAGTCATCAGGATTGTCCCAATGGGGACTGAGAGACCCTGGCTCCTAAATCCTGCTTTCAACTCCCAGCTGTAAGGTGAGCATTTAGCTTTTTGCCGTTCCCATCTGGTGGCACCTACCCCCTAGTAGGACCAAAGACAACAGGTCCACCAGATCAAGGACTAGAACACTACAACTACAGCAAGCTTCTTTTCTTTATACATCAATTATCTCGGGTATCTTGTTATGACAGCTAACACAGTGTTGTATCAAAAATATCACTTAAATCTGAGATTAAAAGCCCCAACTTTGGTGGGAATGTTCCTGACGATACAGTTTTTAACCATAGGAGACAGAATGTTCTCTCGGATATGCGGACTTCTCCTTTAGGGTGTTATGATAAGCACACAAAGGCACGAGTGACACACAGTGGGTGGGGGAACAGCATTATCTCATGGATTTAAGTTCCTGCTTCTTCACTGGGCTGTCATGCTTGCTGATGCTTCCCGTGGCCACAATCTGCAGAGTCTCAACTCACAAACAGATGGAAACATCTCAAACATTATGAAGTAACTTTTCTGTAAGAGATTTCCATGGGAGATCTAGGCAGAATTATGGTTAACTGGGGACCCTGAAGGCCTCTGAAAAGGCTAAAATCTTCAGCCTCCTTAAGAGTAAAAAAGCAGAAAGAAATAAAAAAGCTGGATGCTATCACCTCAGCCTCCCACCATCCCTCTAGTAAGTTCGTTACCATTCTTCTAAGTCATTACAGACTTGTGGTAAGTCAGATGCCCTGTTCAGGTAGATTAAATCATTCAGCTCCCCCAAGGTGGAGATTTAAAGATATGCTAATTACCTTAAATAATAACCTAGAGTGCAGAGGAAAAGCACACAACTTCTTAAATATTCACGTTCTTAGTCTGTTTTGTGGGGGATGGGATGCATGTCTCTCTCTCTCTCACCCCCTCTCCCTCTTTCCCTCTTCCTCTCTGTGAGTGTGTGTAGGAAGTAAAAATGACAGGAAATGGAGTTGTCTTTACCTCATGATTAACAAGAGAGGAGGAATTTGTTTTGCTTTGAGGAGGTCCAGGATCTCTATGATCCTTAATTAGAATTGCAGGTTAAACTCACTTCCGCAACCTTATTACTCTCTAGGGGACCAAGGATTGCCGAGGGGATGCCCTAAGGAAGAAACATTCAAAATCGGTGTTTGTTTCATTTTCGTCATTTTTTGGGTGAGGAACAACAGCATGTTTATGTGAAGACACCATCGTGAGCTCACTCTGTGGAGCCAGGATTCTCACACAGGCATCATTTGCAGGCCAGACTTAAAATTTTGCCTAGTTTCTAGTCTTTGGAATGTGTGTGTGTTGGGGGTGAGGCCCAGCACTTTGCATTTTCTAAAGCTCTTACATTACTTGGGTGAACACAAGGTAGATAAGTTTTGAGAACCACTGCTATACACTAGGATGACATCATTAGCAAATGCATTTCTACCATTAAAGGTACTGTGTAAATCAAGTGGGCACTGAGTTATGTAAGGTTTCCCTTTTGCTACCGCTGGTGACGCACAGCACCCTGAAACTGGGAAACCCCGTCCTGTATCAGGATCTAAGAGCCACCATAGATCTGAAAGCTTTCAGAGGCTGAGAGTTTTAAAAGAAAGCCCCTGCTTGACAACCCACAAAGCAGCTGGGCTGGCAGGGAAGAGGAGCACATATTTAGGGAGACGAAGCATGACATCGGAGGAGGATTCACACAGAGAAATCAGATTCTCTCCTTGGGTTCCACCGTGTTTTCCTTAAGGAAAAATGGACCGTCAAGTCTGGAACTTGATAAATCTCAACTCAACTGAAGACCACTCTTGTTGATTCAAGCTGTACTTAAAATATCTGTCATTTTTTGCAAGCTGCGATGAATTCTTGGCCGTGTGCATTCGATTCCTTTTGCTATTTCTTCTGTAAGGAAGATTCTAGTTTATTTAGCCAGTCTGACCCAAGGCCTGTACTTAGCAGAGAAACTGGGACTACAACACTGTGTGTTGATGACAGACCATCTCCATCTATCTTTGTAAATGCCAGAAAGAAATCAATTCCCAGATGACTGGTGATGCCACTAAGATTTTACTTTGGTGCTGATGTCCCTTGGAACAAATCCCAACACCCTGGTTACCTGAGTGAGTGGTTTCTAGTAAGATCAGGTTGACGCTCTTGGAGAATTTCAAAGATGTTGGGTTGACGCAAAAATGCAACGATTTTGTCATTGTAGGCTGAAAACAAAAACAAAAACAATAATTCTTTAAAAAAAAATCTACTACTACTTCTATGATGATATAAATTCAGACTTTAAAAACTATGTTTTATGGCTAACGTTCATTTCACCCAAGTCCTCAGGTTGGAGCTGTTCTGCCCCTGGGGCCATAGATGCTTACATACCAATTCTGTCTAAGGTGTTACATGATTCTCGGACTTACAACTGCTACATGCTACCTGCTATTCTTTTTCGCCAGTTGCCAGCCAGAGGCAGGGCTCCTGTGGGAAGGCTCCCCCTTCACCAAGACCTGTCAGCAGACCCTGCAATCTACATGCCCTGCCCCCATTCCCATCTGCCCAACCGAGACTCCTCCCCACCCCCACTTCCTGAGGCTTGGAAACCAACCCCCAGCTCTGTTCAGACCTAGAGAGAGTGAGAGAGGTCTCATTGGACAAAGAGCTGTCATTGGACCAAGAGTAACCTCAGCAGACAGGGAATCTGCCAGCCCTGATTAGACCAAGAGTGGCTTTCTGAGAAGTAGAATCTGCCACCTCTCATTGGACCAAGAAAGGTTTCCTAAAACTTAGAATCTGTCAGCTCTGACTGGACCAAGAGCCCTGATAAGACCAAAAATGGATTGGTGAGTCAAAGAATCAACTAGCTTGGGTCGACCCAAGAGCAGCTCCCTGAGACACAGAATCTGCCTGCTCCAATTAGACCAAGAGCTATTCTTTTTTATTTCATCTGATGAGCCATATTTACTTTAAAATGACAAGATTAGTTCACTAACAAGATTCTAGATATTCATAATTTTAAAGTTCCCTGAAAGCTAGGCAAGGTGGTACAGGCCTATAATTCCAGCACTTGGGAGACTGAAGAAGGAGGACTGAGTTCGAGGCCTACCTGGGCTACATTGTAGACTCTGTCTCAAAATCCAAGCCAAACCCAAACTACCACCACCACCACCAAAATGCCAACAGCAGACAACCTCATAGAAATGACAACCATAAGAAGTGGGGAACCATCTTCTGGCTGAATAGGAGCTAGCCAGAGAGATAAAGAGGTAGAGCTAGAGATCCCCCCAGTAATAGTCACCAGTAACAGTGACAGCTACAGCCATGGTGCTAATGACAAGCCATTCTCTAACTCTACATGAAAATAAATGCCAAATGCGAACAGCTCCACACCAAACACACTGTCTAAACAACTGCAACACAAATCACCAACTCCAGGTAAGACGCATATTTTTAAACAATATACAACCTACTTAATATGGCTATGGACATGTCAAACTTGCTCATTAAAATTTATTAGGGGTTCCATTATTACCTCTGCTGTCAGGAAAATGAATCCATATACTTAAGATTATTCTGCTTAGTTATATTACTAATAATCAGAAATAGGTAATAAATATAATTCAGAGAACCAAGGTTAGAGTGTCTGAATTTACAAAATAACAGAGAACCCAGGTAGCTGCATCAGAAACACCATATTGTCTACACACATATTTTAGTTAAATGTTTTAAGGCTTTTAAATGATATCTGTTAAGACAGAATTCTAATGTCAATACCAGGGATCCCTAAAGGAACATTTCATGACATGTGAACTGAAGACACTTTTGTAATGGAATTGTTTTTATATTCCACCCAAAATCAGAGATGAGATACTTCTTATGCAATAATTTTATAGCTCTTGAAAGTTCTGTATGAAGTATTTATTAACACATTACATATTAATAATGAGTGACATTACAAATGTAGACAGACATCAACCCTAGATATCTGGTGGTTGTGAATTTCTTTAGGTCATGAGTATTATACCGTATTTTGTGACAAAGGGATTATTTTTGTGTGTTTGTTCTAGGGTAGAGTGCCAATGCACCCCTATCACCACCACCACAAATGATGTGGTCAAGTTTCCCACATTTTGGGAAATCACGGGGCCAGCTCATCTGGAGTACAATGGGGGTGTCTTGCCCTGGGAAAACCATTTTCACGATCACGGTATCTCCCCTGCCAGGGAATTATCTTTGTTTTTGATGCAGAAACAAAGAGAAAGCTGTTCTGTTTTAAGGTCGGGAGGGGGTCCGTCTGCCTGGCAGCAGATTGTCTATTCTGCATGCCTCAGGGGCTCCCGATTGGAGACGGTGAACATACTTCAGCTTTATCATTTTAACAACAGCTCAACATGGTTTTCAGTCCTGTAAGCCCACATCCACTTATCTCAGCCTACTCTTCTGGAGGCTTCGCTGCTTTCTATTTGTTATAAAAGCCCTCAAGAATGTGGTTAGTGCATGAGGCTACCACAGATTCACATGGCACTTAAATTCTATCTCAGGATGCGATATATTCTAATTATATGTTTGTTCAAATGCTTAATTTACAATGATTGCATACTATCTCATTAGTTGTTCTTACCTTCAGCAACCCAATACACGCTAAGTAGGAATACGGGATTTTATAAGGCAGAAGCAGAGACTCAAGAGACTGGGGTTTTGCGGTAAGTTTCTTAAGGATGATGCAGTAGTTTTCTGATACTGGGTAAAGAGTGGGAGGCTGGTGGGAGGCACACGTGAGCGTAACATGCACTCTACACAATAACACAGTGGCACGGATAAAGATGTGTGGTAAGAGTTAACATACCGACTGGAACCATGTCCTGGTACTGTGGCCTACTGACTGCATTGAATGTACTGGACGGTCTGGGAAGAACTGGTGGTCCTGCACGCCGGGAGTCTTCTCCTGCCTGCAAAGGCAATCAACATTTATGTCTGCGCCAAGAGCCACAGGGCTTCGCGTTGGCATCTTGAAACCACATTGTTCAAAAACACTTATGGCAAATAACAGTTGACCAGAGCAGGTGCCAGCAACAGGGCTGACACCAGATCTTTGAAAGGTCTGCTCTTTAGGCCTGATGCTGGTGAGGGACACAGGCCTGTCCTTGACAGAAGCCGGGGGGGGGGGTGGGGGACGAGCCATGCGTGGCTCAGTAGTTCAATCTGCTTGTAATTACCAAGTCTCAGAAGCAAAACCGTAGACTTGCTGCTCAGGATCATATGTACGGACGGATAGAACCCCAACTGCCATAATGCAGTCAAAGGGAAGAGCTGGGTGATACAACTCATTTTGGGGCTGTGCCAGGATATTCCTTCTTTTACTTAGGCAGGTAGATGAGGGAATTCCCTGCCTCAGCAGAGGAGGAGCTGAGCAGCAGCAATCTTCCTGTGGGGCTGTGCATTAGGACATTATCTCCTCAGAAGCAATTTTATATGCCCATTAGAGGACCTGGTGTAACAGCTCTTTCTGGTTTGAGCCTCCCACACCAGAAAGCTAACAGTAGCAGGTGTGCAAGATCTAAAAATGGTTTCCCTCGCCTGAATTATTCATTGTACCTCTCACAGGTTTAGAAACCCCTACAAATAGATAACCAAAACCACTCATCTGTGTCCTCCACGAAGCCTTCCCTTCTCTTCAAGCTGAGCTTAAATATCATCTTCTCCTCTGAGCTCCCACGGTGCTTGGTGCATATTTCAAAACTAGTTGTTATTACTAATAGTTTTACTATTTGTTTCCTCTGGCTCAACAGAGCTGGAAACAATAAACAAGAAAGCCCATATTATTATCTAGAAGAGTTACTGAAATATAGCTTTCTTTCTCAGCTTCTGAAGAAATGTAATGTTATATAGTATTGTGGGTGGTGGTGAGGGTGCCATGGTGTACATGTGGAGGGCAGAGGCTAAGTCTGAGGAGTGAGTTCTCTCTTTCCATTCTTCCATGGGTTCCAGGGATCAAAGTCAGGTCTCCAACCTGTGCAGCAGGAGTTTTTTATACTCTCTGCTCCAGCAGCCTCATGGGCCCTTTAAAAGTTTATCAAGGGGTTTCCACTCTTACCTTCGTTCCTTTAAAAGATAGTTTTAAATTTTCTCTCCACATTAAGAATGTGGGAAGTAAGTGCTAGTTATTTGTATTCTTCACAATCTCAACCACAATGTGTCTGTACCAAAGCAGGTGCTTGTTTCCACAGCAGAGACACCAGCAGTTCTACTGATTGCAGACATTGCTGACTGCAGCTGAGACGGTGGCCATGAAGACCCACATCACCAGAAGTTTCTCAGCCTGCTTCGTCTGGGTTATTGGCTTCACGGAACACAGCTAGCCACTCTGAGAAGATTCAGTTATTATCTACCCATCTTCAGGCAGAGGACTCAGTGTTTCAGACACCAGTCTATGTAATTTCCCTCCTGTCAATAGGGTGCCGTGTGTCAACACTTCCAAGAACAGCCAAAGGTCTTGAAGACTTTCCTTCTTAAAAACCAGACCGCAAGACAGTGCTCAGTTCCTCCAAGAAATACAGGTAATGCCTCAAGCTGTAATGCTTCCAAAGTGCTGCCTCACAAAGAATATTCTTTGAGAAAGATTGGACAATAATGTGGCGGCCTGCTGGGCTACTCTCCGTTTCACTGTTCTGTTCCCATCAACAGGAAGAGGGGTTCATTAAGTGGCTAACAAACTCTTGGGGGGACTCTCTTCCACTCCTAGACCATGAAAAGTAACTAAAAGTTCTGGGGCAGAGGCACCAAAAGAGAACGCAAGCACAGCTAGAAAGCTCTTGCTTTTCCCAGAAACATCATCCTGACTAGACAGCACAGCCAACCTCAGCCTGTCATGTCACCGTAAAAGGTTAAAGTGCACTGTGCGTGTGATAAAGCCGGGCAGAGCCCTAATGATGCCACACATCCACGCAAGGTCCAAGGGTGAGAGTTCGGTTGTATTTGGTAAGATGAATGCAGTAAGTACCCTCCAGTTCCCTACTAATGGTTTACAGGACAGCATGATAAAGATTTATTGGCTGCTCATAAAACATAAATATTTTCATGCATACCTCACCCTGCATTAGACTTATATATTATTTTTATATGAGCTTCTCATGTAGACTCTTCTATAAACAGTGAGCACATGATGCATTAAAGCATTATGAACAGCATGAGGGGAAATTCCACGGGTGGAATTTTGATGAACTGAATCCAATTATTTATTGCATTCATAATTTTTCTTATAATAAAGCCTTCAGAATATCTGACCTACAATATAACATTAGAAATATGATACGCATTTAGAAATGGCAGGCAGGAAAAGGAATCTTAATTCCATTTGTCTAAGGGAATTTTTAGAAATTATATACACCAAACCACAGTATGCACTGAAAGCATAAACTTATATTAAGGAGAAGAAATTTCAACCATAAACAGTCCTTCCATGCATTGAGGTTGTTGAAAAAAAACTGAAACAAGAAGGGACCTCTGTGTGTTTGGGGCGAGGGTACTGGGGAGCCCTCGTGTGGTTACCACAGACCACTGCACACTGGCAAAGTAGAACGCGGTGGAGTCCAGTCGGTCCTAGTTCAGACCATTTTCTCTGTGCAGCCGGCACATAAATCACTTCTGTCAAATACATTCTAATTTTAGACAATGCCAGCGAGGATTCCACAGCCCTACAGATTTGCCCTTGGATGGATATCTTAATGGCATCCAGTAAACCTCATTTAAGAAATTCTTCCCTGCAGTTAACACAATTTTAGTCCACTAAAAGTTCATTCATTGTTTTCTTCCGAGACTGTCCTTGGGTGTGCAAAGGGAGTATTGTCTTCTATGAGCATTTGGCATTACCACTTCCCTCTGAGTTAAATACGAAACTCTTCTTCAGTCTTTCATCATATACCCCAACTATTAAATTTGCAATTTAGCCTAGAGATGTTTTTAGAGAAACCTTCTCAACATTCCAAAAACGTCCTAGGCCTCTAAATGATACACTTAAACTAAACCAAATTAAACCAAAATAAAAACAGTAAACAAAAGCAACAAACAGTCCGGGCGTTGGTGGCGCACGCCTGTAATCCCAGCACTTGGGAGGCAGAGACAGGTGGGTCTCTGTGAGTTCGAGGCCAGCCTGGTCTACAGAGCTAGTCCAGGAGAGGCTCCAAAGCTACAGAGAAACCCTGTCTCGAAAAACAAAAACAAAAACAAAAACAAAAAACAACAAACAAACAGGCAACACAGTTTCACAAAGCACCGTATCCGTGTCCTAGCAGCTACTGTCAATCAATTGGTCAGTCCCTAAAAGCCGTAACTCACCTCCCCGGCACTGTGGCTGCGCTGCCTGGTCAGGTGTTGCCGATGAACCAGCGCGCTCGTGGGTCTACTGCTCTGGAGCGGGAGCCGAGGGTCAATGAAAGTGGTGGTTCGGGAGTTGTGGTCGACGAAAAATGCCTAGGATACAATCCACTGCATCAGAGGAGTAGTCAGCACACACACACACACACACACACACACACACACACACACACACACACACACGACATACATGTCTCAGGAGACCTAGAGCACCGCACAGTCAGGAAGCTACCCACTTTGGAGTAATCATCTTAATTTCATTTTCTCACAATTTCCAATCCTTGGAAGAATTCCTTGATATCCACCAGGAAAGGGTGGAGTGGAGAAAGGCACATTTAGCTGGGATCCAGAATGAAGAAAGCAGGACAGAACATTGAGATAGTCATCAAAGATGTGGCCCTACAGGGGCCATGGGGTGGCCATTTGGAGCGGGGTGTGGTGGCACATGCCTGTAATCCCAGCACTCTGACATCCAGCAAAGGCATCCTAAGAGGAGGCTACCCTGGTTTACATGGGGAGTCCTGTTTCAGAACACAACAACGCTCATAACGATGAGTAAAAGGGGCATTTGGACCCTTTTAACTGGTGCTCATAGGCCCCTCCCACACCTGGTTATTATAAAATTCTAATCATCCAAAACGCCACCATCAATGACTTCCTCCTTCTTCCTTTTCCAACGCAGTCAGCTACTAGTCTCTTCCTGTTTTCCCAGAGTCTAGTTCTCCCTGTCCCCACCCCACCAGCCCGAGAATGACCCCACTATTTCAGGGCCTCATTTGACATTAAGTACCAAAGCAGCAGTTTCCTGCCTCCTAAACACATTTATTCCTCAAACCTTTTGGAAGACTCTTCCTTCTCAGCACTTTGATGACACAACCACTCTAAAACAAAGTTCCTAATGGCTACCCACTGTCTTTGGTCATCCTAAAACTTTGAACAGTTTTCACAGTTCCTAAAAAAAAAAGAAAAAAAAAATCCAAGTATTTGATTTCTTACCTTCTTTACTAAACAAAGCTGAAAAATGACAGAACAAGAATGCTTCCAATCCCTTCTCACACAATGGGATTTCTAAGTTCCCACATTGAGTTTGTCTTCCTCATCCTAAGAGACAAAGCATCCTTTTTCTCAATGACTGAAAAGTACACGGGTGACAGAGCTCCATAGCCTTGTATTGACAGGCTCTGGCCTCACGTTTCATGCCAGCCTTCATTTTATTTTGGTTTCTAATATACCTGTTCATCATTCCTGACATTATTCAAAATGTCATGAAGCAGCAATCGTTTCTACAAATAAGCATGTTTAACTCTTGCCTTTAAAAAAGCAGATATTATCAAGTCTCTTTTTGGTAGAAATTAGCATCAAGATTTTACTACAAACATTATAATATAAACCAGGTTACTTAAGGGAAATTATGAAAAGTGCTAAAATAGTATTGCCTAATTATCTAGTACCTTAGGAATGCTTTCAAGAGCTGGGTGGTGATCAGAGACACCATGATGCACTCGTAATTACAAGCACAAATGGGTGTCTGCATGTAGGTCAACGCTGCTTTGCATATAATGTCAGAACCTAATTTGATGTTAACAGGCTTGTTTAAAACCCATTCTCTAAAGAATTATGTAAATGCCTGCAGGGAAGGGACTATTTCTTACTCACCCTGTCTTCCTCAATAGCTGACCTGCTGAATAAATAACAAAGTGCTCCCAACCGATTCCCCACCAAAGAATGAAAAGACAGCTCCAACTTAACTAGCCAAGAATTAAAATCTATGAAAACCACAAAAATAGTTAAAGATAGAAAAAATAAAAAGAAATGGAAGGGGACACGAAACATAAGGTCTGGGAAACAAAAGAAGAACTAAATAGGAGAAAAAGTTTTGAAACTCAAGTTATAGATATGAATAAACTCTCAGACTAAAACATTCAAAGCAGGGGGCAAAGTACTCATCGAACACTTGGGACCCTGAAAGGACATGTCCACTCCTGAGCTCCACCCCGCCATTCACTACTCATGCCATTTTGGGCAAACTGCCTCCAATTTTTAAGGCTCCAGTTCTTCTTCTTCTTTCTTTCTTTTTTTTTTTTTTTTAATTAAATTATGACATTACATCTATAGTTTAAAAAAGCTGATGAGAAGGTTCATGCACATTTTAAAACACAATTTCTATGGCATTTCAAAATGAGTTACTGCTATTATCATGAAAAATAGTTTTCCATTCTAAGTCTTTTCCTTAAACATGACATAGCTTCTCACTTCAGTCCACGCACAGGGACCCCACAGAAACAGTGAAAGCCATCCTCCCTGGCCCCTGGCATCTGAGGGCTCCCGACTAAGTGGAATATCCACCTGAAGGAAGCCTATTTGTTAGGGACATAGGTGGGTCCTTTGGCTTATCCTCTATCCTGTCCCCTAAAGTAAGGATGTAACAGCCAACCCACGAAAACAATGGGAATGGATAAGCCAAAGACGGAAAGGATGGGGGAGGGGGAATACACCCTCTCAAGCAAACTCTGTGTAGGTGTTCTATCTCAGTCCACACAAGCCAACCCCAGCTGGTCACCTCAAAATACCCACCGCAAAGCAAGCATGCCCTCTCTAAACTTCAAACTGGAGCCACCATCTCAGCAAGGGATTTTTCATTAATTGATAAATAATGACATCTGTTATTGGTCACTATGAACACAATTGTGTCACAGTAGTAGATTTCAGTGACACACCTGGGAACTTACAAAGCTGGGACTTGAACCCGTAGCCTACCTAATCCCCCCTCTCTCCTTCTATGCTACTTTCTGCCTACCATAATATCCTACTTTTTGGGTCCTTCCTGCTTCAATCACACGTCATACCAAACTTGCTTTTGGAAAAGCACTTACATAGGCCTTGAACTGGGCTGAGAATCACAGCCACTCACTCACAGCACTTGGCTCCTCTACTGCTGCAAGCTGAAAAGATGGCTACTGACTCAGCAGCATTGTCCACAGGACCTGATCAACTCTCACCACTAACACGTTGGAGGCATGGCCGTGGGCAGGGAGTGAGTGCTGTGCGTACATCACAAGGGGTTCTGCCTCAGAGTCAATGGAATGTGTATACTGTTTACACATGCTTTTCCAGTCTCAAGCACTTGAGAGGAAAGGTCTTGAAAATCTCCATCAGTACCGCAGATCTAGGGCACAAACAGGAAACAGCACCCAGGAGCAATTACTCTGCATGTGTTTTGGCTTTGCTTAGGGTGCCCTGTGTAACCTTGGATGGGTTTCTTTAGCATTTTGCTTTATATGTGTAAAGGGGAGTGACTCAGGTCACGGTCAAGTTGTGAAAAATGTAGGCTATTTTAAAGTAAGATGGGCCTGGGTTTCATCTGCAGCACTACCGCGAGTAAGAAAACAGATGAAGAATGGAAAATCATCATGCACCTTGTAGGCTAGCTCGTTCCACCGGTGACACACATCAATTATATCGGGAAAGTGGATCACTTTCCACAGGGAATGCTAACTAGTTCAAGTGAGCAGAGAAGCTGACCTGGTCCTTTTTTCAATTCTGGGTCACTTTCATGTCACAACTTTTGAATAGCCTTCAATGACTTACGAGAGTCTATCTAGATTGTAATTGTCTGAAATCTCATTTAAAAAGCAATCATCTGAAGTAAGTCCTTTTCCAATTAGCTGCTCGCAGAGCATTTTCTAAACCACCATTCCCTACTGTTAGGTTTCATTAAGGAAATTCACTCAGGCTTTCCAGTGCAGGGCCAACTAAGAGAACAACACAAAAAAACTGAGAGGAATGCAAATCCACAAGCTCCAATCTCATTTTAAAAACATCTACCCTTGCACAGCTCCAGGGCACAGGCAGAGTCAAGAAATATGGGGTGCTTGGAGCCAAGTGGTATTTTAGCGAGGCCAAACAAAATACATTTCTTTCTTTACACAATTCTCTTTTTCTTTTCTTTTCTTTCTTTCTTTTTTTTTTCAAAGAAAAAACTTGTATTATTTTAAGCAAAGGAAAAGCCATCAGTATTTATGAAGAAATACCAACCTCAGGCTCAACAAGTCTAAGCTAAAGCAGCTTGGAATTGTTTCCAGTTAATATTTTGCCAAACCAGGAATCTGTAAGAAAGGACTTGTATGTAAACAAAGCAAAAGGCAGAGCTGCCGCCCCAGCCCCCACCCCACTACAGACAGACAGGCGGCCCCATCTATCACTTTCCATCCTCTTATTTACTAACACACCACTGTGGAGGACTAAAATGGAGTTATCCAAATCAACACATTTTCCATGGAAAACAGAGGCATTGCTGTTGACTCTGAAAATAGTTTGTTTTTAAAATCCCAATGCCAGTTACGAGGCGAACTTAAAAAGAAAGGGAAAATCCACCTCCTGACTTAGGTGATTCCTTCCAGAGTCTAAAACCTTAGCATTTTACTCAGAAACACCCACGAAGCCCAAGTTTGTTCCCTCCTTCACTCAAAACGTCACACAGCCCTAGAAAGACGACACTCTTATTTTTTCATCAACATTCTATATCTACTAATTTGTGGGTTTTTTTTTTCAACAGAAAGGTATTATGAACCTATATTAACTATATAAAATAATGGGTATCTTTTACCACTTAACAATTTGGCAAGAGGTCCTTAAAAGCGGTGAACTACCTTTACATCCAGCCTTTTATTCCATCTCTTGGGCTGCCAAATAGCTTGAGATGATTAGTTTGGCCATTTCACAAATGACCTTACTTGTGGAAAAACAACTGAAGAGACGTCCCACAAAAGTAACAAGTTTCGTCAAATAAATAAAACAAAATAAAGAAAAATATAATAAAACAACCACCCTATAATTTTGCAAAGAGGAGCTTATATTCTGAATGGATGTTTTTAGAATTCATGTGAGAGTTCCAAATAGCAAGTTGCCTTTTACCCACTGAGCTGAATAAAGCCCGACCCAGTAAATAATGACCACCAGTTTGATGGAGGATGGAGTTGATCCTGGGACGCCTGATACCACTCTACAGTTTGGTTACCTCTCTGGCCAAGCAAACATCCTCAAGCCTTTAGTAACTTCCAGCAGGCCAATGTTTATTTTGTTCTCAAATTCACCCTCCACACCTCAACTGCAACACTGGCAATCACTTGAGGTGGCTGTTTAGATCACTGTGACACCCAAACTCCCAATGTCACTCTCAAAGTCACAGCTCCCAGAGGTGCAGACTTGGATATAGAAACGGGTTTCCAATCAGCTGGGAGTTATGGGTGGGGGGGGAATCACAACAAACTGCATGAAAGATTTTTGTTGCTGTTGTTGTTTGTTTGTACTTACGAAAACCACTATAACTTTATGTTTTTACTTTAAAAACCAGCCGTGTTTACTTGGGGATTTCTGCTTTGTGCCTTCTCTTCAGATTTTTCTTTCCCATCAATTCCTGTTTTCTCCCTTAATAGCCTTTTTTTGTTTGTTTTGTTTTGTTTTGTTTTTCCAGACAGGGTTTCTCCATGTAGTTTTGGTGCCTGTCCTGGAACTTATGCTGTAGACCATACTGGCCTTGAACTCACAGAGTTCCACTTGCCTCTGCCTCTCAAATGCTGGAAATAAAGGCGTGTGCCGCCACCGCCCGGCTCTTTATAGCCTCTTTTAATCAGTTGAAATACCATCTTCACTATGACAACATTCAATGTATCAGCAGGCTTCTCTAGACTGGATCTTTGTGTGTGTGTGTGTGTGTGTGTGTGTGTGTGTGTGTGTGTGTGTGTGAGTGAGAGAGAGAGAGAGAGAGAGAGAGAGAGAGAGAGAGAGAGAGAAGGCACGTATGTGAAGATCATATAGGAGTTGGGTATCTTATTCCATCATGTGGATCCCAGAGATTGAATAGGTCATCAATCAGGCTTGGCAGCAGACACCTTTACTCCGAGCCTGCCACCTGCCTGCCACACATCTGTAGCCATCTACAGCAGTGGACTCAGGGTTAAATGTCTGGAGGAGGTGCATTTGGCTCCCTCACTCCAAAGCCCACCACCATTCTGTGCAACTGAATGTACCTGACTTACGCTCTAGTTCAAAACTACTTGGGTTTCAAGAATATTTTTAAAAGCCTGCTTTAATGAGCAAGGTTGATGCCACCAGAGTAAGAAGACACCAATTCCACAAGAGGAGAAGAGACACCAAATAGAGAAAAGGGGAATACTCTGGGTTACTCTGCAGACTTGAGACAGAAGCAAACATTCCAGGCCAGACTGTCCTGAAGTGACCAAGAACATCACACATAACCCAAAACAAACCGATGAGAACAGACCCTGCTGTGAAAGGCCATTCCAAGGGACCACCACAGTAAAGGAAAACAGAGGTCCTCAGAAGAAAGGAATGAGACGCTGATGTTAAGCCTACAGGGCCTTCTGTAATTCACCGAGCACTCACTGACCAAGTAAGGACATGTTCATGAGTAAATCATCGTTTTCACAAATCCCAAATATATCAGTCTCTTCACTTACACTGTACTGAGATTCCCTGCTCTGCCCAGATCTGCACCGGGTTCGAGGGGGGACAGGAACCAGCTGCAGCCACCAGTTCATTTGCAGATGTCTGTGTGTTTCCTATCATGGCTGCCCCCAAATGAAATAACTTCCAAAGGCTTATGAACATACAGACATGAGGTTCTATGCTGAAACTTGACTAATTATCAAATGCTGGATGAGTTGTAAGCCTTACCATCATCTAACCATGAGTGGGGTTTGGTGCTAACCACAGCTCTTAAAGCAGGCAGCATGGGTACAAATGCTCACATTAAAGAGAAGGCAGGCTCACTGAGGTCATGCCAAGAAGCTATGGATCCAAGAATCTTTCCACTTCAACATAATTTTCTCAAATCCATCAAATTAACCACTGCAAACCCAAAACAAAGCAAAATAAAACACATAGAGAAAAAAATCTAAGGCATTTAAAATCAGTTGCTCTCCCTACAAAGTTACATTTTTGATTTCCAGCTGCTATTGCCATGAGCTCTCATTAATTACTAAACTCAGCCAAGAACCAGAGATATTTTAAGTCGGTCACATTTTAATACTATTTGATGAATATTTCTTCTCACATAAATAATAAAACTTTTATCAGCACTGCTACTCAGATTTCAAATTACCCTTGATTTTAATATCCCTGAGTGTGCCAAAAAGTTTAAAACTATTATTACAAGGATCAAGAAAAAAGTGTTTTAATAATAATTCTTTTTTCTTTGTTTGTGATTCCTTCAAAATGAGATCTTTGCACTGGGAACCACGGCACATTCTTAGAGACCCAGCACTTGGGAGCCTAAAGAAGGAAGACCCCAAAGTCAAGGCCTAACTGGAATAAGGGTGAGTTCAAGGTCAGCTTGATCAACTTTTTGAGACCTTGTCTGAAAAATTAGAAGAAGAACTAGAAGTAGACACAGGCACTCAGTCACCGAGTGTTTGCCCGACATGTTTAATGGCCAGAGTGTGGGTTAGGGGGAGAATATGTTTATGTGCTAGGGGGAAATCCTGCGTCCTAAATTCAACAGATACATACAGAAATTGATCACAGAGTCTTGAAAGGTCAATTGTGTATAAAACTCAACCTGGATAAATTGTCAGCTTCAAAGCTAGGGAATTCAAATCATTACAGAAATAACAGAATGAAGTACGACTAAAACAAATACCATAATGGAATTTTGAACAAGAGACCTCTCCAGATGAAATCAAGATCAGGAAGAAAAGCATGAGCACTCTAGTTTATCTGTGCTCTCCCCACACCCCACCTGCACTTTCCAGAAGTGATGGCATGGGAAACAGTATCTTTGGAAGGGTATTAGGCAATGAGAGTGGGGGCAATGATCCCTCATGAATGGAATCAGTACTTGTTCAAAGAAGCCCCCAGAGAGCTACCTGTGACTTTTGCCACTTAGAAGAATGCAGGCCCTCCCTGGACACATAAGACCTGCCAGTACCTTGACCCTGAGCATCTCAGCCTCCAGAACTGTGAGGAATAACTTTCTATTGTGTGTAAACCAGGCATTCTATATTTTAATTAAAATACTTTTTTAAGAAAAGACATAATTGATATTAAATCTGTTTAGAACCATGTAACCTAACCTCAGAGGGCAAGGAAGCAGAAACCTATACAACCTAAGAGCTTTAAAGTGTAAATTTTCACCACATTTTATTTATTCATTGATACCCATTTGGCTAATTTCTAACTTCTGGATTATAAGTAATACAGCTATGAACATTCAAATACATGATTTTATGTTGAGTGCATATTTCTCTTGGGTGTATACACAGAACTGTCAGATTACATGACAGCTACTTGCTTAATATTTTCAGAAACTCCCAGGCTACTTTCAAAGTTGATGGATCATTTTATGTGTCTACTAGCAGTATCTGAGGGATCCAACTTCTCTATGTTCTCCCCACACCAAGGGCAAAATTTAATGTGATATTCTTACTCTTTGATTATTAACCTTTAAAATTATTTATTGACTTGTTTATTTTACTTTATGTATATGAGTGTTTTTGCCTGCATGTATATGTATATGCACCATGCATTAGTTTGGTGCCTGAGGAGGTAAGAAGGGAGTGTTGGGTTCCCCTGGAACTGGGGCTATGGTGTTGCAAACTCCCATATGGGTGCTGGGAACGAAACACAGGTCTTCTGCAAGAGCAAGTGCTCTTTACCACTGAGACATCCCTCCAGCCCTGTTCATCTTAAATGAACGTGTTATGCTAGTCCCTCCTTCTGTGTGACTTTAAAATCATTTTTACCTTATAACTCTCAAAGCCAACTGGATCTATGTTCCTGTGAAATCTCACAGTCATCTGATTAAAAATTATCCACCCAAAAAGGAAAATCTCTTCCAAAATTAAAAACATCTAAAGCACACATCATGAACATGTAATGTAAGCAATCCAAGACAAGCTATGAATTAATTAAAAGAGCTCAGGTGAAAGGCTGGAGAGATGGCTCAGAGGTGAAGAGCACTGGCTGCTCTTCCAGAGGACCCAGGTTCAATTCCCAGCACCCACGTGGTAGCTCACAACCCTCAACAACTCCAATCCCAGGGGATCCAAGGCCCTCTTCTCACCTCTAAGGACAGTAGTTCATGCACATGGTGTAGCGATACTTGAGGCAAAATAACCATACACATAAAATACAAAATAAAGGGGGAATTGATGGGGCCAATAGAAAGAGCTCTAGCTAGTAAGAGAGCAGGTGGAGGGGTGGGCATAGGGAGAGAGCATGGAAGCTTCTTGTGTCATTCAAAGTGAAGATGATTGTAGGAAACCACAGGTGATGTTTCATTCATTCACTTTTGGGAAGCTTCTCTGTGCGTGCACTGGGATTCAGGCGAGTGACCCAGACATAAATAGAAGACACCTCATGAGAACTTCTGCCAGGGGAGCTAGGAAGGACACGTTAATAACTGTGTCGTGAGGCAGATGAGGCCTCCCCCTGGCAAGTCCTTGCTGTTGGCATAATAATTCACCTGCTCACCAGTGAGTCTGAGGGAGGGGGACATCGCACACCCAAGCCTATTGCCCACTAACTGTTACATTTTGTTGTGAGACATTATCTTGCTTTGTATCCTAGGCTTGTCTTGAACTTACCACGTAGCCCAGGCTGGCCTCTAATTCATGCCAATCCTGCTCAGCATAGCCAGTGAGGAGATTGCTGTCACTTGGCCCTAATGATGGGCTCCTGGTCAGTCTAAGTAGCTGCTGAGCATCCTTTCAATCGACTGAAGTTGTCTTAGCTACAGCAATCCCACATCCACCCTGGTGTCCCTGCTTTTGTCTTCCTGGTCACCTGGCAAGTCTCACTGTCATGATTCTGACTCACTGCCATTTAACCTGTGGTCCAGGGACATAACCACAAATCCAACCTCTTCATCTCCTCTCAACTCATGCTTCACACTACTAAACTCTTGTTTGGAAGCGAGAGACTTAATAGACATCCCTGTAGAAATCAAGTCAGTAGTTTAATGAGGCCGTGAGTTCTTCCTCGCATTAAAACCAATGCCTCGATAGCAGCTGCTGTGATGGCCAGGGGCTCTCTGATAAGATTTCCGGGAGCTGAATTTGAGAAGAGGAAAGGTTTCCGTGGCATTAGCTGGGTCACTTCAGGGAATGCAGCATGTACTACACACTTGACGTGTTCCATCTGCCTTGAACGCTCTTCCCCTGTATAGTTCACCTCATGTCCTTCATCCTTCCCTCTCTATCACCAGGACTTCCCCAACCACCTATTAAAACACCACCCATTCCCACCTTTCCACAGACTCTGCCCTCTGCTTCAGTCTACACTGTGGTATCAATCACCTCTCGGCACACAGTGTATTTATCTGCCTCCTGCCTGTCTCTTTTCTTCGGCCGGCATTCCTCTAAAGTGAAAGGCTTATCGGCTTTGTACAGGTGCCCAGCAAGAGCTGGCTTTGCAGAAATGACTCTGATGGTTATGCACTTTAAATAGCATGCCATTTTAATCCTCCTTTTTACATGTTATACACCAATACGTCATATAGACAGAGAAACTGAGGTTGGTTATGCAAAATTTAGAAACTATAACGTCACAGTCAAGAGCAGGGGTCATGGATCCAGTCTGGGTCAGAGCATAGCTCAGCCATAGCATGACTTGGTGACGTAGGGCAGGTTGCTGAGCCGTTTTGGCTATAGAATTCCTTACCTTTGAGGGGTGATACTAACAATGGTGCTTCACTGTGATGTGAGAAGCCTCTATTCATATGTCAAGACCTTAAACAGTCCATGGTTCACAGAGGTCGTCAAGCAAAGGTCCAATAGAAATAAAGCGTTCACTAGGGAATACCTTCTAACAAAACCAACCTTCTCATTCTGACTTCTCACTCATGTACAACTTCCTGATTAAAACTGGGCTTTCTGGTTCGCCGTCTACACAGGAAGCGAAGATGTCATTCATCCATCTGGTCTTTATGTGCTTCTTCTCATCATGAACTAGGGAGTTGTTCAAGGCACAAACAGGCCAGGGTTCTAAACTATCACTGAGGCTCAGACTTGGCCAGTGTCTTGCACAATGGCTCAGTGATCCCTAATACCCTCTCTAAACAATACGACCACTTCCTATTCTCCTGTCTATGACAAGTTACACAGAAGAATGTCCAGGGAAACATGGCTTCCACCAAACCCAGGCCTCTTGGCGCCATAGGCTACATCCAAATTATGGCATCTGGAGCCTGTAGCAACAAGCTGCCTGTGCAGGTTTGTGTTGAACGAGGAAATGGAATGTTTGCCCTCACCACAAAGGTAGAGGGAAGCCCCAAGAGCAGCCACAGCCACTCAGCCGCTCTCTAGGGTAGTTCCCTCAGGTTACCTTGCCCTGATGATCATGTTTCATCTCCCAGCCCCTCGGGAGCTCCAGCTGTTTGTTCGCAAACATGTTGAGGAATCCCACGAGGTCCCTGTTATGCTGATAGCGTTCAAAGTGGTGGGTGTCCCGCCGGACTTTGGTGATCATGTGCTTCAGACACGTGTTGTTTGTAAACATGCGGTAGGCACTCTAGAGGAAAGAAGGAAGAGCAGTTGTTAGGCTGCCTGTGCACACAAGGCATGGGAGAGACCAGGTCTTCTCTCAGTATGTATGTATACAGGCTTCTATGTAATTCCAGACCCACGTAGGGCATCAGCCGCAGGAGCAAAGTGACTTGAGGACACAGAAACTGTAGAAAGTGAGGCCCTCTCCATGGCTGGTTTCTAGCTTTCCTGCTTCTTCTTCTCCCCCACCCTCCCCACTTCGGTTTCCCAAGACAGGGTTTCTCTGCATAGCCCTGGCAGTCCTGGAACTCACTCTGTATAGACCAGGCTGGGCTCAAACTCAGAGATCCACCTGCCTCTGCCTCCTGCGTGCTGGGATTAAAGGCATGCGCCACCACCGCCCGACCTGGTTTCTAGCTTTCTAAAGAACAAGCAAGCTGTGGCATTTCTTTCCACACCGGACATTAGGTCCCAGGGTTAGTTTAAGCAAAACACACAATCACAAGTATGTGATGTTGGGGCTAAATATACCACCTGACAGTTAACCCCAACAGTCTGTTCTTCCTCCAGCTTTTGACCAGGTAGGTCACTGGCTCAGAGGGTCAGACAGTGTAGAAGCACAGAGTTAAGGGCCTAGCTGTAGGTAAAATGCTTGCCATATGTTCGAACATCAGAAACACACACACTAACAAGGTGAGTTACTCACACCGCCAACCATGTCTGTGGAGACCACAGGAGGCAGGGACACTCATCTCAACCCCCGCACCTGCCATGGCTGGGTGGGGGCAGATGCTCAGGGAACCGGAGTGTAGTTAGAACAGCTTGGAGACCATACCTCACCATTCTGTCTTGTTTTGGTATCCCCAACCCCACCCCCGTCCATATACATAGCGGCATTTATTAAAATGCAAGTTTAATAAAGTACCATTCTACCACCACCAAAAAAAAAAAAAAAGAGGATTATCTTGTCATAAAGACTACTGTTTAAACTCATCATCAAAGATGGCAAAAACTGCTTGTGTCACAGACTGCCCACACCTCAGGTAATGAACAAATAAATGTATGAGCTAATACGTGTGCTAAGCAGCAAAAGGGGATCTAGGCCCATGAATCACTAGGAAGATGATATCCAGGAAATTGACTAGGCTATGAATGATCCATCCTGGAATCCTATTCCTCACTGATACAGTGAAAGGGCTTCCAATCCTCCTTATTCTCAGCATCCCAGAGGTACTTGGATTGACTGGGTCTGGAGGTCTTTGGGCTTTTCTTAATGAGCTTTGTTATTTCTTAGTCAGCCCAAAGTAACTCCCATAGACATCAAGTACCTGGAAACAGTGTCAACTCAACAACCATTTCCCATCTGTGCTGGGTCAGTGCTATGTGGTTATTAATACCAAAGATGAATACAAGTGACGGCAGTCTCTCCAGGGCCCCTCAGAGTGGTCACATCCAGCCCACACATTGATGGCTCATGGCGAAGCCCTAGGGAGCTCTCTTCCCTTTGGTGCAGCAAAGCCCAGGAAGTGGGAACTCTCCAGCCTGGCTTGTGAGTGTGTTGGGATCTGGAGAATTCTAATAATCAGACTTGGAATGAGAATACACCTTTGTTAGCTTAAGTCACTGGCATCTGATAGTTCCTGGGCTTAGGGTGTAACAAAAAAATGTTCTTATCAGCTCCTTGTCATAGACAGTTTTTGCTTTGCATTTAAAATATTTTTCCCTATCAAAACACATAGAAGGGAAGGAGGGAGGGAGGATGATCAGCCATAATGAACCAATCTCAGATCTTAGTTCCTTAAATTGGACTCTTAAACATGCTGAGGTATTTCAACCTGCCAGTCTAAATGAGAATTGGTTCTGATGGCTGGAGGTTTCGTGTGGTCCAGAACCTCAGGACCACAGAACAGGCAGATGTTCAGGGAATATGAGAGCATGGGGAAAACGACACCATGAAAACAGAGGGACTCACAAAATAAGGTGGAGGTTGCCAGCGAGAAACTTGGACTAGCTAACAGTTTATCCTGTGGTGAGCCCAACGTGAAGGTTTCACTGCCATCAGCAGGCACATGCTTCCTGCACTGGCTCCATGCTCCTCATGTTTCCACACAGCCGTGGCCTGGTGCCTGAGACCACACCAGTCTGTGTGGTGATGACAAAGAGCTTTCAAGACATACTGGGTAACAAGTCTCTCTGGGGACAAACTATTGCATGATGACTGTGTTGAATAGATGCACTGGCCATTGTTCTAAATGGGTGTAGCCAAGCAGACAGGACGCAGTGGTTCCTAATACAGAGCACCAAACCCGTTCCTCCCTTCTGTCAAGAGAGGCAGCAGAACTCCAGCAGAGCAGGACATGGCAGTTAGGGTCAGGAACCTTCCCAGTGGATGGACAGCTCCTTAAGCGTGGGAATCTTACCTGGGTCTTATAATTAATTATGCCCTTTATCTTCCTCCTCCCCACTCAGTGAGACATGGAATACTGTGCCAGGTTTGACTGATCTTGGAAAAAGCATCTATCAAAGTAAATTAAGCGCAAGAAGTCTTCTTTTCTCAGTAGTAAGCAGTAAACAACCTTTAGAACCATAGCCTTTAGAAGCCTGAAAATCATGCACATGGGTGTCGAGGGCTAAAGATAATACTTCTCCAGATAGCTACATTCTCATGAAGTATTTTCGAACAAGCATCTATGTAAGCATATAATACGTACACGGTAGTGAGTATATCTGTATCCATGTATGATGCATGGTGAGCTACAGATACACATAAAGTTTAAAGAGATTATTTGTTCTCCAGCTTGCACAGAATTCTGTTGTCACAGTTACAGAGACAAAGACTCTTCATCCCATTTGCCCCAATTTGCTCAGCTGTGAGGAGTAATAAGCAGTCTCTTGATTTTTTTCAAAACATGCTAAGATCCAAAACCAGGAGAATAAAGGATGTAAAATTGCTTTGAAGAAGTAAAGGTCATTATAGAATACAGGATATATGTAATTAAAAGACTATCTGGGGAGGCGGGGTTACCCCAATCTAGCTATGTCAGAACCGACAAATATAGTAGTAAAACTGTTTTCTACTTGTAGCCTTTGAAGCTTGTGGGCCAGCAGCCCACTTTCTATTAACCAAAGGGTCTCATAACCTATCATTAACTATGTGCTCAGTTCTGCCTGTGCGAAACCCTGAGGAAACAGACCTAAGCAGTCAAAAACAGGAAGATGGTCCATCACAGGGAAAGGAGTGGGAAGAGAGGGACTGTAGACAGAAGATCAGGTTGGAAGAACAGAGGTCACATGGGTGGGGAACACACTAGAACAAACCGGCAGACTTAGCAGAACTAAGACTAAGGCCCGTCCAGCGAAGAGACACTCAGCAGGTGACCTCAGGCTGGATGAGTGCATTGTAGTGGAGGGGGACATTGGTAAGGCCATGCTTCATTTCCCCAATGGGGGTTAGTGATTTCAGCCAGGTAAGTGGATCGGATTCCTTGCCCAAAACAACAACAGCAAGCTAGAAAAGAGTGAATGTGGCCCATTTCATGCCACAACCTCACGGCACTACGCAGGATGAGCCCCCCCGGGATCTGGATGTGGACTCCAATGTGGTTAAGCGAGCAGGTAAATGTCAATGGGAGATGAAGCGCCTTTACATGGGATCTGACCAACAGACCCTTTGGGTTTCCCTTGATGGGCAGTAACACCCTGGTTAGCTCTTTCTTTTGTAGTCTCAGACTGCCTTTCGCAGCCTCCCTCTTCCATGTCGCCCACCTTCCTAGTAAGAAATCAATTCTCAGTGGCTGAGTCAATGGCATCCTTAGCAGAATTTTGTTAAGTTTGGAGCTTAAATGTGTCTTCCTTGGCTAAGTGTTTGAGGTTTGAGAAGAGGAAAAATATTGAAAGGGGTTAAAGGCAATGCCTTGGTCTGTTTGGCAGCAAAACACGAAACACTCAGTTCTTAGCAATCAAGTGCAAGTGCCAAGCTAATCCCTGATTGATTGACGTTGAAGTTTGTCTTTAGAGTTGTGATGGCCAAAGCTCCTCGATTGCTGGTTCTAATTTCACCCAATTCTGTCAATTTCAAAAGTACCACTAAATACTCTACTAATGCATAACACATTTTGTTCAGAAATTCTTCATCAAGACTAGGTATTCCAAATTTAGATTTGGAAAACAACATCCCTGACTCGATAGCAAATGCCTCTCGTGTTCATGGGGCAAATATCAGTGATGTTGTTCATGACTCACTAAACAAAAATTATTATTAGCAAAAGCAAGAAATACTGGTTCCATAATAGGCCAGCTAGCATATGGAAATAATTCTGTATGCTACAGTCGGCATTAGTACTATCATTAACTAATTTGATTTTAAATAATTTTAAATTGTTTTCACCTACCTAAAGAATAACATGGAGGGAAACTTATATTTATTAGCAGAAATACCTATCAGCTCATCTACTATGCAACAGTAGTAACTCTTGATTTTTAAGAGTATGTTTAAGACATTATTAATAAACTTCAAATTAATATTTTTTTCAGTAAGTACTAAGGAATTTAGATAATTGAATGAATGCATGTCTAAAGCTTATTAAAAGTCAGGGTAGTAATTCTTAGCTTTGAAAATATCATTTGGTTACATATAATTAAATGTACTTATATCTAACATAAGTGAGACAAACACAAGCATCTCAACTCCAAAAGACTGGGTGCTGGTAACTAAATCTTGGATTAGTTTGCAGACAGTTTTGAAGAGATCTGATCCCATCCAGCAGAGGGCAGTAAAATCTACCTGAAAGTTACCATGGCTAGAAAGAGAAGTGGGAAAACATGTCAGTTTTTTCAGGGATGGCAACTGTATGCCCGTTCATGTTTTTCTTCCCAGCACATGTGCTTGTGTGATCTCTGCTACATGGGGTTTGTTTCTCATGCTCATCTTTCAACACGAACTCATTTCTTCAAATTGTTTTAATAAAAAAGAACGAGGGGAATTTCAACACTTCTTTGGAATGCTGCATATTTACAATAACATAAATAAGGATTTACTAAAACACCTATAAGCTAAGAGAAGTCAATCAAAAACTAAGAAAATAAAATGTGAATTAAAACTTCAAGAAAGTTTACTTTAAAATATTTTCTACTAATCTCCAAATAAGAAAAAAATATACATATCTCTGCACAAAGGTTATTCCTATTCATCCATAGCTCAAGACCGTAATAAGAAAAACACTAGCTACTTCAATTTACACCAACTATAAGTCAGAAAATAAGATTTCCTAACCTACAGAATTTAAATTTTGTAGACATGCACATCTTTTTAACCAGTAATGAATATAGTTGGGGCAGTAAAAAAAAAAAAAAAAAAAGTGAAGCCTTTAGAGAAGAATTTTTGTTGTTGTTGTTGTGTTTTTTGTTTTTTTTGAGACATGGTTTCTCTGTGTAGCTTTGCGCCTTTTTCCTGGAACTCACTTGGTAGCCCAGGCTGGCCTCGAACTCACAGAGATCTGCCTGGCTCTGCCTCCCCAGTGCTGGGATTAAAGGCATGCGCCACCACCTCGAAGAATATTTTTAACTCCAGCGGGGCTTTCCAGAGAAAGGAATTGTAAAATCACACCAAAGTACAGAACAGAGAAAGTCACACCACCTGAAGAAAAGAGAATGTGAAGGAAAGCCTGGGCAGAAGCTGCTCCAGCCAATGCCCAGTGCTTATAGGCCACAGCTGTGAGCAAGGCAGTGAAGTCATGTTTACCAATTACTTAAAGGACCACACAGATTCCTAGGACTCACTGCCACCCTGCTAGAGCAGAACCTGCAAGGAATCAATCATTTGCATTTATCTGAAAAAGCCTATCAAGTTAAAAACCACAGCTTTAAACCACAGCTCATCAACGGGGTAATGGTACCACAGAGATGAGGAGCTTATAGCAAAGACCAGCCCAGACAGAGAAGTCAGAAGCCCCACTTGGTGATATCTCTCGTAGTCTGAACTCAGTGTGGGATGGCATTCACACTGTAGAAAATGGTAAATGAAAACCAGGCCTTGATTCACTGTTTTGTGACATGTCCAGACTATGGGCCGACAGTCTGACTACAACAAACAAGGTATTATTAAAGCCATCCAGGCACATGTTGTCCTAAAATGTTTACTCTCTGGCCCTTCACAGAGAAAGTTTTGTAGACCAGAGAACTCGCTAGAGACAATAACATGCTAATATCCCACATCAAAGTAAGCTGTTGCATCAGGAACAGCTCCTGTATGTATTACCTGGCAGGGGTCTGGGTCCAGCTCTCCTTTGTCAACACAAAGCCATTCCTGTCCCTGTACACTAATAGGAGTATACATTAATAGGAGTGGAAAAAAAAATCACCAAAATTTTTTTTTTCTCTCAAGACAGGGTTTCTCTGGAGCTAGCTCTGCAGACCAGTCTGGCCTTGAACTCACAGAGATGGACTGTCTCTGCTTCCTGAGTGCTGGGATTAAAGGCGTGTGCCACTACCACCCAGCTAACAAACACCTTCTTCTTACTGTTACTTGTAAAGCATATACTATAATTCCTTTATATTGACATTTTTTTTTTCAAGACAGGGTTTCTCTATGTAGCTTTGAAGCCTATCCTCTAACTTGCTCTGTAGACCAGGCTGGCCTCAAACTCACAGAGATCCGCCTGCCTCTGCCTCCCGAGGTGCTGGGATTAAAGGCTTGTGCCACCACCACCCGGCTATACTGACAAATTTACTTTAAAAAAAATACACGGATACACATACACACATGAATACATACCACAGGAGCTTAAGTAACCCAGGTTGGCTTCCGCTTGATTGGGAGTCAAGGATGACCTTGAACTTGGGATCCTCTGCTTGCCTCTACCTCCCACTGGGGTTAGTTACAGACATACAACACACTTAGTTCAACTGGGTTGGGACCCAGGGCTCGGGCAGACCAAGCAAGCACTCAACCAACTGAGCTGTGTCTCTAGCCCTGGAAGCCTTTTTCTTGTACGTATTCCAAATGGTTAGTTTCCTCTCCAAAATACAGCACATAGCGATCTACTTGTCTTAATTTCTAGTGAGATGCACTAGGCCAAGCCACCCCTAGGTCAAATCACAGGGCCTTTTCACTTGTCTCCCTAACACCAATTGTGCCTCCTAAGACTCATTCAAGAATGAACTCTCAGAAACCCAATTCACTCTCACGAAAGCAACACATTTAGACCAAAGTACATACAAAGTCTAAATTCATTTCCAGATCATGTAAGCACTGTTAATATTCAGTATTCCCGTGCAGCTCTCCAAACTTAACTATATAACACATCCCACTTCTTCCTGCCCCCACGGCATTGCTTTGCTTAGTAAAGATGCTTTACTGCCCCTTGACATTTTTTGGCAGTGTGAATGTGGCTGGCTCCCTTGGAATGCCTATTGGTTACCCAAGTCTCCCGAAGTCAAAGTTGGTTGTTCCCTGTACCCAACCCTGTCATACCACATGATCAAAAATTTCTTTTTATTCATTATTCTCTTATCTATATCTGTCTGTCTTGTTTACCACCAAGTCTAGATTGTTCTAGGGAAATCACAGGGATTTGATAAACAGAATGAATAAACAAACGAGTACAAGCTTGAGTTATCTGATTTTTCTCTACAGCACGAGAGCTTTTGTGTCTTGTGACAATTCTAAATGTTAGTCTATTCCTCTTTGTAGAAAAGTTTGTGATCTCCTAGAATCATGTCACGCACAGGGTTAGGTTCAAGTTTGACTTCCTAGCTTCAAGCCTGATTTCCCTGTGTCCCTTTCTCTCTACACACCAGCACTACACTACTGTACTGCTAGCCCAGCTTCAGTGATCAACTATACCGTGACCATGACAGTCTCGAGGATCTTACTTTACAGACTCTGCTCCTTCTATTTAGACTTCTCTTGATGTCTGTGTTTGTGGGTCAAATTCCTATTTGGCTTTCAGAATCCTTTGCATTTCCATCTATAAACCCTTTTCTGTGCATTCCCATCTACCTGACCTCTTCCCCGTGCATTCCCATCTCTGACCCCTTCCCCGTGCATTCCCATCTATCTGACCCCTTCCCCATACATTCCCATCTATATGACTCCTTCCCCATGCATTCCCATCTATGACCCCTTCCCTGAGCATTCCCATCTACATGATCCCTTCCCTGTGCATTCCCATCTATCTGACCCCTTCCCCATACATTCCCATCTATCTGACCCCTTCCCCATACATTCCCCATCTATCTGACCCCTTCCCCATACATTCCCATCTATCTGACCCCTTCCCCATACATTCCCATCTATCTGACCCCTTTCCCATACATTCCCATCTATCTGACCCCTTCCCCATACATTCCCATCTATCTGACCCCTTCCCCATACATTCCCATCTATCTGACCCCTTCCCCATACATTCCCATCTATCTGACCCCTTCCCCATACATTCCCATCTATCTGACCCCTTCCCCATACATTCCCATCTATCTGACCCCTTTCCTGTGCATTCCCAGTGGGGTTACACACTCAATGTTCCTGTGCATCCCTTCTGCATAATCGTCAAAACACTGCAATGTGTTTTCAAGGCTGAGATTCCAAGACCCATGGGTGCTGGCATCTATATGTTCCTAGGACTTAGCTCAGTGCCTAGTATATAACAAGGAATTAATAGAAAGTTGGCAAATGTGCAAAAGCCTAAGCCCTCATGCAAGATGTGAAGACAAATACCATGCTATTTATGCTCTTCTTCCACCCAAGTCATTTTTATTCTAAGATAAACCTGTAAACTGGGACATATGATGAGTAAATCAGGTAGATGCACATACTGACGAAGTTAGACAGAAACACAAGAATATCAGTAAACAGGTGCACAGTAACTACCTCACAGACACCTCCAGGTACCAGAACTATGCCGGGGTCTACTTTCCCCTTTGGTCTAGTCTGATTTTCCTAAGATGTTTAGTTTGTTTTTCCACACTCAGTATTTCCCCCCCCCCCTTTCTAACTTTCCCGTTATTGTAGTGACTAATGTGAGATCATTACTATTCAGGGCCATCCTCAGTGTCCAATCTTCCGTTTCTAACCCACCAAATCTTGCCAACTTTCTGCTGCTTCCTCTCCTGCTGGGGCCTTCCCTAGTTGAGGCTTCTCTCAAGTCTTGTCCTGATGAATGGATTCTACCTAGCTGAACTTATAGGCAATATATCCTTTATTTATTTAGATCACTCCATATACAATTATGACAGCCTTTCTCCAATTAACATCTTCAGCAAAGCTGTTCTCTCAACACCCAGAAACTTGTGCAATGATCCTCCTGGTATGGTTGATTGTGCGCCCTTCCCCCGCCCCGATGCATTCACTGAAACCTAATCACCAATATGATGACATCAGGAGGTAGCTCGGCAGTGGATAAGGCGTAATGAGGATCCTGCTGAGTGGGATCAGTACCTCCTAAAAGCAGAACCGAAGGCAGCCCTCACATCCTCTCAGGAAGGTACAACCCACGAAAAAACATCGCCTGACTCCAGATCAGCCAAAATGATCCTGGACTTCTCTGCCCCCAAGATTGCAGAAAATGAATGGACTCTTGCTATTATTATAAGCCAGTCAAGTCAGCTCTAAAGGTTTTTGCTTTGGTTTGTTTGGTGTTGGATGTCTGTTACATATAGTAGGCAGTTTATATGGGCTTAGTGGTTGAAGTCGCAAGTCACTTAACACAGAGTTTGGAAGACACCAAGCGCTCAGGAAATACTCTGGCGAAGCCTGTGGTCATTACATGCGTGAGGATCATTTTCTTCAGCCTGGATTTTTGCTACTCACAGGGTTAGAATGCAGCACAGTGAAGAACTCTGGGCTGATGAGGAACTTCACAGGAGGCGACTGTAACAGCAGCGTGAGCCTGGATCTGGAGGTAGAGTGAGGCAGGACGTTCTCCCGGCGGAAATCTAATCAGACAGACCAAAGGCTTTCAGAACTAAACAAGTCAAATGGAACTTATATCATGTGCTATGATTCCAACTCCCTGAAACTACATTCTTTTATTTGCCAAAAAAAAAAAAAAAATGCATGCCTAAACCTGACTGTTCTTAATGACACTACAATGATACTGGATATCATTTCTAGTTGTTATCAATGTCACAAAGCATCCACAGTTTTTTGTTTTGTTTTTTTTAAGAAATGGCCAGGCTCTTGTTCCACATTGACCCAGGTTCTGAAGCTGTGGTGATTTTCAATCTATTTGGTTTTGTGATACTTTTCTCAGAACCCGTAAAAGGTGAAGTATTAGGAAAGACTTCTGTCAGATTATTTCTTCCTTTCTTTATAAGTTGTCTTATCAGATCTACAGAAGTGAAAGAATTCTCTTAAAGAAGAGCCCAATTCTTAGAAATCCGTGTTCTTTTTCTGTGTCTCTGAGGTTGCAGGCAAAGGCCTCTCTTACCTGCGCTGGCTTGGTGGAAGTCGGCTTCCTCCCCTGCCCCGTCCACAGCACTGGCATTTTCCTCGGGCCTCTGGCTAGTCATGGTTCTGCGGATGCTCTGATAACTGAAAGCAGGGGTCTGCAGTTACATTCCAGCTGGCGGACGCTGCCCGAGAGCCCAGAAGTTCCAGGCTCCCATCCTCCACCTCACAGAGCTACCTGTTGCTTTAAGTAAATGACAATGCATCGAAGCTATTTATAGACCATTTTCCTGACAAATTAATAAGACTTAAAACTGTGTCCCTTAGCCAAAGAACTATAATAAAAGAAAAAAAAAAAAACAAACAGCTTTCTGTTCCACAGCAATTAGTGTTTTGGTGAAGAATGGCTGCTGTGGAAGGTTAGGTGGATAAAGCTGCATCGCAAGGGAAGATTCTAGAGGTCAGAAGTCCAGCTTCAGAGCCTACATGTGTAAACATGCCTTACTAAAACTCAGTGTGTGATAGGAATCATTAAGATTAATTTCTCAGCAGCTTCCCAGAATGCAAGTGTGTATCTATGTTTATATTTCATTTTCTTTCTCCCAAGAGAAGTCCAATGGAGTTTACGACACCTACGGCCCAGTGATGGGACATCAAAGTTAAAAGAAGCAGCCAAGTTTCCTGTCCTCCCCGTCCGTCTGTGTAAGAACCCAACCACAACAGAGAGCAGGAACCGTAGGAGGTGTGTGCTCACCGCCGGTTCAGCTGCTCCATTTGCTGTATGGAATTAGATCTCTGCAGGACCTGTGGGGCAGGGGGAGCTGTCGGCCGCTGCCACGTCGTGGTTCTGTTTACGTGATCCACGTAGAAGATCCTGCCGTGGCTGTCGATGCGTGCCTCCCAGTCTAAAGAGCAGGAAGGCACCAAGAGGGGTGAGCGGAGGAGCTGGGCCGGCAAGGTGGTTCATTAAGTTCAGCACAAGTTCTCGCTCCTTCACACACTATAATTTGTGGCTAATAACACATACCTCACAGCGTAGTCCAGCATGCCTCCCCAATCCACTTGGGAAACTGCTGTTACTAGCTATTAAGTCTCCGCAGAATGCATGAGATCAGACTCTTAAAGAATTTCTAAAGGTAAAGAACCTTTTCATGTTGCCTACCATCATCATCCTTTACACATAAGCATCCGCTTTAAAAGTACATGTAGGGTGGTATCATAGTATTTTTGATAGTTTCACACCAAAAATGGTATTGGTGTTTTTCACCCAAATTTCCTCTTTCTCTGTTTTTCTTTGCACCTTTCCCGTCTCACAGCTTAGCAGACATTTCCGTGTGCATTTATGCACAATAGTGATAAATGTAGGTATTAAATGGACAGTAGCTAGCCGGACACACACTTCACAGTAATCAGCCAGCATCATTATCTATACATATCAGTCTGCTCTCTCCTGGAGAGAAACATATTTTTTAGAACAAGGACAACTTCTCGTGCGTTCAGTAAAATTGGAGGACAGTCTAGTCTTCAGAACCAGGTGTCTTGCTCCTATGACTAGGTGGCCCCTTCTTATTTAAGCTAATGGAACATGGTCTGATCTTTTCAAAAGATAAATTTTCAGAATTTATTACCGTTGGGAGGAGGCCTTTATATTCGAAACATGAAAACATCAGAGACCCATTCTTTGTTCAGAAAAAAAACCCCAGATATTTCTGAGTAAATTAATTTAAAAATTAACAAACACTTTTCTCCTGAGAAGTTGAATTGGCTCAACTTTTCCAGGTTATCACAAAACTCATCACTGACTCCCTGGATCTGGTGCAGGAGCCCACGAAGAAGGCATGAGCTTTCCTCACAGAGGGAATGGAACAAGTACCCTGATCTAGTCCTTATGGTTGCAAAGCCCTGCACCGTAGGCCCAGCCTGCTCTAGACCACACTATCGATTCAGCTGTGGGTGGACAGGCATCTTATACTGACCGGGGCACTGCCAAATAACAACTGCCAAGAGAAAGGAAATTGAGTAGCGATAAAGCACCATAGCCTCTCAACGAACACTACTTACTTCCAAGGGGAGGGGGTAGAGTGAAGCCCCTATACAACTGGATTCTTTGGGTGCAGCTACAATTTCATCAACAGGGCATTCTGGAAGACTTCATCTCACGCTCGGTGTGCCTCATGGACACATGGTAAGCATGTCTGAGAAGCATTTTCCAAAACCCTTTGCTCTGCCCTACAGTTCTGTTTTCTTCCACACACGCTTGTCTATCTTGGACATCTCAAGATCTCAGGTCTCCTGTCTCATGCGTATCTTGTTAGAGCTGGGAAAATCTACCCTCTGACAGCATGCCAAGCCAAATTCACATGAAAACAACTAGCAGTGTTGTCCACAAGACTGTTTATAGTAGCTCTCAGTAGAAAGAAAAAATACAGAATAGGTCAATTAGAGATTGAAAAAAGAACAGAAAGCTAAGTAGAGGAGTCAGAAAAAAAAATGTGGCCAAGCTTCCAAGATACGGCTGTTACTAAAAGCTGGCTCTGGACTTCTGGCAGCTGAAGCAGAAAGAAAACACATTGCTGCATGCTTTCCACTTCCTGACAAAAGCAAGCTTCAAAAAAACCCCAACCTTCAGAGATGGAATTGTTTCCTTGGAAATAACTACATAAAGATCAACCTAACTAGATGTGTAGGCAGCCTGTTTAACAGCTTATGGGAATAGTAAAATGGAGACATCTGGAGGAAGGATCCCCCAATACAGTTACCACTGTGCCTTGTACAAACCATACAATAAGAGAACAAGTAATTTTAAATGATACAGTTCTACAAAAAGTAATGATCCTTTTATTTACCTTCCAACAAAGACCAGGGACAACCCTAAATTGCCATTCATTAAAGACATTTTTTTTTTAAAATGTACAATTGGAAGAAAAAGAAACCAGACCCACAAATTTGCTCTCTAAGAATATAGAAACTGGATTACTTTGAAGGCTCTTCTTAAAAATAGCAGATCAGAGCCACAACATTGCTGACTTCAAGTGAGTGTTTGGCATTGGGATGGGAAAGACTGCTAATGCTTTTGGCATTCTTCCCACCCAAGTGGTCAATATCTGTAGGGTGATTCACTACCATCATCACCAGCATAGTTATTCTGAAGGGTATAACCTCTTGTGTGTCTTTCTATTGGATCTGATTTGGTCTTCACATAAGAATGCATGTGAATACTCACTGTACACCACCATGGTTTCTTTTAGAGGGGTGCAATTAGACAGGGATGGGCAGAGCTAGAAGGCAAGGCCTGGACCCTTCCTGTCTTCCACCACAGTGTAACATAAAGTGAACCGTCAGGATGGAAGGAGACGGAGAACAATGGCCGCAGTGGGTCTCAGGCATTAGAACATTAAACTGGGATAAGAGGTATGGTTTCCATGTGTGGTTTGTTACATCCTTGCTGGAAGTCCTTCACAGAGCTACCATGTCTCCAGGGATCACCATTTTATTTTTTTATTTTAATACAGAGGTTTTGTGCCACTTGTATAAAGTACAAAATATGTGATCTGGGCAATCAGGACAGCAAGGTAGGAAATTGGTGGCTGAGGACACAAAAAGATTTTCTAAGGTACAGGTTGAATAGTGTGTCCTGCTCAAAAGATTGTAGGCTGAACTTACTCTTTGGTGTTGTACTTATTCCGATAAAAAGTATTAAAAGTTCAAGTAGCTGCATACTTTCCTTGTTCCTCGGGGGTTTTTGTTTTGTTGTTATTGTTGTTGTTTGTTTTTAAAACATAGTCTCACTATGTGGCCCTGGATAGCCTGGAACTCACTATGTAGACCAGGCTGGACTTAAACCCACAGAGATCTGGTTGCCTCTCCCACCTGAGTGTTGAGACTAAAAGTGGCCTTCTGTAGTCTTTGATTTTTAAGAAGTATCTTTTGAAATTAAATGTATCTTCTTTTCCATGAAAGTCAATCTTAAACTCCAAGGACCGAATCCCTAAAAATTTTGAGAGTAATTATAGTTTTCAGAGTCAGTGACTGGTTTTAGGTCTTTGATTTAAAGGATGCTTTAACCATGAAAGGGAAAAATCGCAAAAAGTCAATGCTTCTCACTGTGTTCTTCCAATCCTGCCTATCTATACCCACTATGTAAGTAACATCACCCTGACAGGGAGGCAGCTACTGGGAGCTACTGTCCCTGCCCCTGACTATTCATCCAGCATCTGTTCCTAGGGAAAAACTATCCTGGGGGCCAGGGGAGGAGGGCGGCAGATCTGCATCAATTCCACACTGCCTCCTGTGTGGCCATGAGTTAAGCCACAGTTACCCCAGAGCCGATTTGAAGAGAAAGGAAGCCATTTTTCTGAGTGGCTATGTTAGCCAGCCTGTCTTCCCTTTGATCTTGAGGCTAAAAAGACCAAGAGGGTCAACCTGATAATGCACTGGGTGGCCTCAATCCTGAAGCTCCTCTATGTGCCAGCACCACTGATCACTCATGACAAGATACAGCATGTTTTAAGACCCCAGGTTTCTCCCAAGTGTCGTGTGCACTCCAAGGCCCAGAGTTTTCCTATTTCCTACGATTGGTAGAGCACCTCTCGGCCAGTGATTGGAGGCCCTCACATCTCAGATCATGCTCATGGGCCAAAGCAGGAGTAAGTCCCTGAGAACCAACTGGTAGGTCATTATGACAGATAAGTAACGAACAGAGTTCAAGTCTGTGCCTGGATCCAGGGACAGGAGAGGGGCTGGAAGCAGCCGCAAACACCTCCTTTAAATTAAATAGTTCAGACAGATGTTCAAAAACTGTCACCAGGCCATGCAGCCTACCATGTGACCAGCCACAGCGATTAGCTGATAATGTCTGAGCGAGTCCCTACTGGATTTTTATTTTATTACAAGTACTACTACTACACTACTACTATTATTATTTTGGTTTTTCAAGACAGGGTTTCTCTGTGTAGGCCTGGCTGTCCTGGAACTCACTCTGCAGACCAGGCTGGCCTCCAACTCTGAGATCTGCCTGCCTCTGCCTCCCAAGTATTAAAGGTGTGCATGACCTTCGCCCAGCTCTAATTGGCTTTTTAACTCTTTGAAGAGCAGTGTAAGTTTTTTTTGTTGTTGTTTTGTTTGTTGGTTTTTTTGTTTTTTTCGAGACAGGGTTTCTCTGTGTAGCTTTGTGCCTTTCCTGGATCTTGCTTTGTAGACCAGGCTGGCCTCAAACTCACAGAGATCTGGGAAGAAAGGTGTGTGCCACCACCGCTCAGCCGAAGAGCAGTGTAAGTTTGCTAGGTACTTTTTTCTCAGCATCTGGTAGGAAACAAATACAAGAGAAGAAGAAGAGTCAACCTTGAGAAGCATCCAGACCCAAAGTGCACTGGTTCCATGGCTTGTTCTTCCAGGATGGGGACAGCAAGGTTCATGCAGAGCAAAGGCTGCTGCTCATCTAGACACAAGCACTGAACAGGGCCCATCTATCTGGGTCAATTCAAGGTGGCTCACACAGTCACTGTAACTCCTCTCATAAGATAAGGATGTCCCCAGATGGGGTCCTGCTGTATAAGCCTCTCCCACAAGAAGAGAAAGGTGTACCTCCCCAGGTCTGACCTCAAAACACAATATAATGAGGTTGCAGCAAATCCCAGAACTTTCTACTGTGTCCAGAGTGTTTCTGGCACCTAATAAACAGCATGCCACCATAAAAGTCTGTGGTGATATTTTGTTGTGTGCTCTAACAAATCAAGCTTGCCTGAAGATCAGAGGGCAAAGCCAGCCACTACTTAGCCATAGAGGCCAGACAGTGGTGGCACACACCTTTAATTCCAGCACTTGGCATCTGTGTCTTTGCTCCCAATACTTGGGAGGCACACACCTTTAATCCCAGCACTAGGGAGGTTGAAACAGGAAGTGACATGGCTGGGCAGAGAAAGGAATATAAGGCGGGAGGAGACAGGAGCTAGGTCTCTTTCAGGCTGAGGCGTTGGTGAGGTAAGAGGTGGTGGCTGGCTGCTCTGCTTCTCTGAGCTTTTGGCATTTACCCTGATATCTGGCTCCGGGTTTTTATTGAGACCAATTAGGATTCATGCTACAAAAGCTACCTTAGTGCCTGTACAGACAAAAGGTCAGCTTTACATTCACCTCTCCACACAGCTTGCTTCTCTTCTAACCTGGGATTAGACTACTAGATCTGGGGGAAAGGAATGTCTCTGATTCAGCTTTTCCTAGTATGGGACCATAAACAAGTCCTTGGATTTGTCAGGGTTTCATGCGCACAGGACAAGAATCACCCTGTCGGATATCTATGCCTCCTTTGATAAACTACAGATAAGACTTCCTTAATCTATCTTTCAAAATTATTATAACTCAGAAAAATTAAGGAGAGTATGTGCCTTATAAAGTATAAGGATGCAAAGCACGGCATAATTCTGAGTTATTATAAAAACAGTACTTCTTAAAGTACAACTGTCAGCTGGGCTGTCGTGGCGCACTCCTTTAATCCCAGCACTTGGGAGGCAGAGGCAGGTGGATCTCTGTGAGTTCGAGGCCAGCCTGGGCTACAGAGTGAGTTGTAGGAAAGCCAGGGCTACACAGAGAAACCCTGTTTTGAAAAAAAAAAAAAAAAAAAGAGGGAGAGAAACTGTCAACCTCAACACAGGGCCCTTAGCGGAGCCACAGATTTAAGTCAGAGACACAGCCAGAAGTAGCAGAAAAAGGCCAGGTCAGGAGGGGATAGTCAGCCAGGCAAACAGTCAAGTAACCAAACAGAGTGTTACAAAGATGAGCCATGGGAATGAGTACACAGCTGAGCAGCCATCAGGTGTGGAGACCCAGCCTTGCCCGTCAGCAGAGTCTGCAAACTTCCAAGCTGATTGTTACTGTGACACGTGTGTACCTCTCATTTTTATAAAGACATACTTTAAGAGCTGAGCTTTTGAAATGAAAAGACCTGGTTACCTATTCTTTCTGAAATGTCATTTGCTGAGTGTGTGCGGAGACGTGTCTCTCTGAAGGCACACTGGAAGTTTAGATGGGACAAATCTTGGTTGTGTCAAGGCTGTCCTACCGTCTTCAGATGTTTGACATCCCTGTCCCCTCCTCCTGAAGTCCAGCACCACACTGTTGTGAGGGAAGGCAGTTCGTGGACTCTGGGGTGGCTGGCACTCGGCACCGCTACCAAAACAACTGAACAGGAATAGGCCTTAAGATTCATCTGTATGCCATCACTCATTAAACAAGGCATACTGCTGGATCACTTTTACTCTTTGGGATTATCATCAAATGCTGTAAAATGCCAACTGTTTGCCAAGAAAAAATTATCCATATAGTTCTATTATCAGTGTTTAAACAAGGGCATTGAGATATCATAAATTGAGATGCTAGTTTCAGCAAGAAAGCGTCTATTAAAAATGTAAGCTCTAGATCAAAATTATGTCCAAAAAATACTAGAGTAACCTGATGTGACTGGAGGGAGCTTATTACCAGGACACTCATGCAATGCTATGCTTCCTTTTCCAATGCCCAGGAACTCCTGGACTGATCCACGTGCACAAACAACCTCTGCCACAACTCTCTTCTGCTGTTCCCAATCCACTTTGCTCCAATTATACCAAAATATCCCCCAAGAGCAGTATTTGATTTTTATCCAAATGTATCAAAAATGGAGGGATCTGTGTCCAGCAGAATTCCAGGAGGACCAGGCCAGTTATTTACAAACTACAACAGTAGCATTCAGCTCTCTCCAAACCTCACCAGTGAGTATGTCAGAATCAGAACTGCTTGCTGCTTTCTCTTTACAACCCATTATTTAAAGTACATGAAGGCCCCCACGTGACAGAACAGGTGTGAAGAGAGCCGAGAAGAGGGTGAGGAAAGAGGAAAACAGTACATCACCGGGCCTCTCTCCAGCTGCTTCTCCAGCAGTGCACTACGGAGCCCCATCTCAGCCACCACCGTGAACTGCTCTCCACATACTGCTGTCAGGGACTCCAGACATTTAAATAGACTTCATCTTCCATGCTGATTACGAGTGGGTTAGTGTCGCTTAGGCCGTGAACCATTTCCCCCACACCCCTAGTCCTCAAGCATCTATTCAAGTGCTCTGTGTCTTCTGGGAGTAAAAGAATGAAACACCCTTTAAATCTTCAAATAGCGGTTATATCCTCCCCCCAAAATGTAGGCTAATTTCTGAAATTAATAATATGTCCTGTGTATCCTAAGGAAAAAACTAAGATCCCTGTGCTTAACAGTTTAAACTGATGGAAGAGACAAAAAGCCAGTCCATTAAAGGGTGAGGTTCTTCTAACTCTTAGACTTTCTACTCCCTAAATGAAAGTCATGCTCCCGTGAAGAATAATTTAAAAGATTAAAAAATTTTCAGAGTCATGACATTTACACCAGGGGCAGAACAGTGTTTGCTCTTCCTAGCTGCCCTTTCATTCAGAATAGTACCAGAGAGGAGTGACCATGCAGAGCATCCCAGATTACAGCTACTTGGTCATCTCCCAGACACGTTCTTCTCCAGGACCCATGGAAACGAGCTGCCTGTTACCCCGTGCACCGCCAGTAGGGCAAGCCTTTGGCTAACAGCTGCTCACTTGGTGGGAGAGCCTCGTCCACCCTCTGGTACCGGCTGACGTCTTGCCGCACTGAAGGTAGCGACCGCAACGGCTGGTGGCCATTGGCTTGGGAACCTAGGATTAAAGGTAAAAAGTTAACCCAAGTTACTCGGGTATTGCTTCCCCTTTTGTGTCAAAACAGGTGTCTCTCTCTATGCACACATGTGCACGCACGTGTACACACACACACACACACACACACTCACTAACTCACAAGAAAACACACATCTAGGATAGATGTACTGGGATTACATATGTAATCCCAGGATTTAGCAGATTGACAAAGGAGAATAGAGAGCTTTAGGCTAGCCTGGGCCATACAGGGAGACCCTGTCTGAATAAAAAGCAAGCAAAGAAATCAAACATCAACCGTAGGCAGGGATGTCTTATATACTCTCTTTTTTTCTCATTTCCCACATGGATTAGGAGCACAGAAGAGGTGACCCTGGAGAAATGTCCCAGCAGGCATCTTTCATTGCCCCTCACTGCCTCTAACTTGCTCCGGCACTTTAGGGTCACAAAGTGACCACAGGTTAACGAAAAGCAAAAGAGGGGTCAGAGGGAAAGAAAATGATAACTTAGGTAGAAAAATAAATCACACAATAAGAAAACAATTCCTAGGGCTGGGATGGACCTCAGTCACATAGCACTTGCCTAGCGTGTCAGCTCAAGGCTCTAGCATCAATCCCCACTCCAGAAGAAAAGGAGTAATTCCTATTTGAGCCTTGTACTATTTAGGCACGTAAAACTGCCCTTTCTCTTCTCATAGCTTTTTTCTAGAACATTAGGAATAAACATTCCTGGGAGCCACGTTCACCGAGATTCGGGACACATTTTGGTCTGAATCTGCAACGTGAACTTCTTTCCTCCTGTTCTCCGTCTTCACACATTAGGACCCTCGCCTAACACAACCGACATCTCTTGGACAAAGTTTTCATGCAAAGCCCACACCAACTGTCTGTCCCGGAGCTTTAAGAAAGAGGTGCTCCTGAGAACCCCTACCTATTACAAAAAGGTTGTGGTTGATTTTCGTATCTTAAGATTGAGGTCTGCTGTTTGTCAGGCCTCTTACGACAGCAACAGACGATCCAATGTTTTAAAAAGACTGAATTGGAACTCAGGTCTTTGGGCATAGAAACCACACCACCTTCCTTCCTAGCTCTGTGAATGGTAAACGATTAAGCTCTCGGGCTGGCCTCTCCAGATCTGGGCTGGTAGACCAGATGCACAAGAAGGGCATCTGTTTCCATCTCTTCCCCTTCCTAATCCTTTTGCTAATCAGTGAACTCCAGGTGAGGAACTCACCTCTCTCTTCACCGACACATGCAGGCTGCATTATAATTTACACGGAGGGAAACAGTAAGCCTTCTTTTTGAGCAGTTATGCTTAGGCCCAGAGTCATGCTGTCTTCTATAGCCTACCTCCAGTGGCGCCCTCCTCCTGGGCAGTGGCCCCTTCGCAGGCACCTTGGGTTTCCCCAGCATCCCCATCTTCCTGGGGCTGGCTCTCAGTGTCAGCAGCAGGAGCAGCAGCAGCTCCCTCCAGACTCCCCCTCCTCTGCCAGACCTCCCCCAGCTCCCCCTGCTCAGATGCAGCAGCAACGTCAGCCCCTGGCCCTTCCTCTTCCCTACTGGGCACCTGCACAGTAGGTAAGGAGCCTGGAGCGCAAATGGACTCCTGCGACCCCTCTGTAGGGCCCGACCCCTCTGTAGGGCCGCTGCTGGTGGGCTCAGCTGCACAGGCCCCATCTTCTTCTTCTTGGGAAGAAAATGCTGGGGTTTCTGGATATCGAGCACTCTCCAGAGATGAGCACCGTGTCTCCACCGAGGACAGCTGTGTGGTGACGCTGTCATTGCATGAGCTGTCAGCACCTTCCAGGTCACTCTCTCCCTCCGGCCTGGTGCTGGCCTCACTCACACTCTCTGTCCTGGCAGGGTCACTGGGTTCTGTCTCAGAGGACACCTGGGAAGGTTCAGATCCCTGGTCCAGGGACTCGGTCTCACTGGCAGCTCTGCGGCTCCCTCCAGATGTGTCAGAGGCTCCTGTGTCTGCGCCACTTGTGGGCTGATCGGCCTCTTGAGAGCCTGACAATTCGGTGCTGCCCTGGTCAGCACTGGGATGGGGCTCCAGGCTGGCTTCGTTGTCATCAGGGGCTGCACTTGAGGGCAAGGAGCTGTCTGCAACCTCTGGAAGGTTCTCTGGCCTCTCCTCTAAGGGAGCAGCTTCATGCACAGAGGCATCCTCATTTTCAACGGGGTTGTCGTCCTCTGGCTTGGTCTGAGATGCCAGGCTCCCAGCATCACTTCTGGATGCCCTGCTGAACATGATCAGGCCTCCTTCCTCCTCCAAGGAAGACGGGTAGCCGAGGTCTTGCTGGAACTCGTGGTCTTCTTCATCCGAGTCTATATGAAGCATCGCGTTGAGTCTTGTGTCAGTGGGAAAACTACTCCTCAGTTTGGGAGAGGCTCCCAGGGACCGCTCAGAGGGGGTGGCTGCCCCTGGCCTGGAGGGGCCATTGTGTTCAATAGCATCTAAGTAATCATTGAGTGAATCCTGGCGGCCTCTGGGAGGTGAGGTTCTTGAGGAAGTAGAGATTAGGTCCTCTGTGTCAATCTCCAGAGTAGAGCTAGTCCTGAAAGAGTGCTTGGGGGTCCCATCAGCAGCGCTGTCCTCAGACACTGGCCCGTTAGCGCAAACAGTGCCGTCATGATGGCTCCCCGGCATATCCTCGTCATCGGAAGGGCTGCCTAGGTCTCCGTTAACAGTGCTGACTCCAAGAATGGTGCTAACAGCTTCTGGAGATGCATCTGAGTGAGAAAGGGGCACTTGTGAGCAGGAGGAAGAAGATATAAAGATCGATTGTCCTGAAACTAACCAGTTTGCTGAGTTCCGTCATCCCGCATGACCCTGGGCATCATCACCAGCTGCTAAGGGTCACCACCCCTTGCTAAATGAGTATCCTGTGTAAAGCTTGGTGCAGGAGGTGTGGATGCAATCGCCTGCAAGAAACTTCAGCCTTGCTTCAGACACAAGCCTAGAACTTGGAGCAGTCTTGGCTAACCAGACTTTCCGAAGTGCTTTGAAAGCCATTTCATTTTTAGCCCCGGACACAGAACAATCCTGCTTAAATGCTAACTATCAACGGAGTAAATCTGACACGTGCTTATGTGTTTACACAGACACCTCACCTTCGTGGACAGAAGATGTGACTTCTACTTTAAACTGGAGGTAGCCACTCACGTGGTCAGCTGGGAGCCTTCTGCCGAGGTTATAGCTGAGCATTTGATCACTGTAGGAGGAGAAACGGCCCTTCATCCTGGTTGTACCCTCACCTTCTTCCCACAGGCCGCCACCCCACGCCCCACAGACCACCCTTGGAACTTTCAGAATTTTAAGTAAATACAGGCTCAGGCACAATATGACCCGATGTGTTATATGATCCATTTGCACAAGTGACCCAGGCACAAAAGAAAGTCTCGTTTGGGACACATTAAAGGAGAGAGAGAAAACACAAAACCGGGCCGCTCCCAGACGGCAGCCCCAACTGTGTGAGAAGGAGAGGGGGCTGACCTCCCCTCCCTCACCTACAAGGTAAGGAATGGGGCTGCTGGCTCTCATTCTTGGGAGCCTGGCCTACCACTGAGTCCCAGGGCCTAACAAGGTGTTCTGTAGTGAGGGAGAGGACCACACCCCATGTCTGGTGCTACAGGGGACCACAACTGGACTGCTCATTTTTTGGCCTGTCTCGGTGCTAGTCTTAGGCTGCTGGCTTTCCCAAAGATGGAATTATCCAGCTATTTCAAGTCCGCATCTATTTCCCAGATTCAAATGCAAGCAACTCTGAGTCACATGATTTACTAATTACAGAAAACCACCAAAAGGCTAATGAAATCACACCATTTCTGCTCTCACACTGCCCTCTACTGGCTGTTTTGGAAAGAGACGCGTCTGCACCACTGTACAGTACAGAGCCTCTGCTTAGCTTTGTAGCATCAACCTTACGTAGCTCTGTTTTGTGAACACACCCTTAAGTGTATATATAATCGCAATCTACCAATTGGTAATTCACCTGAATTCCTAGTCCAGCTCTTAGACGTTTCTAATTTGGGATGTCATGATTTTTGTCCTAGATTGATACTATCAGTGTTTTGCTTCCTCATATGGAGTGTTTACGGAGTGACAGGCACATGTTGCTGAGGACTCTAGGGATATATTGTTCTTTCCTCCCCTGGACACTTGGTAGGGAGCATCAACCCTGCTATCTAGAGGGAGCCATGAAGGCACAGCTAGGAAGCTCCTGGATGACAGACCTGAGATGAGACCTGTATTATCCTGCTGCAGACGCCCCTGGCAGGCATCCTCCACAGCACAAGCTCATCTGACACAGCCTGTGGTTCCAGGCTGGTTTTGGCGGAGCTTCTCACACTGCCATTTTACTTGTGGTATACCTGAACATGATGCAGCTGTCCATCCTCTCACTGGACTGGGAGTTGAAACATACCATTACACTGGGATGTTTGACAGAACTGCATGACAGCTATCGTCAGCATAAAAGCAGGGACGCCTCTTTCTGCTGCTCACCACCGCAGTCCTGGGTTCCCAGCATTTAGAGAGCACACACAGAAGTGCTTGCACACTCGTGTGTGTGCCCAGGAACAATTCCTGTGGCCCTGTCTCTACTTCCTGGTGTTTCTTCCGTCTCTTCTGACACTCAGTCCTCTAATAAAGCCACCATTTCCTTGTTACGAGAGACTGATGGCTCCCCACTTCTCCCCAAAAGTAATGATGTGGATGGAAGATTCCCAAAAGCAACGGTTACGGTGGAGAATGGGTGCTTTGTATGAGTCCTATGGAAAGGACTGTGCCCCACTGTTTCGGGGACTGTCTCATCTCCATTACTCAACATAGCTCTTGACATTTAGTAGGCACTGATTGTATACGTAATAACCAACTGCCAAATGAGAACCTCTATTTGGAAGAATTTTAACTTAGAAAAGTCCTCAGTTCATCTATTCCACATCAAAGATCCTCTGGGAAGAGTTTGCTACTGCACGGAGTGCCCGTCTGTGGGCTTGGTCCTCCCCCCGGGCTTGTCCAATCCTACTCCGACTCAAACTACCTCCTGCTGTGATATATCATTAGGAAGAATATGCTATACACTACTATTATAAAAAATGAACAATAAAGAATTTCCTCAGGTGCCTGAGGCATTTTCTACTGATCAGGGGAAGTGCTAAACATGGGACCATGGCATGTCTTTCAGGAAGAAGTCCAGCCTTGCCATGAACAATGTTACAGCTAAACAGATGCTTCAAAAATAGAGTAGGGAGTGTGGCTTATCCCATACAGCCATACCTTGGACATTTTCAACTATTTCAGATAGCCACAGTTCACCAAACATGTCAAGTAGATAGAAAAAAATAACCAGGTCAGAAATATTAACATATGCCAGTATCTGGTATGATGGCAAGGCTTTTAACCCACTCACAGAGAAACATCTTAGTTCTGATAGTTGACGAATGTCTTTTGGACTTTCTTCCACTAAACACGGGACTGGGTCTGTGCTCCCATGGGTGCCCAGCTCTTTAGAAGACCAACTCAAATAGTAGAGAGTTCATGGCAGTTTGAGTACTGACAATGATCTTTCTTGATCATTCTTGCTGTCAGTATACAAAACTGATACACATATATTACATGAATTGGATGATTATAATTAATATAAATCAAATGGGAAAGGTATTAGATTTATTGTAGCCAATCCTCACCATAATCTTTCACTGTTGATACATTTATCAGATAAACAAGCCTCTAGAATTTCGTATTATCTCTTTACTTTGTGTGGTCTGTCCAACCACAATGTTCCCATCTTCAAGTCAGGAGGATGAGAATTCATTAGAACCTATGAGTTTTCTGTTTGAAGGACCAGAGGGAATGTGTAATCTGGACAGTTATTTCAGATGAGGAAACTAAAACAAGAAAACTGTAGTGAAGGTGCAGGGTTGGCTTTCCACAGACAATTACAACTGGTACTCAAGATGTTTCCGAGAACAGAGGGTCTCGAGCAGAAGGACTGAGCTCAAACCTCAGCGCTACACCTGGCCTGCCAGCCTCAGATTCCTCATCTCTGAAATGGTTGATGTCATATCATCTACCTCTTGGAGTTACTGAGGCGGCATGGGCAAATCCATGTACTCGTCTAACTGCTGACAGAGTGTGAACTCAGCATCTCATGGGGTCACCCTCACTACTTCCGCAAGGATGGCACTCATACTAATTACTCTTGCTGTTCCCACTACTGTATATTCAAAAGGTTTTCCTGCACTGAAAAAAGACACACAAAATGTTCTCACTGCACTATCCCAGAGTACTTGTACTATTAAATTTGCTAGTACGTATGACATAAAAATACATTCAACATAACAATGGGTGAGGGTGTGTTGTTTTTCTTTACTCACAGCAGCTCACCGGAATGAAACAGTAAAACTAAGTCCCCAGATAAGTTTGTTTTTGTGCTTCAGGAATAAAGGTAGGCTCTGTGGATTGAATTCAGCAGGATAAGATGAAGGAAACATGATGCCCATGAAAGGGTATTATAGCAAGATTTCAACATGCCCCCAAATGAAGTGAACACTGTAAGATCTGTCACCGATTGCTACCTAGGTGAATCTTGGAAAGGGGATTGATACCACAAGAAAGTGTATCATTAAAACAGGGTATCTGGGTCCAGTACACTCTATTGAGCATAAGTGTACTTCTCATCATCATGACACACCCCAGGACTGCCAAGCACTGCGTCTGCTCCCTCAGCATCAACTGATCTCAAGGTCCCCCAAAGTGAGAGCTGGTTACCCGATGGCTTGCCGCTCCAGCAGCCTCTGCACCGGAATGGTTAGCTTCCCCAGGAAACGCTTGATGATAGGGCGGCTCTTGGCAAATTTGTCTTTAATTTCGATTTCTAAGACATCAGTTAAAAGTGCAAAGAAGGAGTATTTCTGAAACCAAACACACGAACCATGTTGGCTTAGAAGACAAATGGAACATTTTATCATTTTATCGACAGAAACTGCTATTCCTGAAACACTAATGACAAGCAGAGTCCACATTACCAGCCTCTGTCAATCCTGTACTCACATAAAAACTACTGAAATTCATGATTCTTAAAACAGAGGCTTAAAATCTGAATGACATCGGACATCTTTCCATCCAATGATCCACTTTCCTCTACTTTCTTGATTCAGCAGTCACAGGAGATACTACCAAATATTAAATTATGCATACAACACTTTACTGAAGTAGAAGGAAACATCAGTAACACCGATTCTGTTTTTATTTAAAAATTTGACCTTAGTAAATGATGGAGGCAGGAAGCAAGTGTGAATCATTGTACTTTAACTTGACGGTGTTCATGCAACTACAGCAATGTGAACAGAACTAGCCTGTTTGACATTTCGGCATCACTAGTTTATTTAGTATAATAATTAGAGTTCTCCAAAGGGCAGAGGAATTTGGCCTTCTGCTTAATGGAAAATAGTACTTGCTGAGAAGAAGGCGGCTCCATGTAAGCATCTGAGTAGGTAGTCACATTAATACTTGAAACTGAGTGTATTGATCACCACAGGTAGAGATGGTTAGATCATAGTCTCAGCTACCCCATCAGGTCAAGAAGTTTGTAAATGCACAGTGCTGGGCAGGCTGCTATGGAGTCAGTGTAGAGTGCTTGGCTAGCACATGTGGCAGCCCTGGCTTTGTGCTGGGCAGTGTAAAAAGACAGACAAGGAAGAGGAAAAGAGCGTTGTGATATTTGGTTTGCCGTCTAACAAATCAAGCTTGCCTGGAGATCAGAGGGCAGAGCTAGCCCCTTGTTAACCACAGAGGCCAGACAGTGGTAGCACACACCCTTAATCCCATCACTTAGGAGAAGGAAGCATGAAGATCAGGAGTTCAAGGCCACCCTGGGTTACACAAGATTGATCCAGTCTAAGAGAGAACCAGAGCCAGGCGGTGGAGGCACACACCTTTGATCCCAGCACTAGAGAAGTGGAGACAGGAAGTGATATGGTTGCGCAGAGAAAGGAATATAAGGCAGGAGGAGACAGGAACTCAGGCTCTTTCAGTCTGAAGATTCAGTAGAGGTAAGAACTCTAGCGGCTGGCTGCTCTGCTTCTCTGATCTTTCGGCTTTCACCCGCTAATATCTTACTCCAGGTTTTTATTATTAAGACTAATTAAGATTTGTGCTACAGAGTGGTAAGTTTTAGGCCTCCTGAAGGCCTCTCCACCATCGCAACAAACCAAATCAGACTGAATCAGGAAAAGCCCACGTTTAATGGGTAAAGCACTCTTGGGTGATTCCCCAGCTCCACAGAGAGGAGAAGGGGGATGAGACCCAGGAGTATGTTTTCTGGGATGGGGCTTGTACATTCCCTGTGGGAGTCATCCTGAGCCTCTCTGGGGGAGGAGCTGTGTTTGGCCGGCTCTGAAGGGGGCAGGTCCAGAGAAAGAGATTGGGAGGGGAGCCGAGGAAGTGGATCTTCCACCAGACTCCTTCCTCACAAAGAGCACCATGGTTTGGTTTGTTTTTGTATCGACTATGGGCTTTCTAGAACTCACACTGAAAAATATTTTGTATTTTCTAGGCTTCAAGACATAGTAGATAAGATGCTATGACTTTTGCCATTATGATATCATGTTGTTTTAGATCAGGTATAAAAAAACGCAGGCAATAGCCTGCTATTCAAAAAAACCACAGGGCTGTTCCAGGAACACGGCTTTCTGTGCTGGATGGTAGGATAGCGACGCTGTGAGGAACTCTATCCCAGAATCTGCCTTCACAGGGATGCCAACTTCCTGAATGGCTCACCCAGCAAAACTCTGAAAGTTTATAAAAACATTTGCTAAAGCCCATGGAGAGAAACTCCTTTAATTTGGACTGACTAGATGCTAGAGCAAAAGATAACAAACTTAAATATAAACCAGCCTTTCCCCTTTCAACTCAGGCTCTGCAGTGACTCTGCAAGGTAATATTTTAATTCTCCTGTTCTTGCGAAAACTTTCCTATATTTTGTTCCTCGTGAACTTTTTGCATTAATTTTCAGTTTTAAAAAATATTGAGATAGTTATTTTGATTACCAAGCCTTTAGCATACCGTTAAATTGTACCCTAGAAGTGACCACTTACTTCACCAGCCTTACCACATACCTGGCTCTAACAGGAGGAAAACAGCTCACATACAGTTTTGAGATAACAAAACTGGCCATCTTGCCCGCACCCACTAACAACCCAAGGCCGCACAGCGTTCAGAGAGAAAAGACAAACGTGCCTGTCAAGCAGAAGCCACGCCCGCCCTCTTCTTACCTCTCTGTGCCAAATGGGATTGGTGGTGTTGCTGATGATAGTGGACCTTCTCTCCTGGCCGTGGTGGGCACACATAGGGAAACTGCTCTTCTTCCCTGGCTGAATGGACATCTTAAGATAAGGGTCAGGATTGAAGAACATCCCTTTCTTGAGCCCAACTGCCCTGAGATCTTTAAAGAAAGAGAGAGAGGGGAGGAGAGGGGGCAGTGGGAGAGAAGAAAGGAAGTAGGTGGGGAAAGTACAGAAGAGAGGAGGAAGGATCCAGACATCCCAGTTAGCACAAGACTCGGGTGTTCTTAACTACTCCAACACTCTAACCAGAAAGGGGCCACTCACACAGAGCATTTAGTCACACTGTGTGCACACAGAGAATGATAAGCAGGTCATGGAAGTAATTCCAGCTGGGGGGATCTCCAAGGTGGCCAAATTAAAGCCAGCCCCTTTTCATTGCTTCAAGCCCCTACACCTGAACTCTTTCAGGCCATGTGCCTGTGGGTTCTCATCATCTTTTTCATGGTGCAGGTTGGTTGGTCAGCCAGAATGTAAGACAACCTCTGTATAGAATTCTCAATAATCAATCTCCACAAATATGTCCTTTCATAAGAAAGACCCACATACATAAAATTACATATATCTATACTATATATATGTATGCATGTATGCATGTATAAGTTTGAACCAAGTTTAACTTGAGATCAAAATTTAAAAGCACACATTCATTTGTATTAAGTCTTAAATGTCATACATATTTTATAAGGAGTCCAATATGTGAATGCAATTATTTTAAATATTTTTTCAGTTATTTTTCCATAACCTATAAAGTAATTTAAATATTCAGTGAATATAAATTATAGCTTACCTTATTTTTAAAATATGTTTTACATGAGATGAGCTGCTAAAAGTCTTAACTAAAATCTGCTCAGTGAGGAGACATTTAAATTGTCATGCTAACAGGTACACAAATATCTAGAAATAAAGCTGGCTTAGCTGGGTCCACAACGCCTTTCTGAGGCTGTTGTGGTATTACTTAAGGTAGGATTAATGGAACTCTGGAGCTAAACCATCTTGAAAGCTGTGGAAGAGACTGCATTTTTATATGATTCAGACCAATCTGGAGGTCTTGAATATTCCAGTTTAGAGAGTGATTATGCACAGAGAGACCCCTGCCTTGGCTAGATCAGCAGGGAAAGACATGCTGTATCATGGCTCCAAATTAGAAGAGGTCAATAGGGGTTACTTAGGCCTTGGGTTTTATGTATTCGCAGAGCTCACTCTCTGGGAAAGATGGCCTGGTCCATAAGAACTCATGGCCTAGATACATGTGATGAAAACAGGCCAGGGCTGTCTAATGACACACAGTCAGCAGTGGAAGAGATGGGGTAATATGTCAGCAAATATGGAGCCAGTCAACAGTAAGGCCTCCTGCTAGCAACGCTGCATGAGATGTAGATTGATTGCTGACCTAGAAATCAACAGGAGAGGGGAAGGATAAGGAGCGGATGAGTCACACTCTGAGAAGCTGCTGTCATTATCCCAGGATGCCACTGTTGACACTTCATAGACGGTGTTCATCGACTATGCAGTTATTATTAAATGCAGATTTTCTTTCTGCTGTTCACCAACTGCATGTTTTCTCTGTTGGTGTAAAGTAGCCTCAAGGAGAAATCGCAGCTCGCACACTTTTCTTTCCCTTCTTGAGTATTCCTGCCTAAGACTCAAGACCGATTGATAGCCTCTAGATATTAAGTTTACTTCCAAGCAGGGGATTTCCTTGAAGTAGATGCAGAGTAACGTGGATAGAAATAGCTGCTACAAGGCCTGAGAGAACCAATTCATTCACAGACAAGCACTCCTTTGAACATCAAAGCATTCCACCGGCAGATTACCGTCACTGTGATAAAGGATGTCAACCTGGGATAACCCTGACGCCAACTCTTCCACAGCCGAGACGCTGTAGAGATGAATGCATCTTCATTAATACAGGCGATAAACTGCCGGTTATCTGGAATCTGTTGACTGGGCTCCCTTTGCTCATCTCATCCCTGCTCTTGCTTCTCTTTCTTTTCTTTTGTTTCATTATTCACACACAGCCACATCGCGTGGCAGACCAAAGAAGAACTCCAAGCCACAAAGACACACATGCTAAATACCCTGGCTTCAGCCCCATTTGGATAAGAGTTAAAACATTAATCAAGACAGTTTTTGCTGAGGCTGAAGAGTTCAAGTCTCTGGGCCCTTCCATATCTGATAATCAGGTAGAGCACCTTGGCAGGCAGCCATCCCAATCTGTCAATCATCTTTTAGATAAACATGTTACCAACTGTCAGTCCACAATGACGTTAGTTGTTTTAGAATCAACCTTATAGAATCCACTCCCCTCCTATGATTTTACACATCTCTGTATACTGGGCAGATGTCTATCTAAAAGACAAACACATCTAAGGCAGCCAGCTTCCACGTGAACAGAAGTGGGATGTGACAAAAATATTTCAAGATGGATTCACTGATGTCCGCCAAGAGCTTGTTTCTCATTCTCAGGAAGATGGCCTGTGATTTTACTTTACAGATAGAAATCTTCCTACAGTGAGTCAACAGCATTGCCTCTGAAGTCAAAATCAATGTGTGACTGCCATGTTTAAAGGGATACACATCAACCAAACCCATAGTTTAACAGTGCTAAACTACGGAATCAACAGAGTACAGCAACCGTCATCGGGGGTGGCTAATGGCTCCCTATTGTCACCAGAGGCTTCAGTGTCCATAACTCCTGACAGCTTCCCAGGTCTAAGGCACAAGCTGTCAATCATCAACAGGAAGCAGTGTGAAGGCAAATGCTATCACAGACGATGGGGCTTTTTTTTTTAAAAAAAGGTTTTTTTTCGAGACAGGGTTTCTCTATGTCGTTTTGGTGACTGTTCTGGATCTCACTCTATAGAGCAGGCTGGCCTCGAACTCACAGAGATCCACTTGCCTCTGCCTCCTGAGTGCTGGGATTAAAGGTGTGCGCCACCATGGCCCAGCAACAATGGGGCTTTAAAGTATTGAAAAGTATTTAAAATCCCAAAGATCCCCAAACAAACTATATTTATTGGCCCAATCTGAACCATAAGCTACCAGATTACAACTTCTGAGATTCACCAGGAAGTGGAAGGAAGGAAGGGAAAGAGGCCCTCAAAGGAACAGCTACATAGGAAGTGAAAAGGACGACACAGAACTAAACAAAAAGGAGAATGTGGCCAGCAGTGAGTGGATGCGCACAGCCTGGGCTGACCATAGCCTGAGCTGACCACAGCCTGGGCTGACCTGACAGTCAGGGTTTGTGGCTGATACCAAGGATCAGCATTTAGATGCCGATGCTCAGTCACAGTATTTAAGCAGAGAAAACAGAATCTCAGTTAAATCTCATACCTTCTGATTTTAATTTAATTTAATTTAATTTTTTTTACAGAGCCAGGTAAACTTTAGGCTTTGTATAAACTATCATCCAGCTGTCTACTTGAAAACTCCGATTCAAGCACTGGCTGCCATAAAGCATTCTTGGTTTCATAACTGCCAAGGCATTCTTGCAAGGTCAAAGCCTTTCAAATATCTTTTGACAGTGCTGCAGTCGGATGGACATTCCCAGCACATAATAAGTTTCACCTTTTTATGCAGCTCAGTGTGCACATACACGCACATATATTCTTTTTGTTTAAAAAATGTCAATTTGTGTAAACTGATGTTTTATCAAAACATCTTCCCCTTGGTATTAAGTCCCAATGATTTTAATGCTAGTTTCAACTCAGTTGGCTTCTCAAACTGCAAGACAAAACTCATAGCCTGAGAATGGTGTTGTGACTGGATGGTTTACATGCAAGCAGGTGGGATGTTTTAACAGGACACCATTATCTTTTTACTTACTATATTTTTTTCATTTCATGATAACAGCTGTCTGCTTCATGTGCAATCCTCACAGAAAAAAGTATGCCTTTCATGTTTTTACTTCAGACCTTCACAATTTTTTCTTTCTCTAGCTGAAGTAAGCTCAAATTGTTTAAAAATCACCAAAGCTCCTTGGCAGAGTTATTTAGCAGTTTACACACACTTCCAGTAACCTTCCACACTCACACAGTCCTTCCATGAGGAAACTTGGTAAAAAGAGTACTTTCTAAACATAATAATCATCTAATTTTATCATGGTAAGAGATGTAATTGACTTTCCACAAGTATGATCAAAAGAACTCAAAATAACCTAGTTTCTAGGTCACATGTGACACTACAAAGAACCAACTGTGGCCTATATTGGCACTACGTGTCCTCAGACTGTAGACCACACTCAGACACTTACCTGACAATGTGAAGCTGACGAGTTTCCGAGAATGCAGACTTCCAGAAGCACCTCCTTCCATGCCTTCAGCTCCCATCTGAGAAGAAAAATGTGTGTGAAATTCCATATGGGAACCATGCTATGGAATGATCCAGGAACCCTCATCTGTTTGGACATACAGTGATTTTTATGTCAAAATGCATTGAAGTAAATGTCTTCAAAATTTCAAATCTTAGAACAGATATACAAATGTAGATTCCAAAATACAGAACCAAAGGTTCATATTTAAAGTTAATCTTTACTCCATTCAAAGAAAATATGAACTTTGAAATCTTTCTTAATATAATCAACCTACTTTGTTATATCTTCCCCCTTAGTATGAATACAGTTATTTATGGTATATATTCCTATAACTCCAGCAATCAGGAGGATGAGGCAGGCGAATCACCAGTTTGAAGCCAGCTGTCTTTGTCTGTCTATGTGTCTCTCTCTCTGGTGTGTGTTTGTATGTGTGGGCAACATTGATAGTAGCAGTTTTTCTGTTATATTTTAGACAGGGTCTTGTTATACAGCTCAGGATGGCCTGCTTCATTTAGAGAGAATCCCATCCCTTGAGACGAGATCACTTTTGATATCTGACCAAATTTCTCAACTGTCATCAGTGCCCTTTCCCCCACCCTGGTGATATCTACCATTCTGGCCTGTCTTCAGCAAGAATTCTAGGAGGTTGGTTTGTGATCACACCCTCCACCTTCTTAGTAATTCTCATCCATCTCTATACAGCCCCAACTGGCTTTAAACTCATGATCCTCTTGATTTTGCCTCTCAAGTGTTGGGATTATTAGAATCTACCACCATGCCTGGAGGGATATATTCATATTACCACTGAAACTAAACACTAAATTTCCTCATTATATAATAAGAAAGCCGGGCATAAATTCTCGATTTATGTTAGATTCATTAACATGTACCAAGTCACCCTCACTTATCTCATATCTCCGAGTATCCACATAGGTGTCCTACCTACATCCAGGCCTCTGCTGTATTGCAGTATGGGTACTTGGCTATTGGAGTTAGCAATTATAGGACCGTGTAATGCTATTGTACAATCATTTTTCCCTAAAAAACTTTTGAGTAAATTGTATCTTACACAAAACAGTAATTTATAGACACAAATAAAATTTAGATCTTTCTCTTAATTTGTATACAATTAGTACATAAGTTATGGTTTCTAAAGAGAAAGTTCTCCATGGTACTCTGAAAAAGAAGTGTACAGGGGACAGAACTGAAGCAGAGTAGATTCTGAATGCTTAGAAAATGGAAATCAAACACAAAACTTAATTCCGAATTTCATATTAAACCCTACCAAGGTTCTTTCCTTGACCAAACTTTAGACAAGCTCATGTGCACCCTCAGCTCAAGCAAGCCTCACCTTAGGTTTCTGTCTCTAGATTCATAGATTATAAAAATTCTCCTTCATCTAGAGAGAATCCTATCCTCACAATGACATCACTCTTGATAACAGACCAAATTCTTTATCCCTTACCAGGCTCCAGGTTTCACCTGATCACCCTGGCCTGCCTTCAGCAAATATTATGTTTAAGTTAGTTTATCAAGAGATACCACATCCTCTTAATAATTTTTTGCCCACTGACTGCCTCTTGGGTATACATTCTCATTTTCCTTTGTCATGTCTGGAATTGAGCCATTTCTACTTAGTGGTCTCTCTTCCCCAAGTGCACCAACGCGTGAACAAACTCTGCTTTTCTCTCTTGAACCTCCGTCTGGTGCTGGATGCCTTTGGTCTTTGACACCTCCTTGTGTCTGATGTACTCCCCATGGAAAACTCATACAGCATCACATGTGACCATCACTGAGTCAAGTCAAGTTCAATGTCAACTCTATTGTCTTCTCTCTACCTTCTGCACCTTGGACAAGATTATGTGACAATTAGACAAGATTGTGTGACAACAACTGCCTGATAATTTTGCATTAGGAACTTTCTTTATCCATCACACCTTTTTCTTTCCTTTTCTGTCCTCTCCCTCTCCTTCCTTCCTCCTCACTCTCCTCTGTGCGGGTGTGTGCACGTAAAGGCCAGAGAACACCCTCAGTCACTGTTTCAGGTGCTCTTCCCCTTTTCTTTGGAGACAAGGACTTTCATGAACTTAAAACTGACCAAGTAGGTTAAGGCTGGCTGGTCAGCAAGCCCTAGGGATCTGCCTGTCTTCACTTCCTGCAAGTCCTAGGGATCTGCCTGTCTTCACTTCCTCAGCAATGGGACTACAAGTATGTGCAATCACACCCAGCATTTTTTATGTGTTTCCTAAGGATCAATCTCAGGTCCCCACATAGGCAAGACAAGGGCTTTTCTGGTGGAATTATGTACCTCCCTGCCCCCTTAATCCCAATCTTTTGATGATCATAGAGCATTCACTCAACAAAAATGTGAGTTATTACAATGGATTTTATTCCCCTGACTCACAATTCCCAGATTCACAGGGGTGGAGGCAGCAGCAAACTGTCTAGACAGCAGATCTCTGTGACTGTTCATCCTGCTTTCAGTACACAGGACCCAGACTTTGACAGGTGATACAGACTTCTCCTGAGACAGAGAGTAGTACCCTACACTCCTCATGCACTAAGATCATGGGTCCTCCAAACAGGGCCTTGCCTTGAGTGGAATGCACTGTCTAATAAGTAAGACATGTCCATCCAGGAATAGAACATCTGTGTCTAACCAGACACTTGCTTGTGCTGAGTTATTTGTGGTTGAAAAGATTAACAGACTGCCTTCATTTAGAATTCTCTCCTTTCCTCTCCTCTCCTTCTCTCCCCTCTCTTTCTTTTGAGACCATTGTCTTACTATGTAGCCCAGGTTGACAATTCACAAATCTTGCTGTTTCAGCCTCCTCCTCAAGTGCTAAGATTACAGGCATATACCACCACACCTGGCTTATAAACTAATTAAAATATCTTCAGGAGCTACAGGAACCAAAGAAGACACCTCCAATTTTAATTTTAAAAACGTAGTTCGTGTGGTAAGACTCATTTAAAAACAATTATCAAAGAATTCATAGAAAAACAGTGCCACCTCTGGCAAAATGCTCAACTGAGATAACACTCAGAGAATACAACTTTATCTCACACTGCAGTAAGGCCACGGAAGGCCAACCATTATCATGGACTACAGGGCCATTCATTGTAATAAGCATGTCTGCAGCAGTGATTAGGGGGAAGTTTTAAATAGACTCACTCTGTAGATCCAGGAAAACCCAGAAGGACACTGTCAACCAAGTACTGAAACAACACAGGCCAGAGCCCGCCCCTGCAGCTGAAGGGTTTCCTGTTGCAAGGCTCTGACACACATCTCACGGTGAATTCTGACAAATGACAATGACGTCAACGTGTCAACACACACATGACGGAGGAGGCAGCAGTGTTCATCCTTGATTCAGCACAAAAGGGGATGTGGGAAAGATCACAGGATTAGCACAGCGGCTCATGTCCCGACCTGGGGAGACTCTCAGCTGTCTTCCTCAGGCCTATTCTTTGCATCTGGCATGGAATAGTCATACTGAGCAAGCATTGTGCTGTTACTTACAACAATTTAATGCATGCTGTATGGCCGGGGGACCACAGCATAGCACTGACCTCCCCAAAGGAGGTTAGACCCAAGAATACAGACCCAACTACTTCTAGATTGTTCAGAAATCTATGGACCACCACTTCCATTAATGAGTTTTTCAATCAAAACATTCTCTCTTGATTGTAGTGCTGTTGTCTACACAAAGCTCTGAAGTCATATTGAAGCACATTAGTTATTCCCAAACTCTGGCAGGGTGATCTCACTGGGAAGTCACCGCAATGCATTTACTGGGCAGTGGACTAGACCTTCCCACTGCCTTCAGTAAGAGCTAGGTTGTAGAACTGCTCAGGTCTAAATGACTCTGAACTCAGGAGTGTTGGCTTTACTTTTATTGTCTAATTTGACTAGACACAGCTTTATCTTCTGGGTGTGCAACTTTCCATTTTACAACATTAAAGAGAAGAAAGTCTAGTCCAGTGTTACACTGGCATGGCAGATTTCGTGGTCAACAGTTGTAAACCTTTTTTGTGACATCCTCAAAGTCTTATGTAGTCATGCAGGCTATTCTTTGTATATTCAATACAAGGTTTACTATCATAGAGACTCAAGTTCAATTTTCACTAGAGATCCTGAACATTTTTCACACGTTCCTCTCGTCTGTTATTTATTTTTCCCTCCTCACCCAAGCAGCATCATCCAGGCCGTCCTCAGTCAGAGTGTTCCTGGTCATGACAGGTCCTACTGCCACAAGCTATCACAGGTCTACTTCTCTCCTCATGCAAGGATCACTTAAGTGATCTGAACGATGCCACGCCCCCTCGCTACAGCGGTGACAGTGACAAATCTGCTCTTCTTACCATCTGATTCCCAGCAGGAGGCCGGGCACGTAGCAGACACACCCACTGGAAATACGTCAGAATAATGAATGAAAGGAAATGATTGACCGATTCGGGCACTGTCAAGAACAGCACACAGCGAGGCTGGACAATTCCAAAGTGTCATCTATGGAGATTACTTCCTGAATTGAGGGGATTTAACCTGACCCTCTGTCTATTTCCAAAATAGCAACCATCTATAATGCACGCACACACACACACACACACACACACACACACACACGCACGCACGCACGCACGCACGCATGCACACGCACACAGTGAAGATTCTATGTCATAAGAATTGAATTTTTTTCTAGATTTGTATAATTGTTTCACGTTTTCAAGAGAGTTTCTCTGTGTAACAACCCTGGCTGTCCTGGAACTCCCTTCGTAGACCAGGCTGGCCTCAAACTCACAAAGACCTGCCTGCCTCTGCCTCCCGAGTGCTGGGATTAAAGGTGTGAACCACAACAACTTGGCTACAATCTTACTTTTACTAATGACAAAAACCTACAAGGATTCACATGTTAGAGTCTGGGAATCTTCTTAAACCATCAGTCCAATTATGAGAACTTTAGATTGTTAAAGTTGATCTACTAAGAGAAAAAAAAAGTCAGAAAATTGTAAAAGCAATCCAAAGTAAAATGAACTACCATTCTAGAAATGGAGAATTTTTCTTTTCCAAGTAAATGGCTATCTTTCTTCACTTGAGGGCTTGATGAAGAAGTTGGCTCCCAGAGTGGACATATTTTGCCAAACAGTAGATTCCCACTCAGCACTCTGTGAGAGGTTTAAACTCAGACCTCTGAGGAAACTGCCCTTAGATGACTCCCATCACAGTCTCTTCAGGTAAAAGCTCCCTGAGGTAAATGGCAGGTCATTCTGACTATGACTTAACTGGGTTCCTTTCCCCCTTCACACACCCGAATTCATGTAAATCCATCCGAGATACAGTATCACCATTTCCTCCTAACCATGTGTAAAAGCCTTCATGACAGAACACTGTGGTTCACGATGTTCCCTTGAAGGGCTTCCACTGATTGGTATTGCAGATGCAGTCATGGTAGCCTTATAACACATTTCCGTTCCTAAAACAGTGCCCACACAGTTGTGTGTTTCCTTTTCATTGTTCCTCAGGACCCTGACAGGGCTGCCCAGGCAAAAATAGAACTCTTCATGGGCTTCAGGAGGAAGCCAGCAAAGCAGGGAACTCACCATCACAGCTGGATTCTTCACAGTAATACAGGGGGTTGTGGCCCGCAGGGCTCCACTAATGCCATGGTAGTACTTGAAACAGATTTTGATCTCCGCTGCAAAGCAATGGGAGAGAAAACAGTGAATCTGCTGAAGAAATGCCACATCCCTCGCAGGCAATCCTTTCTGTGGACAATCCCTTCTTTTTCAACCAGAATCCATTTTTACCAATTCCTGATGAATTCTGCTTATTTGGCTTTTCCCTATTGCCTCATTTTTCACAGGGTCTTAATATGCCAGCTAAGCTAGTCTGAAGCTCAGGATGGCCCTGAACTCTGAGACTTCTTACCTCAAGACTCTCAAGTGCTAGGGTTACAGATGTGCGCCACCATGCCCAGCTTTATCTGCTTTGTGGAAACTTCATAAGAACATCACAAATGTATGTGCATAAACAATATACTGAATATACTCTGTAGAGCAGAGATAAGAATGTGACCAGCTACACCTGCCATGTACTCGCAGTGCCAGGCAGTGCTATGCCGCATGCCTGTGTTGTCGTCTAACCTCGACTCCAGCTGCTCTGGGTGACAGGAGCTGTTCAGATTTTCTGTAAGTCAGCCATGCACTCTGCAGACTTTTAACCTCTTTAATATAAACAGACTGTAGCTACTACTAGAAGTATAAAAAGCAAATCAGTCTAACGAAGTATAGACTGGGTTGACTCTCCAGGAACCCACATAACTTTAAACTTCCAAATGACTTAAATGAACTACTAAAAAGGGACTAAATTTAGGAACGAGATCCATAGAGCTAAGCATATAGAAACTCATATGCCTTATGAATTGGTTCAAATAATTGAACTTGAGTAAAAGCAATGCATACACCAATTACAGCTTTTAGAAAGCAATTAGTTTCCAAAAGCATGAACTGAAAAGTGTTTCCACCTAAAACTAGGGTCACGATAGTTTCTCTGTTCACTGAGGCCTGAATCACCATGACTATTTCCCCCCAGGTGTCCTTCTATAGAGGCAATGGGGTTGGCAGGCCGGACAGGCCCCAGAGGGGCAGATCTGGTCTACAGAGGGAGCTCCTCTCAACCGAGTCACCGGGATTGGCTGTGGAATAATCTTCTTATACACTTTAAAGATTTGTCACTCAAATCAGTTTAATAAAATGCTGATTGGCCAGTAGCCGGGCAGGATGTCAGGTGGGAAAGCCAAACTGAGGATGATGGGAAGAAGGAGGACAGAGTGAGGGAGTCGCCAGCCAGACACAGAGGAAGCAAGATGAGAATGCCGTTTTGAGTAAAGGTGCCAAGCCATGTGGCTAAACATAGATAAGAATTATGAATTAAAGTATAAGATCTAGCTAGTAATAAGCCTGAGCTACCAGCTGAACATTTGTAAGTAGTATTAAACAGTCATTATTTGGGAAGAGGCTGCTGGGTATTTGGGAGTTGCAGGTGGGACAGACACTGCCGCTAACATATGGCGCTCCAATGTGATGCACGTACATCCACATATAGCCTGAAAAAACTTAAAAGGAAGGGTTCTAGATACACAGAAATGGAGCCAAGAGCAGCTTCATAGTTCACATCTCTCATGTGGACCACGATCAAGGGGATGTGGAATGCGAAACATGGCGGAATCCCACCATCTCACGCAAGCTACAATACAGAGTGCACAGCAGACTTAGGACTATTGCTCATACAGACAAAAGGGTCAAAGATTCACAGTAAAAAGATTCAGACAAACAAACAAGAACCTCTAAATGGGTCATAGCGTGTTTAAAAATATACATAGGCTTGAGGGAGACTAAAAAGTGTAGAAACATCAAAGATTTAAGAATAATAAGTAAAGTCCTTAAAAAGGTAATAGAGTAATGAAAACTATGATAAGTCACGTTAAGATGATATCCACAGAGCATCTGGATTCTATATTTTAATGTGTTGTCTTTGTATTTTTGACTATTAATGAATAAATATTAACTACTAAGAGACTTTGAATTATGGAAACTGCTATATTAAACCAACCTATACATTGAAAAGGTATCTTGACTCCAAACTTTAAATCAAAAGATATGTCACTTTGGGGGAGAAGCTGTGTTTTTAGTTCCATGGGAAATGAGAGGCTATGGACTCATTCTGAGTTAAGGAAAATCAAGTTTGATTGAAGAAGACCTCCTGAAATCCTGACTACAAACATGAAAAAATAAACCAAAAGTAACTTACAAGACATGTAACATATATTTTATCTGCTCAAACATAAAACAAAAAATCATCTTTAGCTGGTTTATATGTAATACACAGTTTATGTTTGTATTAATACAGATATGTATGTTACCTTTAAGAGCTTATATATTTTCAGAGCAAGGGGACCAGACACCAATAAAAATGATGGCCAAGATGATCTAGCATCCAGAACAGCTTCAATGCTCCTGATTGAGATGATCAAACCTCACAGAATACTACAGCCAAGACTTAACAATTATCCTAAATTTCCTCAGGGTCCCAAAAAGATTACCAGTGCTCCCAATCAACAGGAAGTAGTCTAGAAAACTATGCCCGCATTCCACCAAAATAGGTTATAGATGTTTGCCTTTGTTTAGGGGGTTGGTTATACATTGTTATTGGTCATAGTCAATTTCTTTCTAAAGAAGAAAGGGGATATGACATAGAAATGATGGGGAAAAGGGTAGATTATTATGATGACAAAGGGGTAGATTATTGAATGTACTTTAATCCAAAAAACAGCTGTTAATCTCAGTTAGTTATAGTTATAGTTTTCTCTAGTTATAAAAGATAAATTAGATACAAAACTTTAGACTGACCAAGATAAGAAAAATAATTAAGCATTTTCTCTAATTTTGCCAAATGCAAATAGATTAATGTTACAGTAATTCTTACTTAATAACTGTTTTTCTTTAATATAATCTTAGTATGTTAAAGTTAAAACCTTCCTTTTTAATTAGACAAAAAGGGGGAAATGCTGTGGAATAATCCTCTTATACACTTTCAAGATTTGTCACTCAAATTGGCTTAATAAAATGCTGATTGGCTGGTAACTGGGCAGGAAGTCAGGTGGGAAAGCCAAACTGAGGATGATGGGAAGGAGGAGGGCAGAGTGAGGGAGTCGCCAGCCAGACAGAGAAAGCAAGATGAGAATGTTGTTTTCAGAGAAGGTACCAAGCCACATGGCTAAACATAGATACAGATTATGGGTTAATTTAAATGTAAGAGCTAGTCAATAATAAGCCTGAGCTACTAGCTGAGTATTTGTAAGTAGTATTTGGGAGTTGCTGGTGGGACAGAAACTTTGCTTACAAGGATTGTTAAAATGGGGCTGTTCCATGTATTTTCCCAAGTACAGTAATTTACCATTGCCTTTCCTAACCATCCCAAACAGCATCCTGGGAAGTATCTGACTTTCTTACTTTAAGAGAATCATACAAGTAAAATTCTCTTCTGAGAATTTATATTGTCACACTCTTCCTGTCAATGACCAAATATTAAACCCAAAAAAGTTCCAAAGTATCAACTCCTTTTATATACATCCATTACCATCCAATAACTCATGATTTAGCACCACCAATCAAAAGATTTTACTATGCATCCAGCAATATATGTGGCCACCACTGTGCCAGAGAGTGCAAGGGACCCCAGGACCATCTTCTGGCCTAGCAGGCATTTTACAGTTTAGTTGCTGAGATGGCAATTCCAGGCATGGCAAATCACAAAAAAAGACTAAAGAGGAAAAGCACCAGGAGGAAGAACACGGGGAGCAGGGAGGAGATTAGGAAGGATGTGGTGGAGTCTCAGGACAAGCAGGTCCAGGGATGAGAGTCAGGACTAATGAGGAACTAGAAGGCAGGAGTGAGTGCCGGGTTTGCGGAACTGCAAGCCTGGCTCTGTGGTTGCTCTGCCTCACTCAGAACACTCCTACAGACGGCTTTCCTGAACCCTAACACAAATCTGGAGACATGTTTGAACTCCACCGATACAAGCAAAGCATATCCCCCTACTTGCTTTCTTCTGTGACAATATTCTGCAAAAGCAAGCCTAAGTCACATGCACAAGGGCGGTCAGAGCAGAGCAAAGCTCAGTGGCCTTTGAGAGGGGTTCAATGGGCATGAGCTCATCTGCACCACATTCTGAGTACTGGAGAGCCGGCATCTGTGTGAATCGGCCAGAGGGAGTACTCATGAATCACACAGTGGCCAGTAAGACCCTTCTTAATAAACATGGTGTGCTTTAGCAAGACATCTTCCCCTTACTCTCAGGTTAGAGGGTGCCACCTGCTCTTGAAGATTTTAGTAACCAGGCAACTGTGGTGGCTTGAAAGAAAATGGCCACAATAACAATAACATTCAGATATGATTCCATACATTCAACACACATGTACGTTACACAATTTTAAGATGGTATCAAGCTCACTGATTACTTACGTTCCATGAAGTAGGGTCCAGGCTCAATTCTCCATACGATCTGTCCCTTTTGGGTTCCAGTCACACCCCTGTTTTTAGAATCCCAGAAGTTGGCTGGAGAATTCTCATCTGGTAAAAAAAAAAAAAAAAAACAAAAAAAAAAAAAAAACCAAGGAAACACGTTTAGCTTAATTACAACCTGCCTTTTCTTAGCTCAAAGATCAACACAAGTTCTAAAGTCAGTAGAAAGAAGATAATAAAGAGGGCGGGCATCAGTGAACATTGTTTCTAATGGCCGCCTCCTGCACACTATCACCCCTGAGTTTCTACATTTGCATCTATTTGAGGAAACTGGAGGTATAACAGGAAAGGTGATGGCACCTTTGGGTCTGGCCAGGGTGCTGCCAAAAGATAATACTGCAATGCACAAAGGGTGGAGCTACTGAAGCGTCAGCACTGAGCTGATCTGTAAGAAGGGGCTGAGGTAAACTTCCGTCTACAAAATCTTTATCAAAAGTAGGAAAAGAACAAAACTGGGAGAATTCAACAGAACTCCAGGTGGGTGAACGAAGGACTGAAGGACATGGAGCTGAGCCGGGCGGCAGCGCAGCTTGGTGGGGGACACTGCTAAGAGGCTCCAGAAAGTCGGCTTGTCTCCCAGGACAAAGGTGGTGAAGCTTGAGCTAATCTAAGAACGGTAAGAGGCAGAACCAAGAGGGGCCCAGAGATCAGGCCAGTGGACAGCATTTCATCGCACCACACAGAACCTGCAACATTCAACTCATATTCTAGAGCAAAAGCCAACACGCTTGTGCTTAGGAGAAGCAGGGATGCTCTGACCGCATCTGGCTCTGCCCTGCCCTGACGACGGCCAGAAAGAGTGACAGGCCACAAGTTGTTCACAGTAGACCAGCTTGAAGCTTTGTGTTATGTCTGAAAATCATATAGTGACACAGGCTTCTCAGTTCACCTTGCACCCGCTATGTTTAAAAACATGAGAATGTACCTCTAAGAGTTGGGGGAAAAGAGACGGAATAAAGTAAAACTTGCAATAAAGATGGGAAGACAGAGAAACGATTGATTAAACAGAGGAATAGTCCTAAGTGGAAAGCAGTCCTCTTCTAAACTTGAAAGAAATAGGAAACTGGCCAGAATGGAGGGCTCAAGAGGACTGCTGTTGGTGTTTATGTGGGGCTAGGGTTCCGGGTTCTAGAAGCCACAACGCTCTGGGTGGGCCGGTCTTGGCATGTCATTTGACTTAATCACATTGTCAGTCAATGATTCTTTAGGATGGAAGGGCAGGAAAGACCACAGTTCCGAGAATCGGAAAGCATGTCCCATCTGGGACCTCACTTGCTCTCCTGGGCAGTCCATCAGCCAACCGACTCCATCACAAGACGTGACCCAGCTGTTTATGTAGCTGGAGCTCAGGCAGTCACTACCCTTGGGTTTAAATGGTGTATATGACGCCTGGGACAGGCTGCTTGCTGCCTGGTCACTCAACTTCTTTGCCAACTTAATTCCAATTTTGTTCAAGGCAACAGTTGTGCCTGGTTAAAAATACTCACATCTTCACCATCCTTTGCAGATAAAGAAAGCTGCCTGTGGCCTAGATCTGGCCAGTAAGATTGAAGCGAGAGCTTATTGGCGGGACCTTCAGGTAAGATTTTTCTGGTTTGGAGTGGGCGGGGAGGGGCTCAGCATCCTTTTGCTTGTTCCTCTACAATTCTCTTTGGTGAGAGCCACATATTAAGGAGGCAGAGCAAGGAACCAGAAACAGTTGTGACAGTTTGGAGAGTTCTGAAACCATCTGTGTTCAGGTTTCCTGCTACCTAGGAACAAGGGAGTTCCTATTTGGCTAAGACACCGTGGTTGTGTCTGTTAACTGCAGATGAACATTATTCCTGATGGGTATATTCGCCGTAAGACCCACTAATGAACTAGACTCATTATTACTGGCATGCCAAGGAATAATGGGCTTGCTTTGATGCTCTAGACTAGACAAGGGTAGTTACTCCACTTTTTTTTTTGAACAAGTTTAGATGGGGAGAGGAATTCCCTCTCTCTCTCTCTCTCTCTCTCTCTCTCTCTCTCTCTCTCTCTCTCTCTCTCTCTCTCTCTCCTTGAGACAGGGTTTCTCTGTGTACCCACTGTGGCTGTCCTGGAACTCATTCTGTAGCCCAGGCTGGCCCCAAACTCACGGAGATCCGCCTGCCTCTGCCTCCCCAGAGCTGGGATTATAGGTGGGTGCCACCACTGCCTGGGGAATTCTCAGATTTTCACGAATCGACTTTAACTCTTTCTCACTTGGAAAACACAGGAGGACAGGGAGGAGCAAGTGTCTGCCTGCTCCAAAAGCTTCTTTAGAGTAAGTAGGAAGCAGCTGAGAGTGGGGGCACATGCCTGCAATCCCAGCTCTGGGGAGGCTGAGGCAGGAGGATTGTAAACGTCACGTTAGCCCTGCTCTCGCACGGCCCTGTCTCAGAAGGACAGCAACAACATAAATGTCAACAGGAGAGTGGCAAAGCACGCCGTAACCCCTAGGACCCCGTGGCCAGCGCCCTTGACCCAGGAAGGGGCAGGGGGAGGGCAGACAGAGCATCAGTCTGGCTAAAAGCAGAGTGGGTGTGAGGATCAGGGTTGCTCCTACTGTAACACGCCCACGAGGAAGTTGTGCTTGTACAAGGGTGTCTGCACTTCTGGTCCCAGTGAGCTTTTCCTTCTCGACCAACCAATGAAACTGAACTAAGTGCACGCTGTGACCCACACACACCGTGATACACACACCGGGACACACACACACACACACACACACACACACACACACACACACTGGGACACACACATACACCCTGTGACACACACACACAGTGACACACATCATGACACACACACACCGTGACACACACACACAGTGACACACTGTGACACATACACTGTGACACACACACTGTGACACACACACTGTGACACACACACACACACACACACACACACACCGGGACACACACACACTGGGACACACACACACACCCTGTGACACACACACACCGTGATACACACACACACACACACACACACACCAGGACACACACACACACCCTGTGACACACACTGTGACACACACACACAGTGACACACATCATGACACACACACACCGTGACACACACACCGTGACACACACACAGTGACACACTGTGACACATACACTGTGACACACACACCATGACACACACACACACACTCACACACACACACCGTGATATACACACAACATGACAGACACACACCATGACACACACTGTGACACAAACACAATATGACACACACACACACACACACACTGTGACACACACACCCTGACACACAATGCCATGACACACACAACACCATGACACACACACACACACACACACACTGGGACATACACACACACTGGGACACACAACACCATGACATACATACACCGTGACACACACACTCTGTGACACACACACCGTGACACACACACTGTGTGACACACACACTGTGTGACACACACACACTGACACACACACACTGTGACACACACCCTGACACACAATGCCATGACACACACAACACCATGACACACACACACACACACTGTGACACACACACACTGTGACACACACACACTGTGACACACACACCATTACACACACACCATGACACACACACACTGACACACACACAGACTGACACACACCCTGACACACAATGCCATGACACACACACCATGACACATACACACCATGACACATACATATACTGTGACACACACACCCTGTGACACATACACACACCCTGTGACACACACACACTGTGACACACACACACACACTGTGACACACACACACACTGTGACACACACACACTGTGACACACACACACACTGTGACACACACACCCTGTGACACACACACACACCCTGTGACACACACACACTGTGACACACACACACACCCTGTGACACACACACACACTGACACACACACACACACACTGTGACACACACACACTGTGACACACACACACTGTGACACACACACACACACACACACACACACACACACACGCACACACGCACACACACTGACAGAGCCGACCCCTAAGGAGAGCGAGGATAGTAATGTAAGAGGGAATTCATCTCAAGGGTTGGGTCTCCAGGACCGGGGAATCCAGAGGCGTTACATCGTCTTTTACATGTCCTCAGACGGGGGCAGGGACGGAGAAGCAGTGTGGGCATCTCTCGACCCAGGCACATTCACTGAGAGGTAGAAACACAGTCTCAGGAGGAGGGAAGGAGGCAGAGTCGACTACGGGCATTCGATTCACCCACCAGGTCAAGGGGACCGGAAGAAATCATATCATCTCTGACTTTAATGGTTCATACTCCATAGAGAAAACAAGTACTTGAGAAATGCATATCATCTGTACGGCTAGGGGGATGTAAATTAAAAGTACATGGAGAGCCCGTCACACCCTATTCAAAAGGACTGTCGCCAGGAAAACAGACGCTGGTGAGGATGTGGGGGAGGGGTGTTGATGGGAACGTAAATACTCACAACCAGTAAGGAAATCCGTATGCAGGGTTCCTAAATATACCATATGATCTAGCTATACTACTTCTGAACATCTACTCACAAGAACCAGGTTTAGCTTACATTAAATATACCCCAGTGCTCATGGTAGCCAAAGTACCAGAGACAAGTTATGGCACTGGCCTAGGTGCCCATCAACAGATGAATGAATAAAAATAACGTGGTAGAGAGGCATCAAGAGTTTTATTAAGCCACAAAGAAGAATGAAATCATGTTGTTTACAGGGAATGGCCTCATGTTTTCTTCTCTTATATGGAGTGTGGGCGGGAAGGAAACAAACAAATACAGGATACTGTTAGGGATGTGGAGAAAAGATCGGACCCTTCAATCCCAGTGCTTAACACCGTATGTGAGCGCTCGGCTCACAAGAATGCACCCTTGCACGTAGGACGAGATACAGAGGAGAAAACTGTCGGTGAAGGGGCTGGTCCTTGGGGTTTTCCCTCACCATAGTTTGTCAAGTAGGAGATATACATGCTGTTCATACTGTGGTTACTGTACTCTGACATTTTCCCTAAAGAAATCACACTTCTCACAATCCATTCCTTCTTATTTTTTCTATTTAACTTATTTTTCAGGGCAGGTGATCTTGAAATCCGGGGCCTCATGCATGCCAGGTAAGCACTGACTCACTGAAATACCCACCCAGACCAAGTCGTTATACCCGACAAAACACAAGCCTTCTGTCATATAAAGATGTCCCCACCCCAAAAGAAGAACAGTAATCAACTATAAAGAATTCTAAATTCTCTACAAGTGCAATATGGAGGGGTTAAAAACCCAGTTTTCCCTATGATCAAGTGAAAAATACCTACTCATTAACGTCCATTACAAATTGTTCTGTTCACAGTTGGCCACTTTCCTTCCCCAGATCTCTTAAAGGCAATTCCAAATCTATCCACCATCCCTGTGTTCTTGTCTAGTTACCCTGTGACGCGTAGCACAGAGCCACGGTTGCCACAGCACCCAATGATGGAAGACAGGAGGCCTGATCACCCTGGACTTTTCAAGATTCTCTCTCTGGATCTTTCTATGTTCACGCATCCTGGTTTCCTTCTTGTTCAGGGTTCCACTCCCCTCACGGACAGTGTTGTTGATCCAATCCTCCCCAGTCCATCACCTTCTCTCACCTTAACCCTTGACCTCTCCCCATAGAGGGGCCTTCCTTCTCCTCATCCTGGACACATGTCCGCTTCCGTGAATCTGCCCTGCTCCTTGCCCTCTCTCTTCCATGTTCCAGTTCTCATCTCCTTCCCATTTGTCCTGCTGCCAGGAATAAAATTCCTGCTTTAGTCTAGGAGTGTATACTGCTTCTCTAGGAAGGAAACTACAGCACAGCCTAAAAAGACAAAGGACTAGAGATTTAATGAATTAACCTACTATGTAACTGTAAAGAATATTTTTAGCTCTATTCTCAAAATACCATGAAAATGCAAAAGCAGACACAGAGATGGGCGTGAAAAATATTTATAAAAGCTTCATTTTTTCCCATATATAAACTTTGGACATACAGAAAACCTACAATAAATTATCTTTTACCATAATGATATGTAGAAAATATGACCAGCCATATTAAATATTTTCAAGTATATTTCAGATTTTGAAATGTTTCTATATCTAATAAATATCTCTAAGATCCACCCCCGCTCCCCTGGGCCAGGTTCAAGAGATATAGTAAAAACAAACAAGCAAAACCTGTTTTGCTATAGTGCTAACCAACTCAGGGGAGTCAAAAATAGACACGAAATTTATGGAGAAAGATTCCCATGATAGTCTGTGTCAGATAAATGAAAAGCCATGTTTACAAATATTCCTTTGCTTCAAAATAATTCTATCTCCCCTCCATAGTTTGGAGGGGGAAATAGGAATATAAACATAAGATGATTTTCAATTTACCCCTTGAACACAAATTGAAAATGACTATGCCTCAATAGTGGGTCACAAAGAACCAGGCTCAGTTGTGGCTGCATTCAGGAATTGGACATTCAATCTAGTTAGAGATCTGAAGACAGCTACAATTTGAATAAAAACTGTTGGTCTGCGTCTGGGCAAGGCACACATCTTCAGCAGAGACTGCAGAGCTCTGCAGAACAGTCATGATTTACAGCACGTGGTAGAGGGTTACTACTGGATTCTCACCCTGACACTGAACACTCTATGATGGAGATCTAAAGCCCGCGGCAGAGGGGAGGGAGTTTTCACCTTTGAGTTTACCGAACAGATCATCAATCTTATCACATCTTTTGAGAAAGCACCAACAAACTTCCTCATGAATTGTAAAATCTGGCATTTTTTTTTTTTTTAAAATCCAGTCTCCCTACGTGCCCAATTTGTTACATCAAAATCTTCTCTGGATGGAAAAACAAAAACAAAAAACCAATATGTCAGGCATGCTAAGAGATCACAGGAGGTCCCAGGCCACCCACTGAAAATCCACCTACTAGGTAAGGATGGCCTTAGAGCTACTTGTGTGGACATTTTAGAGGCCAGAACAATAGTCTGAGAAAAATACACTAGAGATGGTATAAAGGGACAATGGTATATCATAAGACAAAACAGAAACAGAAAGGGAGTGGGGGAGGAGGGAAGAAGGGGCAGGCTAATTAAGAAGGGCCCTTGACAGGACTTGAAGCTCTGGCCTTAGAGACATCTGTGCATTAAAAGGGAATATGGAGGGGCTCTGGGATAAGAGCACTTCTAGAGAACCTGGTTTGGATTCCAAGCACCAACATAACAGTCCACAGCATCTACAACTCCAGTTCAGGGGGTCTAACACCCTCTTCTGATCTTTGCAAGAACCAGGCATGTACATGTTGTACATACCCACATGTAGGTAAAACACCCATATACAGAAGTGAAAATAATTCATTAATAATAATACAACAACAGGACTATGGAAGGATACCTGGTGGACAGCATTGTTTGCTGCTCCGGATGGGAGTCCTGGCATGGTGGAACAGAGTGGAATGCCCCTATAGGCTGCTGATGCCACCTGTCCGGGGAGATGCTTTATTGCTATTTCCTGTACAGGACATCATCCATAAGGGAGAGAGCACACAAAGAAAATAAAATGCTTCGCTAGATCCATGCTGGAAACAGAGCCAAGTCCTGACCACAGGCAACTAGAACATATACCACTCTGGACATTCAGGGCAGAGGCAAGAACTCTGCCAAGTACCTTCCTTTATGAAGTGTGCAATTTAAACTAGCCCATCAAATGATGACTTTGACAAGGGAGGATGTCACTGACAGATCAGTGAGAGGTTACTTCTGGACTCTTTTCAGCAAATGCATCCCAGGAATTTCAGCTGCGGCCGAGGATAGGAGAGAAAGTTAAGCAGGTGAGCAGCAGCTTATATGAGAATCCATTTCAAGCACAGATGTAATGTGGATGTGTTGAAGCTGTGTCTGCTCTGCTCAGCTCAGTTTCTGGAGATACCAAGTTTCCCATGAAGGTTTGAATCACCCTGCAAGACATGGCCACCCATTCCTCTCTAGTTATGGCTCTGGATTCATTTCCCTACCTTCCTTCATGTCCCCAATCCACTGGATATGCTGGCCTCCTGATGTCCTCTAAGGACTGGTCAGGACACACCAGTACACAGGGAGATCACGTGAGAAGTTTCAAACAAAGGCCATTGAAACATCCTAAACATGTGTTTTGTTCTCGTTGTTGTTGTTGTTATTGTTATTAATTTCTGCAGTGCTGGGGATCTAGCCAAAGCTTTTACATGCTAGACAAAGGCTCTACCATGAAGACATATCACTAGTTCCTTCTTAGTAAAGACTTTCAGAATATTTCTAAGAGAAGATTTACAAATTTTTCCAACTGCCTTCCTTTTTATGCAGGACGAATGAGAATTGAATATTTAGTAGCATTCTCGTGGATAGGACTGAACCCATGGCCGTGCACATGCTGGGCAAGAGCTAACCCTGAGCTACAGCTATCCACTTGTCTTTTTACCTTTTGTATTTGGGATAACAGGGTCTCACTGAGTTGTCCAGGCTGACCGCAAATTCACTCTACAGCCTAAGCAGCCTTGGACTTGTAATCCCTCCTTCAGCGTCCCCAAAAGCTGGGATTATAGCTCTGTGACACCAGGCTGGCAAAACTCAAATTCTTTGAAATGTTTCAAGTGCGACAGTGACTAAAGGTTTATGTATGTCAGCCAGGAAACCTGCATTTTACTTGGTTATTGTAAAAAATTATAACAAATAACACTGTGAAAGCAGAGTGGGTTATTTGCAATAGATTGTGTCGTCAGAAGTTTTCCTGTGTCCCGACCAGTCCCACAGCTGCTCAGACCCAAATACACACACAGAGGCTTATATTAATTGTGAACTGTATGGCCATGGCCTATGGCTCAAGCTTCTTGCTAGCTAGATCTAACTAAACTCAGCCCATTTCTGTTAATCTATATGCTGCCACGTGTTCCATGGCTTTACCTGTGTGCCATTACATGCTGCTCCCTGGACAGCAGGATGGCGTCTCCTCCACCTCTGCCTTTCCTCTTCCTATCTATCTGCTTGTATTTCCTGCCTGCTTCTAAGCTGCCTTGCCATAGGCCAATACAGCTTTATTTATCAACCAATCAGAGCAACATATATTCGCAACATACAGAAAGACATCCCACAGCAAGATTTTTTTTCTCATGAAATTAGATACAAAGAACCAGATGTTCTTTGTAAAATTCCTTACCACCCTCAAGAGCAGACTGCTGTCGAGACACACTTCCCTATCATAGAGTGTGGGACTATTTCCAGGTATATCACCTTTGTTCTTTGTATAACAAATGTAAAGTCAAGCTCTTCTGAAAAATCAAGTGTGGCTGGCAGTCAGTGACTTGGTAGACACTTTGTCACAACAGCTAACATTAGGTCCTTCCAGAGGATTCCTTGATAACGATGATTGAAGACCTCAGTCCTAATCTGTGTGCTGAGGTTGACAGGGGAGATAAGAGTTCCTGCTGCTAAAGAGTTTCCACCACAGAGAGTGGAGTAAATGACCTTTTTCTAGCCATCTTACAGATTCAGTAGACTCTCCATAAAATTCCAAGTCGAGAGAGCCAAAATTGGAGGTCTCCATCAGGTCCCACCCTTTGGAACACCTCTGAAGAAGGGTTGGAAGCATGGTAGGAGCCAGAGCAGTTGAGGACACCAGGAGCACACAGCCCACAAAATGAACTCAGCAGGGCTCACAGAGACTGAACCAACAATCACAGAGCCTGTGTGGGTCTGAGATAGGTCCTCTGCATATATGGTTGTTAGCTTGGTATTTTTGTGGGAGTGCTAATAGTGGATGCGGGGTTGTCCCTGACTCTTTTGCCTGCTCTTGGGACCCTTTCCCCCCTACTGTGTTGCCTCACCCAACTCTGATAGGAGGGTTTGAACCTAGTGTTATTGTATCTTGTTATGATGTATTCGATTGATTTCCCTGGGAGGCCTGCTGTTTTCTGAAGGGAAACAGAGGAGGAGGAACAGTGGCTCTGGGGGAGAGGAGAGGGAGGGAAAACTGGGAGGAGAGGAGGAGGAGAAACTGTGGTTGGGATGTATTGTATGAGAGAAAAAAAATTCCAATAGCACACTTCCCAGGACTAGAAAAATCAATGCTAACATTCATAGGGAGGAGGAAAAAAAAAAGATCACAAGCAACCAAAGCAATCCTAAGAAGAAACACCAGCACTAGAGGAATCACAATACTCGATTTTATATGACAGAGTAGACATTGCAGACAGACAGAGTAGATGACCTAGAAATGAACCAATGCAGCTATAGCCACAGCCACTTGGCTCCTGAGAAAAGTATCAGAAATAAACAGGGCAGAAAGAGCCCCCTCAGCAAATGGTGCTGCAACAACTGGACGTCTGCATGTAAGACACTGATGTTAGAACTGTATCTCTCACCCTGTAAAAAACAATCAATTCAAATGGATCAAAATCCTTAATATATGACAAGGAACTCTGGAACTCCTAGGGAGAGACACAGAAAGTATTTCAAGATATAAACCTGGGCCAAAACTTCCACAAAAAGACTCCTATAGGTCAGAAAATAATAGTAAGAATCTATAAATGGGATTTCATGAAGCTGAGAAGCTTCTGCACAGCCACAAATACAGTCAATAGGGTGAGGAGACAGGCTACAGAATGGGGGGGTTCTAGATAGAAGTATTGTCTAGAACATATGAAGAACTCTAAAAAATTAAATACCAAAAAATCATCCAACTCAAAAGTAGGAAAAAATTACAAATATCCCATACATTTTTTGGGGAAAAAAATTACACCGTCTTTAGTATCAGGGAAATGCAAGCCCAAACTACACTGAGCTCTATTTCACCCCAAACATCATGAAAAGCAAATACAACAAATGCTCACAAAGATGTGATGGGGAGGAAGGAGAGGAAATCCTCACCCACTGTAGGTAGAAATGTAAATCTGTCCATCCACTACGATCAGTATGAAAGTTCCTCAGAACCCACAAACAGAGCTACCACGGGGCTCAGCTGTCCCACTTCTGGGCATACACTTGAAGGACTCTAAGTAAACTATAGGGTAGTTGTGCTTTTCGTGCTTATCACTGCACTATTCACAGTACACAGAATCAGCTGGAGTGACCATCACTGAATGGATGGAATAAAAATACAGAATATCCATCATGAAGCTTTAGTCAGCTATGAAGAAAAATAGAATCATACCATTTTCAGTGAAATAGAACTAGAGATGTAAAATCAGTCGGACTCAAAAGGACAAATAATCATGTTTTCATCACATGCAGAGTCTATGGTGTGTGTGTGTGTGTGTGTGTGTGTGTGTGTGTGCGCCTGCCTGTGATAAAAATAGAAGAGGGCCAAAGCAGGAGGAAAAGGAGTCTAAATGAAGAGGGAGGCAGGCACACCGAGGGTAATTTATGAATGAAAATGAAGGGCAACGTGCATTTTCTCTTCTAAGGAGATTCCAACGTTTGGGTGTGGATGTGGAATGTCCTCCATGGACTCACAGATAGGAACAGTTGGCCCAGTAGGTGGCACTGTTTGCAGAGGTTGTGGAACCTTCAGGAAGCAGGGCTGGGAAGAAGTTGGCTGCCAGGGCAAAGCCTGGGAATTAGGGCATAACCATTTGCAGCCGATCTCTCCTCACTTCCTTGTCAGTACCATGTAACAAGCAAGTGCCACGCACTCACGCCGCTATAGACATGAGGCTGTCATGACACCATTCCTTCCCCATCATGATAGACGGAATACCCTGAACTACCACGTTGATGAGAAAAGTACTCACACATTAGACTTAGACAGTATATAATAAATACAATCAACTAAAACATTATAGATCAGTTAAATATACACATGCCTGACACTGTTTAATACATTTGCGCATGCGCACACACACACACACACACACACACACACACACACACACACACACACACACACACAAATGTAAAAGCAGGAGGAAGACAAAGATCATGTAAAGGAAGGAAACAGAGCAGCAGGAGGTAGAAAGGACAAGGGAGAATAATTCAGAGAGTCAATATATGTAAAACATAATGACATACGAGTACATACATCTCATAAGCCATGATTTTGTATACTAATGAAAACAGTAATTAAAAAATACAGAAAAAATACATTTTCTACAGGCTCTAATTTGGGGCAACGTAATAGTAGGTCAGAGATAGTTAAACAGTTTAAGCCTCAAAAAATAATAAAAGAAGTTATAGACAGAATAAAGAAAATGATGTGTGTTAAAGCATAATTCAACAAATATTTATTGAGTATCCACTATCTGCTGGGAAGTATTCATGGGGTAAAGATTCAGGTGGGATAAAAAGATGGAAAGGCTCTGTTTTTGTGGAGATTTTGTCCCGATGGGACAAGTGGTCATAATTAGCTACACAAATACATAATGTCAGGTGCCAGGCACAGTCCTAGCGTTTTAACTCTGTTGCCTCATTTAAATCACCAACAGTTCTCTGAGGTAACGTCAGAGATGTTAAGAAACATGTCTAAGATACGGACTACAGTACCCACATAGTAAGTCCAGGACCTTGCTCCAAAGATTATCTTCTTATATGCTGTGTGATATTTTGATCTTACTCTTATGTTTCCAACATTGTCAATTAAGTTTGCTTTGAATCAGAGGGTTGAGCTGGCTACTAGATGACCAAAATTAGCCATAGAAGTTTTGGAGGGCTGAGGAGAGATAGAGAGATACAGGAAGTAGTAGGGTGGGGCTTAGAGAGGGTCTCCGCCTCTTTTAGATCCAGGAACAAGAGAGAGAGCAAGTCACTGGTTGCTTCTCTACTGTTTCTCTGATCATTCAGGTTCTTATCTCAGTATCTGACTCCCGAGTTTTATTGATTTAAAAAATAATTAGATAAATGCTTCACTACATGCTACATGTCACTGTCGGTTCAGATCACAGCAAGCATCCAAACTGAGGATGCTGGAAAGTCACTTACTGGAAGTTTAAGCAGGGCACTGAAGTGATGATATGCATTAAAAATAAACAAATAACCCTGTCTGTTGTATGCAGAGCAACGTGTAGAAGGAACGAGGACAGTCCCCGATGCTTATAAACAGGCAAACACTAGCCACAAAGCAACCTATAGAGGTAAAGAGGACAGTCCCCAGTGTTTATGAACAAGCAAACACTAGTCCCACAGCCATAACATGGACATAGAGCTCTTCCTGTCATCCATCATCTGCAGAGAGCAGTGGAACATGTAAATATCCACCCTTCAAACAAAAGCTCTGACCCTTTAGTTCTGCAGCTCTGAAAGGTGGCTCACCCATCTCCCATCAGACCACCATCGTGTAATTTCATTCTTTAAGTCTACCACACACCCCACTCTTTATCCAAACAATTCCTCAAAGTCCAACTTTGCCCATGCTCAACCTTAGTCAAAACAGAAGCTCCTGCTCTCCATCACTTAGCAGAACTCTCAGACACCACTGGCACTGAGTCCAAATGGACTTTCTATGTGCCGAGAGATGTGTGCCTTCTGACATTAGGTGGCGAGCCCATGCTGCAGATGCCACCATGGGTACCAAACCCCTGGGCTGGCTGCAGCAGTGTGGTGTGTGCTCCAGCAGCTCAAAGTTTCGGCCTCATTTTTCCTTTCTATGGCACAGGCTCTGTTTCTTTAGTGTATAAAATACTAACAGTACCTGGCTTAGAAGGGTTGCAAGGAGACCATGAATAAACCATGCAAGCCAGGAACATCGTAAGAGTAAAACATGTGCACTTGTATAATTTTTTATCTACTTCAACCTTCTTTCAATGGGGGATGATTTTCATATGCAAAAGCACATTTCTTCAACCTCATTCCCCAAGTTTTCATGGTTTAGTTTTTTTTTTTTTTTTTTTTTTTTTGTGTGTGTGTGTGTGGTGTGGTGTGGTGTGGTGTGGTGTGTGTGTGGTGTGGTGTGGTGTGGTGTGTGTGTGTGTGTGTGTGTGTGTGTGTGTGTGTGGTGTGGTGTGGTGTGGTGTGGTGTGGTGTGTGTGTGGTATGGTGTGGTGTGGTGTGGTGTGGTGTGTGTGTGTGTGTGTGTGTGTGTGTGTGTGTGTATGTTCATGTATGTTTGGATACATGCATCTGGAAGCCAAAGCACAAGCTCAGATACCTCCCTCTGAAACAGAGACAAGGTCTCCCATTAGCCTGGAGCTCACTATTTGGGCTAGAATGGCTGGCTAGTGAGACCCAGAGGCTGTCCCATCTCTGTTGACTCAGCAAAGAATTACAAACACACCCCACCACACCCAGAACTTTCTTTTTCCTACAAGGTTTCTGGGATCAAACTCAGGTCCACATGTTTGGGAGACAAGCACTTTACCAACCAAGCTCTCTCTCCAGCTTCCCAGTTTTTCCTTTTAATTTCTCATAAATACACATAAATAAAAACGAAAGCATGCTTATTTTTGTTTCTGAAACTTCCTCTTTTTTAGTATGTGTATATCTTTAGCGCGGGAATACATGTGCACATGTGTGCTTGTCTGTGGGGGCCAGAGGTCAACACTGACTATCTTCAATCATTCCGTACCTTATTTTCTTGAGACAGAATCTATCGTTGAACCTGGAGCTCACCAATTGGTTGAGCTGTGCATTCCAGGAATCCTCGTCTCTGCCTCCCCAGCATTGGGGGCTACAGGCATGAGCTGCTGCACTCAACACCTTCTGGGGATCTGAACTCAAGTCCTCACACCTGCATGGCACGAACTTTCCTGATGGGGCCATTTCCCCAGCCCAAACCTCGGGTCTCTTGACCAACGCTTGCCACAAGGCTGCACATCCAAGACATGTACTTGGATGCCAATGTAGTCTACAGTGAGTGGGAACTGTCCTGAAGCACACAGCTTGGGAGACCTGACCAGTTCTGTAATGAAGTCGCTTAGTGCTTTATGAGTCTTAAATCTAGTTCTCTAAGAACCACATGCAGGTGCCCTCACCACCCCACACAAGGAAACCAGATTAATTTTTTCAGCAGCATGTATATAAAAAGTCACCAGCAATGAGAATGGGTTTTGATTGTACATCCTCCTTTCTTTAACTATTAAAAAAATACTTTCCAGAGCTGGGAGCATAAGTCAACTGGAAGGGCACTTGCCTAGCACATAAAACCCTAGGTTTGACCCTAGAACAATGTAAATTAGGCACAGTGTCAACATCTGTAAGCCAGGACCCAGGAGACAAAGGCAGGGGATCACAAGTTCAAAGTCATCCTTGGCTATAAAAGCAACTTCAAGGCCAGCCTGGGCTACATAAAATCCTGTTTCTCTCTGTGTGTCTCTGCCTCTATCTCCTTCGGTCCCTCAAAGATATCCCTCTTTTATTTTTAATTTCTAGATTATCATTACATCCATGGTCTGTAGGGCATTGTCTCCACATGCTTGTCCACTGACCCTTTCCTTGGAAAATCAATATGCTTTAATGCCTCATTCCCTGAAAGAAAAGCTTTAAATTTCATCAAAAATTACATCAAGGGGCACATTAAAAAAATCCTGAAACCTGTTTAGGTTCAGTCTCAGCCATTTCCAAAAGTATTCTTGGGGGGAGAAGCTGCACTTGCCACACGCAAGTAAAGCAGCCCACTCGAATTAGGGGGCTCTGGCATGCAATAGGGGGACTTCCTGTTTACTACAAAAGTTTCCTGTCTTAACCCTAGCACTGCTCTCCCGCACTGAGTTGTCAAGTGACTAACTGTAACAAAGACACCACACAGTTCACTACTAAGCACCCATTACCAACAGAGAGGACTACACTGAGGAACTTCTCAGAGCAGAAGGCAGAGAGAACAGAAATCAGGCAGGGGTGAGATCCATTCCACAGGATCTTCCTGTGCCTTACCTTTAACGGTCTCAGAGAGGGCCTCTCTGCCTTTTTGGAGTAGAATCCATCAGCTCAAACCAGGCAGAGGAAGCAGCAAGAAGAAATAAGTCACATTCTGCTTAAATCATGCACCTGGCCGGGCCACTTGGCAATGTCATCACACAGCAGCCAGAACCCAGGCCGCGGCAGGCAGGCCTGGAGTCCTCAGGTGGCTCTCGGAGCCTGCCAGGTCCACTTCACTAATGCCCCTGCCTCTCCCTGCTTCCTCGGATGTTCCAGAAATGGTACACTAGGCAGGACTAGCGGTGACCTCTACAGAACAGTCTTGTCCGGCTCAGAACAACAATGAGCCACCCTGGCCACACATCAAGTCTTGTTACTGCTCGGGCATCCTAAGTGAAAAAGCCGATCACATTATGTCCCTTCTGCTGAGGCACTTGTGGCCACTCCCTGGGAAGGGGACAGGATGCAATCGCCCCATCCTCCCTCAGCTTCCTTCCTTTGCTTTTCCATGGGAGAATTCCAGGGAATGAGTTATGTGCACACACACACACACACACACACACACACACACACACACACACACACACAGTAGGCTCTGGTCAAACAGACAGCCTGCTGTCCCACACAGAAGCCTGCCGTCTGACCGACTCAGAACAGAGAAGTGGCTATCTACAATCTCCAGCCCACCGCTCCCTTTTGTCAGCTTATGGCCCTCCCTGAGGCTTGCCAAACCAATCCAGATTGCAATCTGTAAACCTATCATCTCAAATTATTAAAAAGGACTGAAGCTTTTGCAAACATTATACAGCTTTAATAAAAATCTCCAAACAGTCATCAGTTCAGAAGTTATTTTCTGGCCTTACTTTCAATGAATAAATGGCTATGATAATCAATGTAGCTAGTACCAAGACTTCTATGCATTGTATATGAGTTAGCCAGAGAATAAAGTGACTCCTTATAACAAAGGCAATCTCACTGTTAGTTCACTCTCCTCCCTTCTTCTCTACTAACCTCTCTCTCCCCTCCCTAATTAAAGGCCCCCATTTCCTCTTTCAAATCAACCATACCCTGCTGTTCTCCTATTTCTCCCCTACCCATGGTCCATTTCTGCTTTCCTGGTTTCTGCAGTTACCCAGATTTTGTCAAATCTTCACATCTGAAGATTTGGAGCTAGGAACCTCAGATGCGAGAGAAAGTGTGACGTTTGCCTCTCTGGGACTGGGTTTCCACACTCAATATGACCTTCTATAGTTCATATATTACCTGAAAATTTCATGATTGCATTTTTCTTTACAGCTGAGTATTGTTCCATAGTGTATATGATTCACATTTGCATTATCTACTCCTCAACTGAAGGCCACTGGGTTTGTTTCCAGTTCCCAAACTATTGTGAACAGAACAGCAATGAACATGCCTGAGTGAGTGTCTGTGGAGCAGGATGTGGAGGCCTTCATGTGCTGAGGAGCGGTAGAGATGGGTCAAGTCGTTCCCCCCCCCCCCCCCCCCCGCCGTGTGTGTGTGTGTGTGTGTGTGTGTGTGTGTGTGTGTGTGTGTGTGTGTGTGTGTGTGTGTGTGTAGTCCCATCTGGGCTGACAATGCTCCCCCTCAAGAGCCATAGACTATTTAACAAAATACAAGCAAAAGGCATGATGAGCCCCGCTTTTGAGTCGTTGGTCAGGATTGTCCAAGAGACTCCCGAAACAGTACAAGCTTCTCTGTTATCCTCGTTTGCCTCCCAGAGGCTGAAGATTGTCCCTACTGCTGCAAATACCATGAACTTCAGACACAAGACCTGGAGATCTGAGATGGCCCTATCCTGAAAGCCCTCCCTGGGGACTAGTTTTTAGGATGTCAGAAGGCACCATGTAAGCATCCAAGGGAGGGGAGCAACCGACAGTCTGGCTCAGCTATGATGCCTGTGAACTAAAGCAATGATTAGTGTGGCACAATAGCCCAAACAGCGTCATAATGGCACATAGACCTTGGCAGTAACCAGCACCTCTCTATACAAGAGATACAAGAACCACTCAACAAGAAGGAAATCATGCCTGGTACTGGAAGCCTAGCCAATTATCCAAGTCTAGTCTTAGATAAAGGAGGAGAACCTAGGACAGCCACTTTACTGAAGCAGAGCAATTTCTAACTATACTCTAAATATATACCCTTATACTCACAGAAAAGTATAGATCTCACCCTTCATTAAAGAAGCACTTCCTTGCAACAGACAGAGACCGTCACAGAAAATCACAACCAATCAGAGTGCACAGAATAAATGACTATGTGTTGTCAAGCCCCAACTGATACAACACAACTCCCACACCTGATACAAACACAACACAACCCCACACCGAGGCCTCAGGAGTCATTGCAGAAGACGAGGAAGAAAGACGGCGGGAGCCAGAAGAACAGGAAGGTGCTGTGAGATTCCATCTCCAAGAAATCACTCACCAGCCTGGCTGCCTAAACAATACCCGAAGGAAGACGACACCGGTAGACATGCTAGTGGGGTTGGGTACAGCTCATGGAGCCCCAACTTTCGACAAAGAACTACGAGAAATGAAGGAAAGCTCGGAGCGGGAGAAAAGGCCTTCCCCAGAGCACATCAATTGGTTATCCAGTACCAAATGATCGGCCCTGAAGACATGCACACATGCAGACTAAGCAGATTGTACTTATACATTTCGGAATAAGTATACACATGTGTGACAATAATTAAAGAAGTGGAGACCATAAATTAGAGAGAGAGAGGAGGGAAGTGCATGGGAAAGGTAGTGGGGGGAGAGGGGGAAATTTCAAAAAACAAAAATCTACAGCTAGTACCCTTGTCTTATATTTGAAAGAGTCTGGGTAGAGGAATACCTAATTCAGACCCACTAGCATTTGAGGAACAGAGTGCGGTGAAGGCATTAGCCCACTTGTATCAGACTCTGCAATTATTAACTGCTTGTTGAATGCAATTTAAGACTGCAAAACCTTTCCCAACACATGCAGGAAAATGAGGTGAAATGTCCTTCTGTTCCTGGTGAGTTTCCTGTGGGGTGAGGCTGTAAGCTCCACCTTTGAGCTGGCAACTGCATTTCCTCATTGCTGTTCCCTTGATCCCAACACCCTCCACCTGGATGCTCTGATGGGCCAAAGAGCTTTGTGCTGGTTCTGACACTGGATAAACCACCAGCCGTAGTTGACAAACCCAGCAAGTCTGGGGACAAATCGCTGTGACTCTCCAGAGTGTCTGGGGAAACAACAGCAGTTGCACACAGAGTGCTTACTATGTGCCAGGAACACAAAGGCTTTGCTTTTAAAATGGTCTCTGGGACACACCTGCAATCCCAGCACCGAGGAGGCTGCGACACAGAGAGTTCAAGTTTGAGGCCAGCCTGACCTAGGCACTGGGACTCTTCATCAAAACAAAACAAGTAACAGGAACAAAGCAACCTTCTGAAGGGTGCTACCATGCCGCTCTAAGGATGAAGTCCACAGGAGGAAGGGATGCCTGTTACAGCAGCTCATCTGTGCTGTGACTTGAAATCAGATCTAAATAATACCCAAAGCCAAGTGCTGCTGCATCACTGTGCTCATCAAGCAATACTCCTGAAAACTTCAGCAACCTCACTAACTTGCCAATGGGTTCATAATGGCCTCAGTCACCCAGAGATCAGCAAAATAGGCTAATAGGAAATACTGATTCACTTCCGTTATTGGCATCAAAGGTGGCTACAGCCAATTAACAACAAACTTAGTAACAGAGTATCTCTGATTTTATTTCCACTAAAAAAAAAAAAAAAAAAAAAAAAAAGTTCAAAACCTTGAGCTCTTGGCTATTTTGTGGTGATGGACCGGCAGATTCGCTCTCGGTTACTGGGAGGCTCACAGAGACGGGTAAGGTCTCCCACGCCATGATCCCTGGCCTTCCAAATACATATGACACTTCAGCTGACTCACAGGTTCTGGTCCATCCATGTGTTACCAGCATCCAACAGGCTTTCTTGTACGGAGGGCCCTACTTGACCCTCACACTACTACTATGGCAATGGATTGGAAATTTACTACAGGCCAGAGGGGCGGCTCAGCAGTTAAGAGTGCATTTGGCTCGCGCAGAAGCGTCACATTTAGTCCCCTAGAACCCCGGTCAGGTGGTTCACAACTGTCTATAGTCCCAGCACCAGAGGATCTAGTGCTTCTGGCCTCTGAGGGCACTGGCGCTCAGGTACACAGACACACATGCATCCACACAATTAAAATATTTTTTTAAAATTTACTATCTACCTAACACTGCAAACAGAGCAGAAACTAAACTCCCAATGGACAATAAAGAACTTTAAAGTGTGGGGTGCAGGAAGACAGTAAATGTCGGGGCTCAGGTATCATGCCACCACCTGATCCTTCACAAAGAGGGAACTTTTCAATCATAGGTAATTCAGACACAGCCACTCTTCAATCACAGTAAACAACCGTACTGAGAAGGTGTATGCAGTATCAGGCCCAGAATCTTCCTATGTTACTTCTGATCCAGCCTACAATTGCGTAAGAAGAAAGCCAACAAAATCAACAATAGCATTAAAATGGGGAGGCTCCTTCGTGTGTCCACTGTGTGTCCATTGACTGTGATAAAGGGACTTCATGTGGTACTGGGCAGGGACAGATAGCGTGGTACAAATAGAGTCCCTCCCTTTGTGGAGCAGAGAAGTTAAATCTGTAATTACAGATTATAACAAAAGTACGTTCTATACTGGAAAAGAGGAGGCCTGAGAGCAAAGAGTGAGCTGCTGCACAGATGACCTGATCCACAGGCAGGAGGAAGCTCACTCCAGGAAGCAGTGAGAACTGAGCCCAAGGATGCAGCCAAGCAGCTGGCTTTGGAGGGGAGGAGAGAGAGGTGATTGGGGGAAGGGCCAGGCAGAGGCCCAGCCGTGCAAAGCAAGGCGGCACTTTCCAGGAATGCAGAGAGGATCAGGGTGACCAGAACACAGGGCGGGGTGGGGGGGGGGGCAAGAGCAGGAAGGGAGGGCAAGGTCCAGGAACTTGAAGTATCAGTGCACAGGGAGAGACAGAAGCCTACGGCTAAGGACAAAAGAATGAAAACTGCTCCCGCTCCCAGTGCCATGAGATCGCGTTCTGACACCTCAAATGATTAGTTTTAGAGTCCTTCGCATTCAAAACTATTGATTCGAAAGGACGCCTGTGGGAAGCACTGTGGTTTGTGGCCTTTGAATGGATTAATCTTAGAAAATTAAAGACGCCGTTTAACTAAAGTAGCTTATTCCCCAAAGCGCGCAGGATGCTTATTGGCAGCAAAGCAGGAGAAAGCAAAGACACAATCCTCAGATTACAATACAACTTGACAACCCAGTCCAGCAGCGTCTCCCCAGCGACTGTCATGCTGCCACCAAATGCAAAACAGCACCAAGGTTTGCACACCAGGACGGAACAACCCTTTTCCAGAAAAGCCTTTATGAATCTCCTTTGTGTTCACGAGCCCCCCATGCCAGAGTCTGACAGCATCAGTATACACGACTGGGGCGTCACCTCACAGGCGTGCCTCTGGTGCACTTTGGATTGGTGGCTTTCCCCTCTGCAGCCAAATGAACACTCACTTCTCCTCACTCTGTTGTCAGATTTCCAAATCTCCCAATGAAAGTACATATCTACATAAATCAGAAAGCTTATTTTAATTTTCCGAAAAGTGAGATCCCTGACTTTCAACAAAAATCAAAAATAGGATTTCAAATTTAAACCCAAGTTGATATACATATATGAAATGCATGGCTTATAAAATGTAGCTTAAAAAGTGGTAAGCAAACAAATCCAATAAAAAGAATGACCATTACCTATGAAGAATTCACCACAAGCACTGTAAGTATACAGAGACAACCCATTGCCTAACCCTTCAGGAACTCTCCAGACCACCACTTCAGTCCCTGACCTGAAGGGCAAAGAGACAGAGGTTGTCTGTACCGGGATTTTGACTAGCTGGACCTTTGTCTAGGTCTTATGCGGGTAACCACAACTGGTGTGAGGTTACGATTTGCAACAGCCACATCTGTCCAGAAGACAGTATTTCACCACACGCCTCTCATCCTTCAGCTTTTAAGTTCTTTCTGCCTTCTCTTCCTTGATGTTCTGATAGTGTTGGTGTTGGTGTTGGCGGAGTGTGTGTGTGTGTGTGTGTGTGTGTGTGTGTGTGTGTGTGTTGGGGGCAGGGAGTTAATACAGATGTCTAATTTAGGACTGAGTGCTCAATCTCTTATTATCAGCACTTTGGCCAGTTACACATCTCTCCACTGACGGCTAACAGTTGCAGAAAAAGAAGCTCCAACCTTGCTCAGAGACATCATGCTGTTTCTTATCACAAATATAATATTATTGTTATTATTGTAAGTCAGGATGGATACTGGCATAGATTTTAGGCATGTAAAAATCTGTAATTAAAATGAAACCAGTGGAGAATAATGCAAATCATTTTATTTGAATCTATTCCCTTGATCTACAAAATGGAATCCTCTCTTTTTCCAGTGATGCTTTACACATCCTTGAGACAGCAGTTAGCCTAGGAATGCATCCAAGAGGTATGCTGCTGGAAGCATGCAATGGGAGACCCCAAGATCTTTGCATTAATGAGCATTTTCAGAATTGGCATTAGAATTCTGAATAGTGTATGTATGAGTCAGAGTCAAACATACCTTGCAGATTTTTATGCCCTGAAAGAATGGTTTTCAAATTTGATTGCACATGCATTAAAGTCATCTGGGACTCTTGCACAATCAAAACAGGATAGGTATTAGGAATCTGTGTTTTCAAGAACAAGTCCAAGCAATTCTGATACAGGCAATCCTTGAACCATAGTTTAAAAGATTGATTGGTATTCTCAGTACTATCAAAGTTAGATGTAGATATATTCCTCAGAGTTCCTGCTTCTGGCCAGTGGCTGGCATAGAGGCCCTACAGTTTCTACTTTTGCTATGAGAATGTTGCCAAGAATAACTTTTTTCACTTCCAAGTTAAACATGGTGTTTATAAAAGGTGTAAGATGGAGACCCTGGAAGTATGAATCTTTCCACACAATGGGTAACGTCACAATAATAACTACATCCTAGTTGCCAAGACCTTTACCCATGGAGGACTGAAAACTAAGAGGTCCCCCAACACTATTATGTCTCCTATTGAGGAAAGAATAAGGTCAACCTTTACATACCCAAATTCTTTCCTCTAAGCTGTAAGCTTGTTAGCTTCCATACTAAATTTGCCATTACATTTCCTTAATGTTTGTTTAAAGTTCAATGTGAGACATTTTCTCCCTGAATTATATGACTGAGAACTCTCTGACAGATTGTGAGGATAGCTCTGGTTATTTTTCCAAAGCAGACACCTAAGCCAAATGATTAACCTTCCTAAATTTTGGTTCCTTGTCTGCACATGCGGGACAGCAACAACACAAAGCTCGTTCCATTCTGAAGGCGTATGGAGTGAAGCTAGCTGGAAGGAGCCAGGCAGAGAGCACACACTTGCTCTCTGGCTCCTCTCAGGTGTTAGTGTCCCTGTGATGCTCGGCAGGAAAGACTGAATCCTGGCTGGAAAATCTGAACGTTCTCACTATGACAAACACTTTAGGCTGACCAGTGGCAGCCCACCAGGAAAGCAGCCGGTTAGGGTGAGTGAGCTCCAGAGTAACCTCGATCCAGCTACCTCAGAGGGGGAGATCCTGCTCAAATTTTCATTGAAATGGAGGCAACCTCTTTGGAAGGGAAGAATGGCCTGTTTTCAACTAACTAAAGGAAACTGTGCTAATTTCTTTAGTTTATTATACATACTCTTTTTTCATAATCATTTTGGGAAAGGTTAAATATAGCAAATAAAACTGAAATCATAGGACATCTTTGTAAGAGGAGTTGGCATCCATCCAAGGTGCCTTTTCCTGGAACAAACCGTAACAACCTGGTTCACATCCGCCCTTCCCTGACAAGCTACATTTTAAGAGTCTGTATTCTCACTATAAAAGACTCTCATTGTGATCCGTGATTTTTACCTTCTAACCTGCTTCAAGGATTCTATATAAACATCTCAATCAAACATTTAAAAAACACAATTTTTTTTCTAATTTAAAATCTTCCTTCAGGAAAAAAAAATAAGAATACAAGAGGGGAAAAAAAGAAGTGCCAGGAAGGTATTGATTTCATTACACATGAAAAAACAAAAAAAAATCTGTTATGACTTAATAAACAAAGCCAGATGTACAAAAATGTTGAAATTATTCTTAAAACACTTCCTTTTATGGCTTTTCACATTGGCCTCCAAAACTCTGCTACTCGTTAAAACACACAAAATATTTTTAACACATGAGCTTAGAACAACTTAAAACACATATTGCCACTCACCAAAAAGGGCAGCTTCATTTAGTCACCACTGGCAGAGCTACAGCATGGAAGAAAATAACACGTTTGAAAATACTACATGAAAAATGGTTGAGAAACTTCCCATGTGGGTATTAACCCAAACCAGTGTTAACATCACAAATAAGAGCCAAGGGCCTGAGAAATGCCTCAGTTGTGGTGATACATTGTGTCCCCCAATATATTCTGCATCCTAATAAACCCTTATCTGGGGTCAGAGGACAGAACGCCACTAGATAGACATAGAGGCCAGAAAATGGTGGCACACACGCCTTCAATCCTATCACTTGGGAGGCAGAGATCCATCTAGATCTCTGTGAGTTCAAAGCCACACTGGAAACAGCCAGGCATGGTGCCATATGCCTTTAATCCCAGGAAGTGATGGCAGGAAGCAGAAAGGTATATAAGGTGTGAGGACCAAGAACTAGAGCCTGGTTAAGCTTTTAGGCTTTTAGCAGCAGTTCCACTGAGATCCATTTGGATGAGGACTCAGAGGTTTCCAGTCTGAGGAAACAGGATCAGCTGAAGAATTGGCAAGGTGAGGTAGTTGTCGCTGGTTCTGTCTCTCTGATCTTTCAGTGTTCACCCCATACCTGGCTCTGGGTTTGTGTTTATTAATAAGACCTTTTAAAATTCGTGCTACACTCAGTGGGTGAAGGACTGATCATCAGGACCTACATGACATAAGGAGATAACTGACTCCTCTGATGACCACACACATGGTATGTGGTTCATGTGCCTCCATATATCTACATGCACATATACAGAATAAATATAACTTTTTAAAGTTAAAAAAAATCAAAGAATAGGAAAGGTTGTCATCGAGCATCTTATGTACCTTTTGCTGGAGTGCAAATGTGCACCACAGAGTAACAACATGGAAACTCAGCTTGAGCCTAGTCAAGATCTTTGTGGTGATCTCCAACTTACAAGAAACACAGAAGACCATGGAAGAGGCTTAAAGACACTACCAGGGAACTAAACACAAGTCTAGAAAGTGTGGCATCTTAGAGGACAAACGAGAGACTTCTCAGCGTCACTGAGACAACGAATGGGCAAGAAGATGATAAAAATGCAGCACAAAATAACAGTTATGGAATTCCTTTGGTTTTTACAGTCCCAAACTAGGCAAATTTGGCCTAGAGTTTCAAAAGCCAACTCTTAGGAGCACTGTAAATGGAAGGGGAGGGAGGGAGGGAATTTCGGATGCTGAAAATACCCTAAGTCTTCATCTGATGGCAGTTACAGGGCTTGTGTGCTTGCTAAAATTCACAACACTGCACACTTTAGATGAGAGCATCAGGGGTGGAATTGCGACTTCAAGTTGGGATGTGAGTTTTCAGCTGCTGCTTCAGGCCATGCCTGTCTGCCTGCCACTGTGTTCCCCAACACGATGGTGATGAATTACTGTAATACCCCAGAACCGTAAGCTCCAAGTGAACCCTTCCTTCTCAAGGCTGTCTTGGTCATGGTGTTTTATCACAGTGATAGAAAATAGAAAAGTAAGGCAGCAGGGCTGTTTATACCAAGTGATCTATGAGCCGGATTAAATAAGAAAAGCCCCATGAGGGATTGGAGATGGGTGGTGGTTCAGAGTGCTTGCTGCTCCTGCAGGGGGCCTGAGTTCAGTGGCCAGCAGCCTTGTCTTGTGGCTCACCACCAACCACCTGTGACTCCAGCTCCTTTGGGTATTTACACTCATATACACATACCCAAATACACACACAATAAAACACAAAAATGAATCTTCTTTAATAGATAAAGAAGAGCCGGCCGAATGAGGCTTCTCCCTAGAGTAGCTGAACTCCTTGAAGGGGGGCTGCCTGCTAGGGATGAGGTTTTTCTGGCTGCTCTCAGCTCATTATGGCCTCTTTAGGGACAGCTCAGTACAGTCTTCATTGCCATTGTGGTTGTAAGGCTGTAGATTTACAGAGCTATGTGGAGCTGAGGAGAGAGATAAATTACGTCAACGTAGAGCATGGTAAAGCCGAAGCCTACTGTGTGAAAAGAAATTAGACCTGTGTCCTGAAAGCCTGCTGCTGATTTCCAGAGTTCTGGAAAAGGCAACTGGACAGTTTCTCCCAGCATTCTTATGGATGTTTAGAGGAGACTTTTAAGGTTCCTATGTCAACCATCCCATTAAGTCTGTCTCGTCAACGCCACCCACTATGGGTTGACTATGAAATTTCTCCCACAGGCTAATGTGTTGACACACTTGGTCCTCAGCTGGCTGCACTGCTCAGCAAGGTGCTGGACCCTTCAGAATCAGTGCCTGGCTGAAGGAAGTGCATCATGGGAAGGCTCTAAGGTTTCACAGTGGGCCCTGCTTCCTGTTGTTCTCGCCCTGTTCCCTGATTGCCAGGCTAGCCTCACATTCCCGATGCCATGCTGTCCCTGCCATGATGCAGCCCTTCTGGAAGTGCCAGCCAAAATAAATCCTCTGTCTCCTAAGTTGCTTTTTATTGGGGCACTCTATTACAACAGAAAATTAACTAATACATCACCTCTTGACAATTATATTGGTTTTTTTTCCCCTACGGGGCATCTCAGTCCTGTTAGCTGTTGTTTACAATAAGCAGTTGCTCAGAAGAGGATGCCCTCAAAGTCCTAAGTCCTTCCCAGTCACTGCTCTGTGACCACCAACTTCACTGAAAACCCTACCTGGCTCACTGATACCAAAGACTGTCAGCACAGAGCCATCCCACCAACTGACCATGGATGTTTTATGTCTACTACTTTGATGCATTGCCTTAGGTAGGTCATTATTGCTATGATGAAACACCATGACCAAAAGCAAGTTGGGGAGGAAAGGATTTGTTTGGCTCACACTTCCACATCATAGTCCATCACTAAAGGAAGTCAGGACAGGAACTCAAGCAGGGTTGGAATCTGAAGTCAGGAGCTGATGCAGAGGGGTGCTGCTTACTAGCTTGCTCAGCTTGCTTTCTTATAGAATCCAGAACCACCAGCCTAGGGATAGCATCACCCACAATGGGCTGGGCCCTACCCATTGATCACTAATTAAGAAAATGCCCCACAGGCTTGCCTACAACCCAATCTTATGGTGACATTTTCTTAACTGAGATTCCCTCTTATTAGATGACTTGAGCTTGTGACAAGTTGACATAAAATTATCCACTATAGCTAAAAAGCTAGAAATCAGTCAATAAAATAAAGCAAAACAAATTTTCATATAAATTTACCACTATTCAAGAGTCAATAGCAATGAAATTCCCAAGCTAGTCATTGGTTTCTCATGATGTCAGGGGTTATAAAGGAACAGGCTCAAACCTACTAAAGAGCCAGGAACTTTCTTTATATCATAATAAATAAAGGCAGAGGAGAAGTTCTGGAAAGTCAGGAAGCAAACACCTAGCTCCCACTAGGCTGGCAAGAGTTTCCCTGAATCCAGACCCATTGAGCTTAGAATGGTCAACTGAGGAACAACATTCCTAGGCAAGGCTCTCTGTGGACCAACTTATAAGTTTAGTGTCTTAGAAAGTTCCTAAACTGCTAAAAGGGTGCCATCTGATGTAGGGCATGGATGGCATTGAATACTTCATCAGCTTTAAGTAAAGTACAATTAAACATAACATTAAACAAAACAAAAGTCTGTTAGAAGTTAAGACCCAAAAGAGATTGCTGTGGGATGTTTTGCATGTTATGTGTGTCACTCTAATTAGGTAATAAATAAAACACTGATTGGCCAGTAGCCAGGCAGGAAGTATAGGTGGGACAAAGAGAAGAGAATTCAGGGAAGTGGAAGGCTGAGGCAGACAGACCTGCCAGCCGCCGCCATGACAAGCGAGATGTAAGGTACCGGTAAGCTACGAGCCACATAACAACTTATAGATTAATAGAAATGGATTAATTTAAGATAGAAGAAGTAGATAACAAGAAGCCTGCCATGGCCATACAGTTTCTAAGTAATATAAGTATCTGAGTGATTATTTTATATGTGGGTTGTGGGACTGCAAGGGCTTGGTGGGACTTGGAGAGAAGCTCTCCAGCTACAAGAGGTAAATGGATAAACCACAATATCCCCTATTATAGTGGTAGCAACCTTGATACACAACCTGGGATGAAACCTTTTTAACCTACGTGCTTAGGTATTTGGGGTAACATGAAGCCTTATGAAATCATAGGTGCACTTTGCATGCATGCATGTGTGTAATTTTTCTGTGAAGGCCCACATCACAGACTAATTATATGTGGATTAAGAACAGCTGTATCGACAGGTGGCTGTAGTGCAAGCCTTTAATCCCAGCACTCGGGAGGCAGAGCCAGGTGGATCTCTGTGAGTTCGAAGCCAGCCTGGTCTACAGAGCAAGATCCAGGACAGGCACCAAAACTCCACAGAGAAACCCTGTCTCAAAAACTCCCTAAAAAACAAAAAACAAAATAAAAAAAAAACACTTAGCAAACTGGGAAGAAAAAGCAGTTCTTCACTCTGATGTAGAGCACTCATGGGTAATATCACATGCAGTGGTGGGAGAATGGAACCTTCCAGCAGACACTATTTAAACAAACAAAGTGTCTGCATTCTCCACTTTTGCTCAGCATTATATTAAAAGTGCTACCCAGAGAATGAGAGAGAGAGAGAGAGAGAGAGAGAGAGAGAGAGAGAGAAAGTATGAATTTCACCTGAGTAGTACAGTAGCTACAGAGGTTAAGGATTAAAGGCTTAAAAAGAAACAAGAAAGCATACATTCCCTAAGGACTTTCCAATACATTATCTCACTCAAGGGTTAGGAATAATCTTTGAGCCAGGCATTGTTATTTCTACTCTATGGAGATGGATAATAACACCTTTATTTGTGCTACGTTATAATCAGGGTAGACCCAGGTGCTGCACAGGAAGAGAGGAGATAAATGCTACCCAACTGAAAAACTATCCCTATCCATGGCTGACAGATTTTATAGGTAAGAAACCTTACATTTAAACAAATGAAAATGAGAGCTAACAGATTCGTGGTTTAGAGCACTGGCTGCTCTTGCAGAGAGGACCTGGTTTCAATCCCCAGCACCAACATGGTGGCTCACAACCGTCCATAACTCTAGCTCCAGGCACCAGATACTCTGGGCCTCCATGGACACCAGGCAAGCACCTGGGTAGACATAAAAGTAAAAACTCATACATAGAAAATAAAACAAATCTAAAATAGTTCCACTAATAAATAAAAACTAAAACTTAATTTAAAAAATTCAAAGTAGGGGTTGGGGATTTAGCTCAGTGGTAGAGCGCTTGCCTAGCAAGCACAAGGCCCTGGGTTCGATCCTCAGCTCTGGCCAAAAAAAAAAAAAAAATCAAAGTATACACAGACACTAAATGAAGCTGGCCTACCATCCTGCTCCATGGTGAATGTGCTAAACCAGGATGGCTGACATCATCATACAGTACTATAACTGGCTTCTATGTTAGTAGGAATTGTATTAGAGATGGTAGCAAGAAACTGTTAGTCTTTTTCCTTTCCTTATTTTCCACGTTTTTCATGGAGTTTAACTTTCACCATCAGAGCTAAAACCGTCTCTGTCATAAGATGAAGACTCCAGTGATGCTATGAAGGAAGAACCACACTAGGGACATCAGTTGGAGGAGATCGTGGGTGCCCTAAGTCAGAGCAGAAGCAGTAGAGCGGTGAGCAGATAGTCAGAAAGGTGGATGGAGCAAGGGGCAGATGGGAATGATGAAGAAAACCATCAGAACGAGCCTGCTGAGTGCAGCTGCTGCCATCAGTAACATCAGAGGGAAGAGATGGGTTGGTTGAAGAAAGGAATGTAGGACCAGTTCAATCTGGAGTATAGCTGGGACTTCAAATGTAGGTGTTTGTTAAAGCCTTGGGGAAGGGATAAGACCGCAAGAGCACCAGGGTCAGAAGTGGAAGAAAATGGTCCAGGGGAAAAGCCCAAAGAATCTAATGCCTACATGGAAGAGACAGTGAAAGCCAAACCCACAGGCAGGCAGAGAGCACAGAATAAGAGTTCAGGGGCCCAAAGGATATATCTCTTCAAGAGAGAAGACATGAAATCAACAGTATCAGTTCTACTCAGTTCTACACAAAACCAAATGAAATGAGCACTTGGAATGCATGCATGAACTCATCACTCTCTGCTCTTGACTCTGCACGTGATATGACTTGCAACCTCAAGTTCCTGCCACCCGACTTTCCCTCCATGAGGGACTGTAACTGGGAACTATGAGCTAAATAAACCCTTCCGCCCTTAAGTTGCTTTTGCCCAGGTTATCTTATCATAGCACACAAAATTAAGTAACAATCCACATGAAGATTATTTATTAAAATATAACTCAACCAGGCTAAGAGAATGGCTATACCAGTTGTGTTTCATTTTCTTTCTTTTTTAAATTTTTGTTTATGTGCACTGGTGTTTTGTCTGCATTTATGTCTGTGTGAGGGTGTCAGATCCTGGAGTTACAGACAGTTGTGAGCTGCCATGTGGGTGCTGGGAGTTGAACCTGGGTCCTCTGGAGGAGCAGTCAGTGTTCTTTACCACTGAGCCATCTCTCCAGCTCCTGTTTCATTTTTTTAATTAGTTATTTCAAATTAGTCCAATGGAAACTAACCAGATAGGAAGCTTATGTATAAATATTTACTAAATATACTCTATTTCATTTAAAAGTGCATCATGTGATGTACAAATGTCAGGACAGTAAAAAACTGTGTATGCTCAACTTCTCACTAATACACACACACACACACACACACACACACACACACACACACACACACACACACATACATACATGAAGGAGCCACCTTCACCCCAACCCCAAAATTGTTTGAAAAAGATAAATTTGGGCTATAATTTCATAAAGAATTGGACTATGGAAAAGGTCAAATAACAAATGTATTTTGTCATTATTTATTGCATGCCTACTTTGTGCCACGAAGAAGTCCACACTGTTGAGATAAAAGAATGAGCTACATTAAAAAACAAACAAACACGAATTTCCTGTGTCTACAGAGTTTATATTATAGCAGAAAAAAGAAAGAGGAGGGAGAGATAGACAACGAGCAATGAGGACCGAGTCCTGTAAATCACACAGAGTATTAAGGAGAGGAGTGGAGGACTAGAGCTGGGGAGCAGAGAAGCCTCACAGAAACGTGGCTGTGTGGACTAAGACTGGAGTGAGTTCTAGCTACTGAGATGATTGCTGCCCAGGGCTTGCCAGTCCTGCCTGAGGAACAACAGGGACAGCCACAGGACAAGGACTTGGAGAGCAGTACAAAGAAATAGTACCTATCCCAGCTGGACAACACGGCAGCCACTGTGCAGTTTTGATTAGAATCTGTTGACGAAGAGAAATCTCCTCGGCCTCCGTGCCCTGAGTCCCCATTCAACAGAAGGAAGGCCCCACATCCAAGACCATCTCCTTCCCATGTAGTGGGTTCTTTTGTGTATTATTTTGTTTTAGGCAACTTAAATAGATTTATCACATGACAGAGAATAGTTTTCTGCTATGATCCCTAGATATGTGTCAATAGCCCTAAACAAATCTACAAAATTTTTTAAAAAATTGTACTAAATACAAGTGAAACAGACAACAAATGGAACTCTAATTAACATCATCCCTCTGCTCTTACCAGTGATGCTGGCTTGCTGGGACTTAGTTACCACGCTCCTAATGAAACTAGCTCCAAACACTGACAGCAGAGGTTAGAGTTCCTTGTGATATTATCACACGAGGCTGAGTGATAACTCGCGTTTTCTCTGTCAGATGTACCACCAGATCTTTGTTATCGGTCCTTTCTTGGGACAAAAATATCACTTACATATTAAAGCTATGCTAAGTCTTTCCCCATGAACCTCTGACAATTTTCTTGGTGGCAGGAATATTGAAGGAACACATACCAAAAAGATTTCAACCCTGCCAGTGGGTATGGGCTGAAATACTTTGCAGAGCACCGCATCTGAATGCCTGTGTTCTCCCAAGAATAGCTATGCTGAAACTGAATCCCCAATAAGGGGAGGGGCTCTCTAGGAGATGTGTCCGTCAGGAGAATGGAACTCTGGTCAAAGAGATTGATTTTCATATAAAAGGGGCCTGGGGGAGCTTGCTCATCTCTTTTTGTCCTTCCAGTCTTTTGGCACAAGGGTACAGAAGGTGCCACGGATGAGAACGCGCTTCACCGGATACCAAACCTGCTGGTACCTTGAATATGGACTTGCCACCCACAGCACTAGGAGGGATAAATTCCTGTTGCTCATAAAGTAGCTAAGCTACTTTGCTACAGTGACTCAAGCAAAACACAAAACTTTAAAACTTGTCAAAATTACTGCTCTGAGAAAATATTTTGTGGCTGAAGCCTTCAGTGCAGATAACGACAGATACAAATATAAACACAGAAATAATCTCCAGGAGTTGTGTTCTCATGGTGCCAGTTCAGCAGTAAGCCAGTGGTGGAGAAACATTTTTGAGGCTTGTGTGGTTACGTAGGAGAAGAATGTGGATGAGAGCGTTTGTCTGCCTTGCTGTGACTATGCGATTGTCATTAGTAACTTATTCACTGAAGAGGACACCTGTGAGTTTTATCAGCTTCAAGGTCATAATCCTAATATTAGACTTATTACCCTAAATATTAGCCTAAATAAGGCTTATCAACTTTTTTGCCCATAAACACCTCTTAAAATAAAATTTTGTTATGATTACACAAAAATATTTAATGAAGACTAATTTCTTGATTCTTTATATCTTTAAGGACATGATGAGATACTCTCTTTAATGTTTACTGCCTGCCATGCATTGTTTGCTGTTCTTTATAACTCCATTTAACTCAGAAAATAATCCTGCAAGTTAGAGATGCCCACAGGAAGCACACAGTTAGTTCCCAGCAGAGCCAGGACTCAGCCTTGACCTCTGACTTCTACACACATGTACAAATGCTACATTATGCTGCCCTAAATGCATTAGTGGGCCTTCAACCTACACCTTTTTCTTCCCTCTTAATATCTGCATAGCATTCAACTATACAGATGATTTCTTGATATATATAAGAATGGAAGTTTAAAAGAAAGGAAGGGGTTAATTTTTCTACACACCACAACCAAATATCATGATAGTTTCTTGAGTTTTTCAGAGTGAAAACAACCTGTACTGTTGGATGTGTGCAGTTCTCAGGTCCAGAAACATTGGTCCACATCTGCCTTTTCCTCATTATGATTTGCCTTTTGTTGACAAGAAAAACAAGCATTAGGAGCATGGCTCCTCACACTATGAGATACACTCTCTGACAAAGGAGCAGACTGCAAAACTGCAGGATAACCCTTAGAAGCATCCAGAAGTGAAGCACGGATGGACTGTGTTGGTAAATGATAGAATGTGGTTGATATGCGATCTGCTGTGGATTAGTCATCTGATGGACCATTCAGGACAAATTCTTCATCCATATCTGGTTTCTCTCTCCATCAGGCACAGCCATGGAACACTAATTGGAGAATATTTTGTGCATGAAATTAACTGTCACGCCTCGGAACTGTCTTGTTGCACACAGACAGATGAGCCAGCTAGTAGCCTTAAGAGAGTTATTTCCTCATTGCATCATCTTCTAAAGTACATTTTGAGAAACTCTAGTGTTTTGAGAAATTACTAGGAAAAAGAGGATCCTGGAAATACAAGAACAGAATGGAATGGGCAATCTGTGCCCTACTTAGAAGGTCATAACCTGCACTAGGAAATACCAAAGCTCTAGAAGCCTTCTGACTTGCATGGAGTCCTGAACTGATTGGCCTAGGGAAACTTTCTAACAGAACCACCTGGAAAATGTACCTGCAGAGGGTGAGTTGATGAACAGCCACTATGCTGGACCTGTCTCCTAGCTCTGAAGGATTCTCCGCCTAAGAACCATGGGGAAGAACCCAAAGGGTAGACCCAGAGGGCCAAGAATGAAAGCTTTACTGGGAGCTACATGGCATCCTCTGGTCTTCTCAGAAAACCACTTATCACGAGTTTCCTAAGGAGCAAGAAATCAGAAACGCTTCTGGATTAAAGGTTTCTGATAGCCATCCAATTCATGAACCTCTGGTCCCTGTGGACCACACAGATGCCAGCTCAGGAACTCTTTATCTCCCTAAACGGTGACTAAGCTGGGTCCTTCCAAGGATTACACTGCTCACGTGAAGCTCTGTAACTACTCAAGATACTTTCTGATTTTTCATGTTATCACTAGATATTTCAAGATCTTAAGTCTGTTAGAGTCAGGACTCGGAGTAATAATATTTAATATTTTCTCTGTGTCGGGTCCTGTGTGAAGAACCATCATAATACTAAGATACTGTATCACATTAGCTCATCATTTCCCCAACGACTCCATGAGGTAGATCTCATTACAGCATCTGTAATTTATTTATTTGTGCAGTAACTGTAACAACTATAGTAGCTTGCTCAAAGTCATAGAAGAATGGACAACTCAAAATTCGCAGCCTGGCCACTCATCTTTGGAGTCTGTACCCTTCACCTGCAGCTCTCTGAGTTAAAGATCCGAGAACCCTGCAAAGTTTTCAGGGTTGTTTCAAACGATGTCAGCTTCATCATCTAATTCTCAGGGGGCTATGATTTTAACGTTCTTTCTAGTGTTCCTTTTCAGTCCCCAAATCCTCACGTGGGTTCACAGCCGCCTCTTGATCACATCTGAACGTGAGCATGGAATGTCTCTGCACGGAATATTAAATGTCAGGAGACCCAGTCAGCTCTGTACCTTGCTTTTCTCACTCACAAAACCAAAATTGTACTAGTTCATAGCATGGTAGAGGGAGTTTAGCGAATCTGCTCTTAGCTTTCTGGGGGAAGTAGCCCACCTACAACTTTCTTATTGTTCAATAATGCAACATTTTTGTGTTGCATTTAAAGCCTGCTGGGGCAATACATTTGTGAATCTGAAAGCAACTACACACATGTCTATAAAACCTGTCATCACAGAAACAATATCTTAAGGTTTTACAAAAGATAAGAATGCCTTTATTTGTGGTAGGAATGGGTTCAGTACCAACTTAGTCACTGGTCTATTGCTGTGCAGAGACACCATGACCACAACCACTCTTACTAAGGAAAGGACTTAACTGGGGCTGGCTTACAGTTCAGAGGTTTAGCCTGTCGTCATGGTGGGAAGCATGGTGGCATGCAGGCAGACATGGAGCTGGAGACATAGTTGGGAGTTCTACACTGAGGTGAGAAGCTGTATTCTTCAGAAAGTCCTACTGGTATAGCATGCAATCAAGAATCCCATCAAACCATTTTTGATTGGGCTGTGTGGTAGTTTGAATGAGAATAGCCCCCATAAGTTCATATGTTTAAATACTTGGACCCTAATTGGTGCAACTGCTTGGGAAGGATTAGGAGGTGTGGCCTTGTTGGAGAAGGTGTGTCACTGTAGTAGGCTTCAAGGTTTCAAAAGCCCACACCATTCCAGTTGGCAGGCTCTTTCTCTGTCTCATGCTTGTTGATCACACAGAAGCTCCCAGCCTGATGTCATGCTCCTCAGCATGATAGTCATGGATTCTACTATCCCTGGGAACCGGGAGCCCCAAACTAAACGCTTTCTTTTACAAACTGTATTTTATCACAGCAACAGAAAAGTCTAAGACAGGTTGATACTACTGTCATTATAGATTTAATTCTTACAAATGTATATTTTACATTCTAGGAACTCACACTTAGAGGTCAAAGAGTTTATTAGGTATGATATCATAGTTCTACTCTTTCAAAGTTTAGATCCCCTGTCTTCTTTCTCATGATCTACTTAACTCTTGGAAACTACATAAAAAAGTATGAACTCTAGTCTCAAATAATATGTAATTCCTTAGAGCTACTACAACAAAGCCCCACAAATAGATTGGCTCAAAACAATAAAAACTTAGTTCCTCACAGTTCTGGGGACATCGAAGCAGAGACTAACACGGCAGCAGCCCTGGCTCCTTTTAAGACTCTAGGGAACAATCTTGCCTTGTCGGTTCCTTGATTCCTGGGTTACACACAGTCTGGGATGCCCCTTGGCTTGTGGCTGCACCGACTCTTATCTCTGCTGGTCATCAGGGGTCTCGCCTGCACCTCTCTGTTCATCCTCCCTTCTCTTAGACAGACAGACACTGGGTTTAAGGTTCACTCTAATCTATACTACGACCTCATCATCACTAACTCAATCTATAAAATCCTATTTCCAAATAAAGTTGTGTTTTTGAGGTTTGGGTAGGTAAGCACAAGGGACACATATGTGTATGTGTGCTCTCTCACACACACCCATACATACACACACAGACATGCACACATATTTTGGTTTTTCGAGACAGGGTTTTTCTGTGTAACAGCCCTGGCTGTCCTAGAACTTGCTCTGTAGAACAGGCTGGCCTCAAACTCATAGAGATCTGTCTGCCTCTGCTTCCCAAGTGCTAGAATTAAAGGTGTGCTCCACCATTGCCCAGCTAGATACAATTTTATTATATGCAAAAAAGTAACATTGATAATAAAACCAAGTGATATTTTTCTTCATCTCTTGCCCATTCTGAACACTGCTAACTGATCACACAACTCTTTCCAGAATAAAATTCCAGTCACACTGCACTTAGCATTCTAGATTTTTCTATTATTCACCTCACAGAAGCATACAAGAAGAAAGGCATTTGTGTGTGTGTGTGTGTGTGTGTGTGTGTGTGTGTGTGTGTGTGCTATGAGATGTCTAAGGGTCCTTCCAGCTACTTGAGTTTCAGTTTTATATTCACTGATTGAAATCTATGTGCAGAAGCATAAGGGAAATGCAATTTAATTGTTAACTACAAATATCTAAGTCAGAGAAGTCAAGAAGATTGTTTCTGCTTTGTCAGTAAAGTGTATTCCATCTTCTAAAAACACAAATTATAGTTTATGAACCTCAGAAGTTGAAGAAGGTAATGGGAAAAAAATGAGTCATTCTCCTTAAGAAAACATAAAATGTGAAAATGCCAAATGCCACCACTATGTTTCAGAAATATTGCTGGCAAGCATGACAGGAATACAGAAGCAATGCAAGTCAACAAAGAAACGAGTTTCTGAATCAGTGGAGAAAACAAGTGACACAAGAACATCACTCTGTGTTTGCAAACGGCATAACCAGATACAGCCAATAACAAGAGTGAAGCCTGAGAAAACTCATGTTCTATGTGCTTGATTAGCTAAGGCATGAAATAAACCTGTGGGATAAGGGGTAAATAACAGATGCCGAGACTCTTCAGTTTAGAACGAAGTTCTTCCCCCTTCTTTGTCTGAACTTTGGACTGGTTTTGTAGTTTTAACAAAACAACGAACTTCACCACCTCTAGACCACGAGAATTTAGACTGCCCGGCATACACAAGAGCATGGAGGACGGTAGTTCCTCCAGCACACTGACTCAGAAAAAGGAGACTAGTGCATTGGGAAACAACCAGGGGCAGAGCAGGACATAAATTCCAGTTGGCATAATGTCAACACCCAGGACACCACAGTCCCTCTTCTGAGGGAAATAAAAATAGGGTGGACAATGTTCACTTTCATATTGTTTCACATTCAACGTCAGGGTCTCTGAACATGCAGTACCAGAAAAACAAGATTATCCACAGGAAAGAGACGGAGCTGGTGCTCCTGGTCCACGTGGGACACTGCATCATGAACTGGTGACCTGAACAACAAGCACGTGTTTCCCAGAATTCTGAAAATGAAGTCCAAGATCTGAGAACCAGCACACCAGTGTCTAATGAGGGCCGCGCTCTCACAGACGGCACCGTCTCATCCTGAAGGTAGAAGGGGAAAGCAAGTCCCCTGAAATCTCTTCTATAAGGGCCCTATGTCATTCAGCAGAATGCTTGTCTGACTTAACCACCTTCCATCATACCAACACCACCACCTTGGGGGTTAGGACTTCAACTCAATAGAATAGTGCAATCACAAGAACACTCACACCAGAGCAGAAAATGCAGGCAGTCCACTAAGCCCTGATGAGGATCCACAATATATAAAGTACTCCTACAAATCAACAACCAAATAAATAAGTAAAAACCCACCATACCACCAGATTGAAAAATCAGCAAAGAATTTGAATAAACATTTCTTCAAAACTGACATATAAATAATTAACTAGCATATTAAAAGATGGTCAATGTTGTTAATCTTTAAAAACATGCAAATACAAAAATCACAATGATACCATAGCTAGTACATGCTAACTATGCAGAGCTCTGATCAAAGCTACCTCTCCAGTCATCCTTTCACTTTATAATTGGAGGCAGAGGCTTACTAAGTTGCCCAAGCTGGCTTTGAACTCACATTATAGCCAAACAGGCCTTGAACTTGAAATCCTACTACCTTATTCTCCAGAATATCGAGGATTATTGGACTGTATCACCAGGTCCCACTAGGATAGCTGTTATTTAAAAACAGAAAATAAATGTTGAGGAAAACATAGACACTGTAAACCTTGTGCTCCTGGGAATGAACAGTGGTACAGCTACTGAAGAAGGCTAACGATTACACAACAGATTAAATAAACATGTTTAATAACTGGGTGAAAACGTCATGCATTCTCCATAGATCTTTGCAAAAGCAATGGATATTCTCACAGGTATGAATGAATGTTTTCAGGATTGGTAGAGTGGATAGCAGTGAGACATCTAACAGCTATGGAGAAAGGAAAAGAAATACCCTATTATCCCTCCTTTCCAACCATCAAGATTCACTAAACTCTAAAGACCTGTAAGAATTTCTACTGAGTTACCTAAACATATGTTTATTATTTACAATACTCCATTTATCACCTAGTCATATCCACTACATGCAGCTAGGCCTCCTGGGATGTTCTATCCCCGAAACCTGGTCCTCAGAGAACAAAAGATTCATGCAGATTCAGCAGAGCAACAGCTCTGGGGGAAAGAGAACTTAGAGTTCGAAACTGAGCACAGTCGTTTACACCTGTAATCCAAGGATTTAGGAGGTTGAGGCAAGAAGATTGCCTTGAGTTTGAAGCCAACCTGAGCAACTTAGTGAGTTGCATAGGCTACACAGGGATATCCTGCTTCAAGGTAAAGAAGAAAAACGAAAGTTGAAATGGAAAGCAGGGTTCACAATGAATTTTTACAATCCAGTGTTATAGTATGTTACTCTAACACTAACCATACATAGGCTCCCCAAATCCACTTTTAACTATGAAACGTCAACTGCATGAGAGTTTCAACAGTCCTGGAGTTTCTCTCAGGCTACACGGCTCAAGTGGGGTAGAGTGTATCCCAGAAGCACAAAGATGTGTCCTATTTCCCATGCCCAAATCTACCAGAAATACAGACCACATTCTTGGAGGCTATTATTTTCCCCCAATGTTGGGAGAGGGTGATATTCCAAATAATAATAATTTAATTGATGTTTTTAAAACAGCATTACTACAAGAACATACATGTGCATTTCAAAGTTAAAGACTTCAAATAATTTGGACCTACTAGCAGATTCACTGGAGACAAACTATAGACCAACATTATGCATTTCCCATCTTTGAAGTCAGAAATGCTGGTGAAGACCTCTGTGCGGCACTATTCTAAGTAGTCTATGAAACTGGGAATGAAGTGCCACCCACAAGAACAGGTGCTGTCACTCAAGAGCTTCCTCTAAGTCAAGCACAGCACAAGACACTCTTCAGACACTCTTCATCCCTCTCTACAGTCCTGCTGGGTAACAGCACCACAGAAGAGAGGCCAAAGCTGTGAATCTTACCGAACCTGTTCAAGTTCAAGCAAGTAGCCATTGACAAAGCTGGGGCTAATTGGAGCCCATCTGAACATCACAAGTGTTCTTTCTAGCCCCAATCTACTTGGTAGAACAGACATACTAGGACTCTCAGGCCTAACAACTCATTTCAAATGGTCAGCAAATAGCCATAAGGTTTTGAACACAGTTGGAAGAGGAATAAAATTTTTGTCCTCTCTTTGAACGGCTCACACTGCTGCCCACCACTGCCAGGTCTACTGGCATTTTCTGCCAGGACAAAGTACACCGGGTATTGCCAAACCCAACTTTGAACACAAGAAAAGGTATTCTGGATTTAAATAATCACTTCTGGTCTCAGAGACGATCCCAACATAGAATTACATAACAAACAGAGTGACTAGTGTAGTTATGGAAAATGGTGGAAGCGTGGGGATTCTGTCTCGCTGGGAAGGAACAGGCTCCTTCTGCAGGATCTTCCTCAATATAAAGAATGTTGTCAAGTTTACAATAGTTCCCCCTACTCTCAGTACGACTAGAGTTTGGTGCATTAGTAACTAGCCTTAACTGTAGGGCTCTTGAGGCCTCTCTCAAAGAGGCAGCCTAATCCTACCTGCCAACATGGAGGAGTTGCATCACTCCTGTCATGTGCATCAGCAAGGAAATGGGGCAGACAGAGGAAGGAGTTTCATGTTGGGGAAGGGTAGGGTGTATGAGTAATGCCTGCATGCCTCTGGGACAGATAGTACTCTTTAGCTCTTGAGTGGAAAGATAAGCTTGTGTATTGTGTTAAGACCAAGCCCTCTGACTGCAACAGGATAGTCTAGAAATAGTTCAGAAGCACGGACACTCGAAACTCGTAAATGTGCTTTCAAGAGAAGGTTATTTTTATAAAGCAAATATGCACAGGAAATTTTGCTATTCTTCTTCTGCTCTGTAGTCTAAAGATCTGCATTGTCCTGACACAAAGACCTTCTTGGATTGAATCCCAGTCACAGCTAGCTAGTTTACCTAAAAATCATGAAAACTTCACTAAATATCATTTTGCCCCAAACATCATCTTCCTATACAGACTCTCCTTTACCCAACCCTGCTCGGGTTTTCAAGACCCAGTGGTGACTTTTTGCCTTCTCTTTGAACCACTAACTTGCATTCTCATAAAATGTAAAATACAAAGTTTAATTTTCATTTTTTATATTCAACTTGTATCTACTTAAAACTACAAAATTTATACTGCCACAAGGCATAACCTTATTCAACTTAGTTTACAAAACATGCCTTGGCTATTATTCACTTGTAATTCTTATTAGAGAAATGTCTCATCTATTTCATTTCATGCTTAAGGAAGGATTTACTAAATTGACATTTCTAAAGAGAGATTTAGCAGTATCCTTCAAATTAAATGCACATACTCTTTGCCTTAGCAATTTCATGCCTAGAAATTAAGTTTGTTTAGAAATATTAGCACAAGAGCTGTGTGTAATGGCATACTCCTGTAATCCCAGCACGTGAGAGGCAGAGGCAGAAAGACTGGAGTGGGATGTCAGGCTGGGCCACACAGCAATAGCAAACAAAGGATATGCTGGCATGAATGCCCAAAAACATGAGCACAGGTTGTTCAGGAGCATGTTGGCCATTCCCTTGTATCTGTAGAAGATATGTTCCAAGAGTCCCGGTGAACACCCGGAACTGCACATTACACCAGCTCTCCTTTATACTGTTTGATACACATGATAAAGCTTCATCTAGACTTAGGTACAGTAAGAGCTTCACAGGAATAACGACCAATAATAGAGCTATCACAACAAGGCAATAAAGGTCAAGCCAATGCAGTGCCTTCCCGTCACCACATGTTTCATGGTACTTATGCCTCTGCTCTTGAGGGAAGCAATGCCTGCCTCCTCTCTAGCACTCAAGGTCCTGAGCATCGCTACCTTTCACTTTGTGGCCAGAATGAAGTAAAATAAGGCGGCTGAACACAGGCACACAGAACTGCTGCAGTCACCTCTACAGCCCAGATGGCCACTGAGTGGCCAGCAGACGGGCAGCACACGCAGTATACACGGTGGACAAAGAGATTGTTCTCATCTAGCCTGACTCAGAGAGGAGGGGGACAAGATTTTGTCATTTAAAATCAATGTGTGATTTAAAATATATGATGAACTATTTGTTGGTGGGGGGTATTAAATGTTTTAATCCCAGTTTTACCTAAGTATCTAAAAATCAGAGAAAGCAAAAATCGTGACTAGAGCAGCTGGAGCTACAACTGTACTTACACTATCCAACGTTGGAGCCGACCCAATGATAAGGTCGTGGTTGAATAAACAATGGTATCTTCATGTTCAGTGCTTTGAAGATGTGAACAATAATGACCACTCAGATGGCTAGGTGACCAAGTGGAAACAAAAGGCATTTGGAGAAAAATGTGCAGTGTGATATACAATCTTTACAAGTACATTTTAAGTAAGCATCATGGCCAGAGTCCATCCCATCATCCCCGTGCTCAGGAGGCCGAGGGAAAACTATTCAAGGCCAGCCCAGGCTACAGAGGGAAAGTTCTATCTCAAAACCAAATAATAAAAAAGAGTATTTTTGTGGATGTGTCCACTATATAGAATTAATTGTTAACATCTCTTTACTCTTACAGAGAAAGGAAGATCAGTTGTATCATGACAAATTGTATATATATATATATATATATATATATATATATATATATAAAGTTCTCTTGTAACATTGTTTGGGTAAATTTTTTTTTAAACAACCTTATTTCTAAACACATGTATCAGGCATGCCTCTGACCAAATATTTCAAAATACCAGGCAAGTAAAATTATACCTTTCACAGAGATCTTGTATACCTATGCATTTAAAGATAAAACATGAATATTTTCCATTTCTGGGTGTGGAGATGGCTCTGTCAGGAAAATACTTCCCATGCAAGTATGAGGACCTGAATTCATTTTGATACTTTATTTGGTGACAGGTGGTGTGCTGGAAAGATATATTTAATAGATGTATTTTATGAAACATGATCACACTACTGAAGTGATGAAACATTAAAAATGTCTGCTTGTCAGATAAACTCCATACACAGAGATGAGATTAAAAAGATTTCTAGAGGGCAAAGGATGTATCTCAGTGATGGAGGGCTTGTCTGGCATGGGCAAGATCTGGTTCCAACTCTCAGCATCTCAAAGAGGAAAGGGGGAAAAAAGAGTCCCAGGGAAAGGTAGACTATCCTTAAAAATTCATCCCATATGAGAGAGACTTGGTAACTGCAAACCTTCGGATCTCGAAGATGCCATCTTTTTAAATGTCCTTATAAAGACATTTATACTCTGTAGCTCACTTCTGCAAAGTGTGACTTGATTACAAAGCCCTTCGCAACTTGCACGATTTATTTTAGGAGACTGAGTCACTTCCCTAAAGTTTTACAGCTATCTCTTGTCAGTGAAAACAACAACAACAACAACAAAAGCCCTGAAGCTCAAAAGCTCTCAAGGAAATGAACCAAAACATTCTGGAAAATTCACTCTCTGTGGGCAAGATAAGATAACCATGGCTATAAAAACCTGACAGCTTGAGGAAGTACACAGGGAAGAACGACCAAATGTAACAGGGCCTCGGGTCCTTTGAAGGCGGCAAGAGAACATATTTTTCTCCCAGCTTTAATTATGCAGTGGATTGTAGAGCAGATTCTTTTTTAAGGCTTTTACTCAGGTTTACACCAAGTATGTTGCCCTATTTCCTCATCTTAGCTGTTTTCTAAAGCACACAGACTTTCTTTACAAATCACGCCACACCATGCATTTCAGGCCTCACACTCACCTAAGCTCGACATTTTAGTAATATTCAATGCAAGCACTTAATGGCTACAGTCAGTTAACATTGTTATATTGATTTTCTCTAAATGCTATTAAGCTCCAAGGGAAAGACTGAATTCATATACTAAAGGGATGTTTTAGATCTGGGCTGTCTGACCCTGAAACATCCCTCTAGAAAATACCCATGCTGCAGAACCCTAACCTCCCCTGCTGTGACCCCAGCACTGTGGGTGGTACCTAGCATAGTAAGTACCCAATCATGCTGCGTAAAATATAAAACATGCCAGATGGAGAGATGGCTTAGCAGTTAAGAGCACTTGCTGCTCTTCCAGAGGGCTGGGGTTCAGTTCCCTGGATTGGGTTGCCTGTTGCAACCTGCATGCACCCGGATAATACCTTTTTATCTGCTGTGCACAGCTGATGGGAAACATGGCAGTGGATTTGGAGGTGGGGTGTGTGCCCCAACCAGTGCACTTTAATAATTAAATAGCATAACTCACTCCCCGACCCTTCTCATGATTACTTACTTGTCCAAAGCATCCATCACACTCTTTGTATCACATGGACTATATATAATAAAGAGGTTCTATCAAGTTTCTCTATCTCTTTATGGAAGAAAATTGTTATCATTTTCTAAACCCAATAAACCTTTCCTGACTTTCCCGATTTGGAGTCTTCTGATGCCACCCCAGTCAGCAGTAGGTATACTTCGACAATTATAGCACAGTTCTATACTTGAACCCCAAATCTCTCAGCCCTCCAGCCCCAGTATCCCTACTTCAGAAGACCTTCCTTCCCAAGACACACAGTCCATTTTTTACTTTATCAATTACAAGGCATCAAGAGGGGTGATCATCTTTAGGGTACTTGCAGCTCTGAAACACAGTACTCTCAGAAAGGTCATGATTTTAATAACAGTGTTCCAGTATCTTATCATTTCCAGTCTCTAAAACTGTTATACTTGGTGGGGAAGTGCCATACCCCACTGCTTACATCAGTAAAAGAAAACCATGGATGGATGAATGGATGGTTGGGAAATGTTTAGACCATTTCATTGGATCTTTGGTCCTGATGCAAGGCAGAAGCAAAGTCTTTATGGACACCAAATTCTGAGTTATACAACACAGCAGTTTTGAAATGCTTTAGAGACTAAGGAACCATCCTCCCTTGGAATCCCAAATCTACTTGTAGTGCATTCCTGATGAGCTGCTAGCCTGGCTCCAGAGAGTAGCACTTAGCCTGAATCCTTCCTTTGTTTAACCACCCTTTGTTTCTCTTGTCTTTTGTTTCTCTTATCACCCTATGTGAATCTTGCCTGAGAGTCAAGGATCAGAGTGTGCCTCAAGAATCAAAGGTCTATGCAAAACTTGGTTCAGGAAACCAGAAAACCCTGGTACCTGAGAAATCAAGTAATTTGCACTTGGCATTTGGTCTCTGGGAGCTCCTTTTAGGTTGCTTTGAAGGTAAGGAAATTAACTGGCTAAACAGTAATTAGAGAGAAATAAAAATCACCTAGGCAAAGGGATAATGCTTCAGTCCTTGGAGGCTGGACTCCCCTGCAGCCATAAAAGGCTAGATTCATTCTTAAGATGCCTCTGAGTCTTCATTCCACAGAGCCACAAGAATGCTCACACACCCGTGTCGTGCCACACAGTTACATCTACTACCATATTTTAATGCGAGAAAGTTACAGAAACGTGTTGAGAAATCAGAAGCCAGAGAATGCAGGTTCAGGTAATGGGAATGAATCAGTGAGCAAGACCTTCATTTAATCACACTATTTCATCTTCCATCACTTACCTACCTATTCACAAGACCATGGCCACCAACATGCTACCAACAAAGCCGAACGCAATGAGCAGGAGACTATAATCATGACAAGCTAGAACCTATTGCCAACCACGTCAAGGATTTTTGGAGCTGGTTACTTGTGACTTGAAATTTTATGTACAAAACCATGGGAGTTTTGTTTTGTTTTAAAGAATTCATCAATTTCTCAGGAACCCACCACAAAAGGAGGCTTGACTAGGAAGCTCTGGGGAAAACAGCTTAGGCTGTACCTTGAGAGAACATAGGCAACTTTCCCTACTTGAGATTTGGTCCTGAAGTTTCTACTTATTGGCCATGAAAATGGAGGCTTTCTATTTCTTGGTATGGCTTGGAATTCTCCTCACTCTACTTCCTAGACCACAGTTTGTGCTGTGTCAACCAGATGCTCTCAGCCCACCTATCATCCTCAAATCTGCTCACAGTTCTAACATTCTCAAGATCTCTTAGCTTTTGAGACACATCAAAGAAAGTTTCAGAATCCACCAGCTGACCCAACGGTTTCCTTTAGTCTAGAGACCCTACTTGTAAAAGACCACAAAGGAGCATGCTGTCTATTACATATAGCTATATGTAACCTGAGGCAGAGTTACCATCCATTAAGCAGAACTTCAGGAATGAAGCCAGGAATGCAAGATGCCACACTGCTAGAAGACAGAATCTCATGTCTTCGCCTGAGGTCAGTGCTGGTCCCAAGTCACCAACTTGAGTCAATTTTACATGAAATCCATTGTAAGCAAAACTGGGTATTGCTCACAAAAGTGGCACAATAATCACAAAAATATTTGCTTAGATCAGTTCTCTGGCTTGGAGTTCATTAGCCTGAGCCTGATCTGTGGACAGTAATTAACTTTTAATCAGATGGTTTTCCCAGAGAAACGAAGGACCCCTCAAAATAGTCTCCCCTGACTGGGCAGTGGGGATTCAGCCTGTCACAGAGGAGGGCAGTGGGGATTCAGCCTGTCATTGAGGAGGGCATTGGCCCCACACAAGGCTTGATCATGGATGAAAGGATACCCTACTCCTTCTCTACAACATTGTCTTTGTTGTCTTGAGATCTTGGTCTGGCTCAGACTTATCCTGAGGGTAAGAGCTCTCCCACCCCTTAGGATTGTAAGTTCATCATCTCCCTCTTCAGAGGAAAAAAGTGTGGGTATCACAATTGGGGAGAGAGCAATTAGTAAATGGCAACAGCACATCTGGTCACAGAAAACTAAGAGTGACAAGAAATTCAACATCACACAGTGGGGCCTATTTATCAGGGTTATCATAGGGAGCGAAATGTGACAAACGGACAAAGTGCCTTCAATGTACAATGGATTCTAGGAAATGATATGTACTTGATTTTGCTCCCAGAAATGAAATTCTAAGAGACCACAGCAGAAAGGGCTGGGGAGATGGGTCGGGGGTAAAGCGACCGCTGCGTAAGCGTGAGGACAAAGAGTTCCGAGCCTTAGCACCCATGTGACAAAGGGAGGCATGGCTTGTGTATTAGGAGATGGAGACAGGTGGATCCATGGGGCTTTCTAGTGTGGCTGTAGGTAGAGCAAGAGACCCTGCTCTCCAAAAACAAGTTGGAAGCTGGGGTGAGAGGAGACAGCTCACAGGGCAAGGACACTTGCCACCAAGCCTGGTGACCTGAGTTAAGTCCCCCGAATCTGTTCAATGAAAGGACAGACACAAAACCTCCAGACATTTGAGAGCATGGGCATGTACACGCGCGCGCGCGCGCGTGCGCGCGCGCACACACACACACACACACACACACACACACACACACACGTGTAATGATAGTAACAACAATAACGTGAAAAGTCGAGAAAAGAACGCAACATCAACCTCTAGCTTTCATATATACATATGCACCCATGTGTACACACACACGCACACACACGCACACACACGCACACATGCACACACGCACACACAGAGATTATAGGGAAAAGGGAAATATTATGTCATCAATCTGTTATATCTAATCAGATCATTGCTTAAATCATTCAGAACAATCTTAAAGCTCCTTAAGAAAAGGGTCCACACAGTCATGGAAATACTGTTCAGAACTAACTAGACTCTAAATATAGACACTAGAAGAACATTCAGGTGCATGTCCAATGGGAACAGAGGACCCGGAGTCTCAGTTCTCCATTAAATCCTATGACAGTCCATGGTGGCGTACACCTTTAATCCCAGCACTCAGGAGGCAGAGGCAGGCAGATCTCTGAGTTCAAGGCCAGCCTGGTCTACAGAGTGAGTTCCAGGACAGCCTGGGCTACATGGAGAAAGCCTTTCTCAACCACCCCCCTCAACCTAGAAAAAAATTCCTTATGGGTTTAACAAACCCTTACTGAGTTTGTATCAGAAAATCAGTTTCTGGGGATTCAAGCATGATTACAACAGGCCATCCTACATTCTTGGCAAGCGGGGAACTGGTCCACAAAAGAAGACACTACCACATGTTGAAGGCTGGATAACAACCCAACCAGAAGACAGACTAGGATAGCCCAGCTACAGCAGAAGCAGTGTGTAATTAAGGGCCAGATTCCGCTCAGAACTCAAGCAGGGCTCTTCAGTTTTAGGGGACAGTGCCACTTCTAAAGGAGACGACTCTCTCTGGGTCAGACATGCAATGGAAAATCAGAAAGCAAGAGATGTACAGAGCAGTCCTGCCTCCACCCAAAGACCTTGAGATGACTCAGGATGACACAGTCCAGAGATCTAGAGAACTGCACACAAAAGGAGCTCCAGCAGGAGGCACCCCAGCTGAGCAGCGGCTGGGAGAGGAGGAAGCATTTGGAAGCAGGGGGAGGGATGGCAGGCAGGGAAGGCCTTGAAGCCCAGCAGGAGGCACTTTTAATTTGAAACTTGGAATGCTTTGATGGAAGCTGAACTGGAAGAAGACAGCTATTCAACTCATTGTGACCTCAATGCCCAGAGGGCCATGGAGGACAGACTCATGTCATGGGAGTCCTCTTATGGAAAGGAAGTAACCTCAAAATAAGAAGAAAAGGGGAGGGGGCTGTTATTATGTTCCTAGTTTCTACAAACATTTATTTTCACTGTATGTGTATGTGCATGTACCTGAGTTTATCTATACCACATGTGTGCAGTGCCCATGAAGGCCAGAAGAGGGCATTAGATGCCCTGGAACTGGAGTTACAGGTGGCTGTGAGCTATCTGATGTGGGTGTAGGTCAAATTTAAGGGCAGCAAGTGCTCTTAAATGCAGAGCCACCTCACCAACCCTATGTTTCCAGTTTTTAAGCAGAAAAAAAAAAAGTGCTATCTTATGAGGTCTGTGAAAAAAAAAAAACCACAAGCTGAGTATTATGAGCAATAGAAATGTATTTTTGATAGCTCTAGAGGCTGGAAATATTGGTGTTGGGAGGGCTGCTCTCTTCTGAGGGCTCTGAGGAAGATTCTGTGAGTGGCCATCTCTCCTGCTTGTAAATGACACCTTTATGTGCACAAGGAAGGTTCAAGTAGATGAAGGCCTAACCTGATGGCCTCACTTCAGCTTGGTTACTCCCCACAAGAACTCCATCCTCAACTAAGGCCACATAGAACGAAAGGTGGGGGAGAGGTACAGTTCAACTCATTACTCACCAACTGCACAGCACGGTCAGGTTACCATCGAACTGTAAGGTCAGGATTGAGCCACGGGACACATCAGGACACAACACTTACAGATGTACTCAAGTTATAAGCTCCAGGTTTTACCCAGTATCACCTGTGCAGTCCCACAGAATCTTGGTACCACTGTCTATCTGAGACTTTTCAATATTTACCCTTTCTACATACACACACATCTATCTCAGTCTCACAGAAACCAGTATCCTTGACCAATAGAAGACAACCTTAAAAATAACGGTAGTATTATGAAATTCTAAAATGTTGCTTACATGTCATCTGAAATCCTCTCATCCATCTTAATTCAGTATAAAAAAAAAGAAGGCAGTAAGTACACTTGAAATACCCCTCTGACTTAGGACATAGTGAGACAGATGGCCAAAATTTGTCCCCATCTATCTACCTTGAGAATGACATAAAATAAGATTATTGAACAACTTCTCTAATATAAAAGCATTATAAAAATAGCCCCATGGAGAAACTGAAGGCAAAGACTTAACCCTTTGCTCCACAGTCTTTTCCACAACTTAATTTATAGTGCTCTGCATTCTCTAAGATTTTGCACAGTTGCTCAGCCCACCCCCTCAAGCTTCCCTGTACTTAGCCTGCCTGCCTTAGCGCTGGTCCCTACAAGGATGCCAATGTTATTCTTAAGGGAAAGTGACCTCATTTCAACCACTCTGAGCTTCATGCCTAGGACTGGGGCGGGGTCCTGCCCTTGGTGCTGGCTGGCCATGATCACTACTCCGTGGTTTCCCTTCATGTTCAGATGTCTCCACTAATAAAAAGTCATCCAAAAGCTCTGAGATGACCATCCCCCGGTTTTCTGTTCTTGGCTGCTTTTGAGTGGACTGCTTTGCTCTCCCATAAATAGTTCAAAGCGTGATGCCACATGAACGCTTCTTCAAAAGTGGTTCTCTCCAGGGGACTTGAGCACAGATGGTGGTCAGCTCAACTTAGAAGCAACGGAGCAGAAAAACAGTATACTTTCTCCAGCAGCACCTTTCTGTATCCCAGTTTACTCAGCTGTGGTTGGCTCAACTTCAACTCTGACTCCAAGCTGAATCCACACCCAGGCTCCATTCCCATCATGTCTCAATTTCCAGCTCAAAAAAAAAAAATCCATCCACGGAAAGTTCTACTGAGGATAGATAATATTTGCTTCCTGCTTCATTGATAATGTTAGGGGAAGCAACTGGCCAGTGTCACAGTGGAAAGCAGTGGCAAAGCCAAACCCTGTACCATCAGCCTCTACTCTGATGGGAAGTTTGAGAAACATATAATAAAGGAAAACCAAAGGCGTATAGCCCTCAAACTGAGGAAAACTGGTTTAACTATGACAGCTTGGAGAAGTTCATTAAAATCTTGATCTATTTATCCTGCCATAAAAGGGAGAGAATGATAACTACACTAAGTAGAAATTTGTTGTGTTCCATAGAATCTATCCCATCCCATTCTCAGCAATGTGGTGTATGGATCATCAATCCCACTGACTCCCTAGTAGACCCTGAAGGCTCAGAGGATAATGTACATATGTCATTTTCTTGGTCACAGCAACTGGTTCAGAGAAGGACTAGGCCTATTATTTTTTGTTATGTCACTGATTATCCAATCCATAAGACTGTTTTAAGGGTTAAATAATGCAAGTTACATAAATCATTTAGTTTAATACCCAAATAAAAAATATTTAAATTAAATATTTTCCAGTGACAGGAGACATTGATTGTACTAGAGGGCATGAAGCTGAGATTAGGTAGGCGATAATAAACACCTCAGCAATGAGAATTACAGAGATAGTACAGAGAAATAAACTCAGCTGAACACTTATATCATTCAGCAGCAGACTGGCTGATCAGATTAAAAAGTGGGGTAAGAATCGAAATATGGGCAAGGTTTCCAAGCTCAAGTGACTAAAATATCCATGTCTACTAATAAAATAGAGAAATGAAGAGCTGGCCTGTCAGGCCAATCAATTTATGTGGAACACATGGGTCTGAGGCGTGAGTAGGGCAGACAGAGGAAGTCTCCTGGGGGTGAGAGCTGGGATTCTGGCTGTCTGGAGGAAGAGCTAAAACGAAGTGTTAGCTGTTTGAGGCTTTTCATGGTGTAAATGCTCCCATGGCAGCTGACAGAGGGCACGAGCGAGGAGCTGGGTGGTCCGGGGGGATGTAGGGACGGATTCCCATGAGTGGGGAGAGTGTACTCCAGTCAACAGTGGTGAGAAATGAAACTTCCTGCTTGAACCGGCTCACACCAAGAGGGACAGAAAGGGCATGCAAGAAGACAGTGGGTTAAAGGGAAGGAAATCCACAGATCCCGAAGAGCTAAGGGACAGGAAATAAGGAAGTCTCAGGAGAGAGGGAAAAACTGACTGGCCAGGAAACAGGATCCAGGACAGTACCACAGAAAAGAGGCTCACCGGTGAGGGCAGGCAACAGGCTCCCAGGCCACGGGGTGGGGGCGGGGTTCCGGATGACTTCAGAGTGTGTGGTGGTTTGGCAAACAGTAAGAATGGGGGCTCTAACATACATATGTAAGAATTCTATTGACACATACATATGGACTTTCCATATATAAAATTATTTTTTTCATTATCTTTTTTTGTTTACTGAGATATTAAAGAAATTTTGTTGAAACAGTTCAGTTCTTGGATACTTTTGGGAACCGGTCACAAAACTGATTACTTCAGAAAATAGTAAATTAGGTCAGTTACAGGCTAAAGAAAGATGAACAGGTTTGCATTCTTATGCAAAGAAGTTTCTGTGTTGTATAAATCTTCATATTTATGTCTTTCTGTGCCTAGAGCTCATGGAAGCAGGCTCAGCCTGGCACATTCACAATCTAGGGAAGGACTAGGGATGTAGTCGAGTCAGCAAAGGGCTTGCCTTGCGAGTCTGAGGGCCTGAGCTAGACCCCAGGAGCCATGGGACAGAAAAGCGGGGTGCGGCATTGCATGCCTGAAATCCTAGTGCTCCAAGGGCAGGGGTGGGGGAATCCCTGGAGCTTGCTGGTTGCTAATTTAGCTGAATTAGCAAGCTTCATGTCCAGTGAAGACTCAAAACATAAGGTGGAGAGACTAAGAAACCTCACATCCACCATGGGCTAAGGGATGGACGGACGGACAGACAGACAGACACAAGAGGGAGACATACAGACACACAGACAGAGAGACAGACACAGAGAGACAGACAGGCAGACACACACACACACACACACACACACACACACACACACACACACGAGAAGTAGATAGACATACATACAGACAGACAGACAGACAGACAGACAGACACACACACACACACACACACACACACACACACACACACACACGAGAAGTAGACAGACATACAGACAGACAGAGAGACACAGAGAGACAGACACACACACACACACACACACACACACACACAGGGGGGGAGGGAGAGAGAGAGAGAGAGAGAGAGAGAGAGAGAGAGAGAATGAATCCTGAGGACTGGTACTATACTAAAAAGGAAATGTAGGGTATGTTACCCCTGGGTCTTTTTTGTTTTGTTGTAATGAATCTGGCCCCTGACCATACCCTAGCTTCTTCTCTGGAAGAAAGCCTGGCCTTAACTAGGCACTGAGGGATCCAGTCTTCCTAAAAGCTTTTCAAGAGAAAGTTTTGCTGTGCTAAAAATCACCTCCAGAGGTCCCCATGAGGGGCTCTGCCACTCTGAAGGATATTCTGAAGGTAGACAGTAGGATTTTTTTCTTCACTATTTTACTAAAAACAAAACAACAAAACAAACAAACAAAATGGGCGCATTCCTTATGGAGGTCTCAGTTTCATTTATAAAGTAAAGCCAGCAAGGAGGAGCAGAGAATCCAATTTTCCTTCTAAACCTAGAAACTCTAAGACTACATTTTAAAATAAACTTCAAGCCAGGAATAGTGCTATACGCGTGCGTGTGTAATTCCAGCACTCCAGGCAGGAAAGGGAGGATTGCCCTAAGTCCTGGCCCAACCTCTCTGCAGAGTAAACTCCAGGCCGGAGAGCCTGGGGAAGAGGGAGGGGAGGAAGTAAGAGAGAGAGAGGAAGGGAGGAGGGGGACAAGAGAGGCTCAAGAATCAAATTAAATAAACTTCAACAAAAATGATATACAATATTTAATGATGCCAAGTGAAAAAAACATGCAGTACTTCCTTATCAGCCTCCCACTTCCTTAAATAATACAGTTTCCTTTATTTGAGTGAAACTTCCTTAGCAGGAAGAATCCCACATAAACACAAAGGCTAAGTTACTGCGTAGCTTAGTAATTCCAATGTCCTGGAACAATATTAATATCAATTTTTGAGAAGAATTTTGCTAGTTTGGCAGTACTCCATTCAAGAAAGGAATTACATGGCATTCAGAGAGCTCCTCCACCTTGCCTAACATACGCTCCCCTGTTACCCTGCTCAAACCAACAGATCTAGTGGGTCACGTGCACATCACAGTTCACCGTGTTTATTGTCTTTACAAACCTCAGTGGTGATCACAGTTCTACTGTAGCCCAGCATGGCCTGTGCAAGGGTGTCTTAAGGCTCAACTTTACAAAACAGTGGTGTAAAATTAAAGGGAAAATGCGTGAGAGCCATGATTTCAATCAGAAAGAACATCTAAATTCCATGCTAATGTTATTTTATCTCCATCCTAGAATATTTGCAAATATCATTTGACATTTACTGATTATATAAACATAAGACTCCTTCAAGGAATGAATGAGCATGGAATGGGGAGACAACCTGGGTAACATTTCCAGAACAACTAAGTGGAAAGGAAAAAATCATCTCAATAAATGCAAAGAAAAATCTTGTTTTAGTAACGCCTACAACAAATATATTAGAGTATGTAATACACAAAAGCTTCTTTGAATTGCAGAACACATACAATACAACTTTTAAATCATACAAAATGTCTACAGAAGTCTATCATTTTGAATGCCTGGATAAGTTCTCTGCTAATCCAATTTTCAATATACTATTAAAAGAGGACTTGTGGCCTGCACCTGGAGGAGGATGTGAGTTTTCTGGGCTCCCAGCTGGACAATCCTGCTCACTAAATCCTAGCCCCCAGGGGCACATCTCATGCCTCTCCTCCACCCACCAAAGCTCCAGAGACCCAGCAACAGCCTATCCATACCCCTAAACATATTGCAATACATCAGAGCCATAGACCCCACCTGCACCTGGAGGAAGAATGACCCCCTAAGGCACAGGCCCCATCTGCACCAAGTGGAGGAAGAGGGCCCCCCTAAGGCACAGGCCCCACCTGCACCAAGTGGAGGAAGAGGGGCCCCCTAAGGCACAAGCTACACCAACACCAAGTGGAGGAAGATATGGGTAGACGTAAGTGTAAGAATATGTTCAACAACATAAAGATCAATCAGGCACCACCAGAAACTAGTGGTTCTACAACAGCAAGACCTGAACAACCCAGTACAGAAGAAGCAAAAGAAAACAACCTGAAAAACAACTTTATGAAAATAATAGAGGTCCTTAAAGAGGAAATGAAAAATTCCCTTAAAGAACTGGAGGAAAAGACAAAAAAAATTGTTAAGAAATCCCTTAAAGAAAGCCAAGAAAAAAGAATCAAACAGGTGAAGGAAACAGTTCAAGACTTGAAAATTGAAATAGAGGCAATAAAGAAAACACAAATCTAGGGAATTCTGGAAACAGAAAATCTGGGTAAACAATTAGGAACTACAGATGCAAGCATAACCAACAGAATATACAAGATGGAAGAGAGAATCTCAGACATTGAAGATACAATAGATTTATCAGTCAAAGAAAATGTTAAATCCAACAAATTTTTAACACAAAACATCTAGGAAATCTGATCTCCAAAATATATAAAGAACTCAAGAAACCGGACATCAAAATATCAAATAATCCAATAAAAAATGTGGTACAGAGCTAAACCGAGAATTTTCAACAGAAGAATCTCAGATGGCCAAAAGACATTTCAGGAATTGCTCAACATCCTTAGCCATCAGGGAAATGCAAATCAAAATGACTCTGAGATACCATCTTACACCTGTTAGAATGGCTAAGATCAAAAACACTGATGACAGCTTACGTTGGAGAGGATGTGGAGTAAGGGGAATACTCCTCCATTGTTGGTGGGAGTGCAAACTAGTACAGCCACTCTGGAAATCAGTATGCGGTTTATCAGAAATTCAGGAATCAACCTACCTCAAGACCGGGCAATACCACTATTGGGCATATACCCAAAAGATACTCAGTCATACCCCAAGGACACTTGCTCAACCATGTTCATTGCAGCATTATTTGTAATGACCAGAACCTAGAAACAACCTATATGCCCCTCAACCAAAGAATGAATAAGGAAAAATGTGGTACATTTACACAATGGAATATTAGTGGTAAAACAATGACATCATGAAATTCGTAGGCAAATGGATGGAACTAGGAAGAAGCATCCTGAGTGAGGTAACCCAGACCCAGAAAGACAAACATAGTATGCACTCACTCTTAAATGGATATTATAAATAAAGCAAAGGATAATCAGGCTACAACCACAACCCTAGAGAAGCTAGGTAAAAAGGAGGACCCTAAGAGGGACACACATGGAGGGGCCCAGGAATGGAAAATAGTTAAGATCTCCTGGGTAAACTGGGAGGGGGTAGAAGGGAAGGGATGGGGGATGGGAACAGGAGGGACTGAAATGGCCAAGTGGAGGGAGGAACAGAGAGGGAGAGCAATGAAAGAGGTATCTTGGTAGAGGGAACCATTAGGGGATGAAACCTTGGTGCTAGGGAAATCCCCAGGAATCCACAAGAATGACACCAGCTAAGACTTCTAGCACTAATGGAGAGGGTGCCTGAACTTACCTTCCCCTATAATCAGATTAGTGACTCCGCTATTTGTCATCATAGAACCTACATCCAGTAACTGATGAAAGCAGATGCAGTTATCCACAAGCAAGCCCTGGGCTGAGCTCCTAGACTTCAGTTGAAGCGAGGCAGGAGGGATCACAGGAGCAAGTGAGGTCAAGGTCATGATTCATGATTTGGAACACCACAGAGACAGCTGACCTAAGCTGGTGGGAGCTCATGGACTCAGCCCTGTCAGCTGGGGAACATGCATGGGACTGAACTAGACCCTCTGAATGTGGATGACAGTTACGTGGCTAAATCAGTTTGGGAAGCCCCTGGCAGTGGGACCAGGACTTATCCCATGAAATGGTTTTTTTGGAACACAATCCCTAGGGTGGGAAACATTGCTCAGCCTTGACACTGTGGGGAGGGGCTTGGTCCTGTCTCAACTTAGTATGCCAGACTTTGTTGACTCCCCAAGGGAGGTCATACCTTCTCTGAGGAGTGGATGGGGGTGGGATGGAGGGGAGGTGGGACATGAGAAAAGGGGATAGGGGGGAACTGGGTCTGGTATGTAAAATGGAAAAAAAAAACTTTTAAAATAAATAAATACAAATAAAAAAAAGGACTTGTCACACTGGATATCAATAAGATGCTGTGAGGTCTAACTCTGCTAAGGGCTAGTTTGTCTACACAATGATACTGTCATCGGTACTGCCCTGGGAATTCTTACTCACTCAAGCCCTGGACACCTTGCAAAAGCTGTGCCAAAATGTGATACTTTTACTTCCCAGCATTTATTCACTCAGTGACCACACCTAAATGCCTGTCTTAGTTGCATTTTTATAACCATGATAAAACACCGTGACCAAATCAATGTATTTTAAAAAAGCATTTAATTGGGCTTTCTGGTTTCAGGGTGTTGAAAGTCTATGACAGCAGACCAAAGGCACAGCGGCAGGAACAGCTGAGGGCAGAGCACACACTGAGAAGGGCAAGAGTTCTGAAACCTCAAAGCTCACCCCCAGTGACACACCTTCCCCAACCAACAAGGCCACACCTCCTAATCTATCCTCAATGGTTCTACCAACCGGAGATCAAGTATTCGAACTTATGAGCCTACAGGGCCATTCCCATTCAAACCACCACAATATCTTAGGCTTTGGAACAACCAAAGGATCAGACAGTCACACTGGTAGCAAACCAACCTACTACAGCAGAGAGACTGACTACTGGCCGAAGAGTCAAGCTCTTCACATTTCCCAGCCGCCTCCCCGGCAGCTAGACGGCATCATTCTAACCATGGCGAATGAGGGACTCTGGACAGAAGTGAAATGTGCAACCTTGGTGCCAAAGAACTGGAGAGCTAGACTAAGCTTCCTCTCCCAGCTGCTCCCCTAAAAGGCCATATGTTTGTGGGACCACAGTGACAGGACTGTGGAAGCTTTATAATCTAACATGGTGAAAAGAAAAAGAATGTAGTGAGCCTGAGTCCCTGGAGACGGTATGAGTCAAGCCTCGGCCACATGGAGGCCCTGGGCACAGGACAGTACTGAAGCACAGGCTTCTGTGTGTTCAGCCTCTGAGGACTCAGGGCTAGTTAATTACTAAAGCATAATCATATTTACCTTGAATAATACAAGCAGGTTATAAACGGTGATTTAGATAAGCTGGTTTTTTTTTAACTGCATAGTCAATGCTTTTCCCCTAATATCATTTTTAAAATTTTAAGATATGAATTAAAACAACTTTTCTTTGGTATTAATCACAGAAAAACATCAAAAGTGCATAAGAATGAGTACTCAACTATATTTAGTTGCTATTCTAGAAACTAGACACCTATATTTTAATTCTCTGTTTGATTTTATTGAATTTAGATTAATTCAGCTTTCATATCATCATGGAAAGTGTATTGATTTAGAGCCTACATTATACTGAATTTTAAATATTCTAAAATTGCTATTTTTTTTTGAGACAGAGTCTATGTAGACCTGACTGGTCTGGAACTTGTTATGTAGCTGAGCATGGCCTTGAACTCCTCACAGAGGTCTGCCTGCCTCTGCCTTCCCAGTGCTGGGACTAAAGTCACGTGCCACCACACCTGTTGAGCATTCACATTTAAATGCCGGTATTATTTCTAGAGCAAGGTTTCAAATAAACAGATTTTGTCGTCTGTAAATAAATGTGGCCCAGTATACTACTTTATCTACAAACCCCTTCCTGTGGGTTCATTCTACAACCTGTGTTGGAGCTTTAGGCCACTGGTAAAATTATTTTATATTTTCATTATCATTCATAGTAACCAAAACAATGACAGTTGACAATCAGTAAGCCCAGGCACCTCACTGACCAACATGGAATCTCATCTCATTCTCTTGCTGTGGGTACTTTGCTTAGCCACTTTTAACAAAAGAGGAACCTGACATTTAAAAGGTTAAATAACTTGTTCTAGATCATTCAGCTCCCTATTCCTTGCAGTTACAGATCTATCTGCTTGTCAACGCTTCTCAGCCACTGATAACTTGTTCTAGATCATTCAGCTCCCTATTCCTTGCAGTTACAGATCTATCTGCTTGTCAACGCTTCTCAGCCACTGATAACCTTAGCGTGTCCCAAAGTGTACTGTTTGTCATATTCCTCATATGTCATAGGCAAAGGCCATTTCTTAACAGATAATGCATGTTAGATAGAAACATATCTAACACAGAAAACCTCTCCCTAACACCCCTGCTTAGAGCAAGCCTGCTAGAAATTAATCCTATATTTCTGCTGTGTGTGTGTGTGTGTGTGTGTGTATACTGTGTGTACACTGTGTGTCACATTCATGTGTGAGTGCAGGCATGCATTACCACAGCTCATATGTGGAGGTCAAAGGACAAACTCAGCTTCTCTCTGTCTACCTTGTTGGAGACAGGATCTCTTTGTCATTTTTCTGCTGCATTCATCAGGCTAGCTGGCCCAAGGACTTCTGGGGATTCTCCCATCTCTTCCTCCCACCTCCCATCCAGGAGCTCTGGGAACACAGAATGGGTGCTGTGTGTCTCTCTATGGGTGGGGGATCCTCACTCAGATCTTCACTCCTGCACAGCGAATACTGTTGTCCACTGGGACATCTCTCCACCTCACAGGCTCTCTCTTTTTCAATCAAGCGGGTTATGGCACTAAACGGGATGTTTTCCAAGTTCATCCATATCACTACAAAAGAAAGAGCAGCTAATAGTATTCCATTGTCTGTGGGTACCATATTTTCTATGCCTTTAGCAGATAATGGACATGGTCTTAGTTAGGGTTACAATTGCTGTAAAATGACACCATGACCATGGCAACTGTTATAAAAGAAAACATTTACTTAGGTGGCTTACAGTTCCAGAGGTTTAGTCCATTAACATCATGGTGGGGAGCATGAAATCATGCAGGCAGACATGGTGCTAAAGAAGTAGCTGAGAGGTTGACATCTGGATATGCAGGCAGCAAGGAAGAGAGAAACACTGGACCTGGCTTGGATTTTTGAAACCTCAAAGCTCATCCCCAGTGACACATTTCCTCCAACAAGGCCACACCTCCTATCTTTGTCAAGTAATGCCACTCACTCCCTGATAACTAAGCATTCAAATACATGAACCATTCTTATTCCAACAACCACAGGCACGTAAGTGATTTATTTACATTTACTAGTTACTGTGAATAATGCAATGAGCACAGATGTTAGATGTCTCTTGAACAAACAAACTGCATCTTCTCTGGCTATTCCAGAAGTGCTGTTTCAGGATCACAGGTTAGCTGTATTTCTGGTTTTCAAGGTCATCCTCCTGTTTCCAGTAGTGGCCATGTTAGTTTGTACTCACTCCCACTGTGTGCAAACATGCCTTCTGCTCCATCTCCTCATTAGCATTCTTTAGATAGCTGTTGTCCCTCCAGCGGGAGCCCAGCTAACAGGTGTGAGGTGATACTGTCATTGCGACTTGAGCTTTCCTGATGACTGGTGTTGTATTAAAGCACTTTTTCATATATTTGTTAGCCACCTAAAGGCCTTCTTTAGATAAACATCCTTCCAGATCTCTGGTTGATCATATGACTAAAATGTTGACAGAATTGCTAATAAGCCAACTTTGCAAAACATCAAGAAGATAGTGAGAAAATAACTAATGAGCAATGCTCAACCGAATTTCCATGGACAGAAAGAAAATGAAAACTGGTGTACAGACACTCGAGTGGCCTTGATGACCTTGAACAAGCTGCAGGACACTACCATGCCAGGCTTTATTTGTTAATAAGACATTTCCTTAGGATCTTAAAGCTAAGTAAATGATCTCAGAGTTGGCTCACTATTATAATCTTACTTCATTTAGTACCCAAGGGCAAAGAAATATGAACAGTGTCATGATACACGAACCAACCACAATACTTGTTGGAGACTAACAGTCAAAATACAGATGTTCTAGCATCCATCCTTGACTATATAATCAATACATAGGCATCACTTCAAACAGTCTGGAAAAATAGTGATCAATGACTTATTCCTGATTGATATTGACAGAAGAAATGTGAGCCATATACAAAATGCACATCGTGTCTTAGTTCAGGTGATTTTTCTCATTCACACCAAAGTGTTTCTTAATGAAGGCTCACTGACTCACAGATCAGTACCAGGACAGACCAGCATGTTGGGCAGTGTCAGTTCAGAGCACAGTACATAGCTTTAAATATTCATAATGCCCATTTTCCTAGTGTGTAAGGTTCCTAAAGTTGCCCACAGATGAGAAATGACAAATCAGGCCTTTTGAAGCACTTTTTCTTTTGAATACCCATGGGGGTGTGTGTGGGAATACTCCATAAGACCAAAGTCAAAGGGAATTAGATAGTGAGGTTGAACCCAATTTAAAGTTTCAGCTTCTTCTTTAAAGTTGGATTTTGTGAGGAACCTATCAGTGCTGCTGTAATTTGGATGTGAAACGTCCCTGTACCCCTCCCATACCAATGCAGGCTCATGTGCTGGACACGTGGTCACTAACTAGTGGTGCTCTTTGGGAAGATTGTCCCTTTACAATGTCCAGCACTATTGGAGGAAGTGGGTCACTGGGGCGGGCCTTGAGGTTTCAGAGGGCAGCGCTACTTCCTGCTCACTCTCTACTTTCCAATTGTATGTTATATGACCATCACCTACCATGCTGGAATGTGTCCCCCGGAACTGTAAGCTGGAATAGCCTCCTCCTCTTAGAAGTGGCTTTTTATCAGGCATTTTTGTCATGGCAGAAGGCAGCTCACCCAGTACCTGTCCTTTGAGTACCCTGTCCTTGCATGATCTTTGTGCCTTTTATTTCATGAGATCAGGAGAACTCCGTGAGTAATACGATCAAATTTGTGAGGGATCAATTCTAATTTTGTATAACAACAGTAAATCACAAACTCGGTGAGTTCTGAAAACCATCTGCAGGGAAATCGTGTCTAAAAATCTCAGGGTCCATGTGAGATTTGCTGGAAAGAAAGTACAGTGTGGCTTTGAGTGCTGTATTCATTCTCAAAGTTTCTGAAAATAGTGTTTTGATATTTTCAACTTTTTCTTCCTTTGTATTTCCAATAGAACCTATTTACTAACTAACATGCCTCTAAGAGGTTTATTGTTCTGATCCAGGGGTATATGTTTTCCCTTCAGATTAATACTCCTAAAGGTCATCTAGAGTAAGTTGTACAATGCCAAACACTATTAAAAACAAACAAAACAAAACAAAGCCTCACACTTTGGTAGAAAGTGTAAGCCAAAAGAAACATAATCAAAATGTAGTCTGTGCCAATAAGCCACACGTCACCAGCTAAATGTTCCACTAAATTCCTTCCCCTTTGGGACTTATTTCTATAGAGACCATCTCTCTGCTCCATAAATAAAACCAGAAGTTGCTAGGAGACAGTCTAGCTTCTCAAGACACAACTGTAGGGGTGCAATGGTTTCATACCCAGCAGTAGAGAAAGCTAAAGCTATTCCTGACATACATGATATTGTTATGAAATCCAGGTTCTCAGAATATCTATTTCCCAGTCCTAAGAAGAACATGTGACCAGAACCTGGTGCAGTGGCACATACCTGTAATCTCAGCCTCTAAGGAGGCTCAGGCAGAAGATAGCATAAGCTTAAGAGTTCCAGGACAGCCTGGGCACCCAGCCAAGATCCTGTCTCCCCCCGCAACCCCAAGAAACAACAAAAGTTGATTATGCATTTTCCTGTTCATCTGTAACAGCATTAAATTTGTGATTTAACCTGCAGTGCATCTTTTCCCACACTAGCCTTGTGTTTCTGCTTTTCTCTTCACTTGTTCCAAATGTATCATTTCTCTACCTTCGTTTAACAGGACCAATAAATTCTTATGAAGGCTAATTACTGAAAACTTCTTCCCACCACATTATTAGTCCTATTGATCTTCTGAAATTTTCTGCATGCCTTACAGTTGTTATTCTCAATTGGTAGGGGTTGGGGAATGGTGTGTACATGCACACACACTTGCATCATCTATGAGTGTGCATGTAGAGGCTAGAGGTTGATATTGCATGTCTTCCTTATATTTTGAGAGAGACTGTCACTGAACCTGAGGCTCTCTCATTTGGCTAAAGTGCCTGGACAGAAATCCACTAGGAACAGCCTGCCTCTGCCCTCAGGGCTGGGATTAAAGATGTACACACCTCCTTGCTGGGATTAGGTCCTTGCCCATCCATTATCCCCAGCTTTGTTGTATTTAATATTAAAGTGGTCCTAAGCATTACACAAAGTAGTGATATACTGAAGCAACAATCTTCATCCTTCCTTGGAATGCAGTTGTTGAGAAACCCACCTGAGTTCTTATTCATCTATCTAGTGGTGTTTTCAGCTGAGGGAGGGATAGCTACAAATACACATAAACCTTACTACTGATGATGTAGACAAAGAGAGGGTGTTTCTTCTACATATAACACAGACTTTGGAGTGCCATCCCAAGCTTTATCATTCTGTTCTACAATCCTTAGCTTTTTATCTTCTGGATTGCTATGTCAAGGTTCATCATGGACAGAGAAGCTCAAAACATCACATGCTTTCCCAAGAGCCTCAACAAAAGAAAAAAGAGGAGGTTAAGAAACTATACTTTCAGATGAAACCACTAAAGACCCCAGACAGCAAACACAATCCTGGGCAAAAACACAACACTGGAGGGATTACCATTCTAGGTCATTAAAGATGTTATAGAGCCATAGTAATCAAAAACAGCACAGCGCTAGCACACACAAGTAGACATGTAAGCCAATGAAACAAAATCAAAGACCCAAACATAACTTCAGCCACTTAACATGTGACAGAGGTGCCGAAAACATGGTAGAGAAAAGAAAGATTCTTCAACAAATAGTGCCTAGAAGCTGGATGTCCACATGCAGAGGCATGAACTTAGACTAGACTCCATCGCTTTGTATAAAACTAACTCCAAATGGATCAAAACCTTAATGTGAACCTGAAACACCAAAATGGATAGAGAAAAACATAGCTGCACCCTACATGACAAAGGTGTAGGGAAGGACTTCCTGAACAGGACTCTATTTACCAAAGAATTAAGGCCAACAGTTGATAAGTGGGACTTTATAAAACTGTAAAGTTTCTGCACAGCTAAAGAAACAATCAACTAGGTAAAAAGGAAACCCACAGAATGGGAGAGACTCTTTGGCTATACATCTAATGGAGGATTAAAAATTCAAAATATACGAAGAACACACACACACACACACACACACACACACACACACACACACACACACACACACAAAGAGGAAAAACAAATAGGCCGGGACCTGAACAGAGAGTTCTCAAATGAAGAAAAAAAAAATGGCTAAGAAGTATCTCAGAAAATGTTCATAGTCCCTAGCAATTAAAGAAACAAAAGTCAAAATGTCTTTGAGACTTCATTTTACCCCACTCAGAATGGCAAATACCAACAAAACAGTTGACAAAAATGATGGAGAGATTGAGGTGAGAGAGAACTCTCATTTGCTGATGGTGGGATTGCAAACTCACACAGACACCATGGAAACCAGTGTGGAGAATTCTCAAAAAGCTAAAAATAAATCTTCCCTGTGACCTAGCTGTACTGCTCCTTCATCATATGCCCAAAGGATTGGCCACTCCACAGATATTTGCTCAGTTATCATCAGTGAGTGATGCTCTAGTCACAATTGCTAGGAAATGGAAACAACATAAACATCCTTCAGCAGATAGTTAGATAGGATTCATTAAACACTATTTAGCTGTAAAGAAAAATGAAACCATGAACTTTGCAGGTAAGTGGATAAAACAGGAAAAAATCATATTGAGTGATGTTACCCAGAAAGACAGACATCACATGTTCTCACTCATCTGAGGCTCCTATCTCCAAATCTTCAGATGTGAGCACATGTCCTGGAGTAACTACAGAAAGCAGACAAGTTAAAAGGGATCACTGCCAGGGAAGGGGCGGGAGTGACAGGAATAGCAGGCTACAAATGATCTGATTACAAAATGGGGGGAAGGGAGGGTCTCTAATTAGGGAGGAGGAGAGAGAGAAATACAAAAGGGGGGAAGAGAGTAAAATAACAATAGGAGGTCTGAAAAAGTCACAAGGAATCATACTAACTATCGACTTAAAATAAGTTTATAATACACATGTCTGTGTATAAATACACACATATAGTTTAAATGAAATTTTCGCTATCTCCAAGAGCCAAAGACCATTTAACAAAAGCCCCAACAGTAAACATGAAAAGACTTCTTTTGAGTCCTTGGCCAGTGTGGTAGTCTGAATATAATTGGCCCCCATAAGCTCTTAGGAAGTGACACTTTAGGAGGTGTGGCCTTGTTGGAGGAAGTGTGTCACTGTGGAGGTGGGCTTTGAGGTCTCCTTTGCTCAAGCTTCCTTCACTCAGTGTGACACTCAGTCCACTTCCTGCTGCCTGTGGGTCAAGAGGTAGGACTCTCAGCTCTTTCTCCAGCACCATGTCTGCCTGCAGACTACCATGTCTCACCACAACAATGGACTAAACCTCTGAAAATGTAAGCAGCCCCAATGACATGTTTACCTTTATAATGGTTACAGTGGTCATGGTGTCTCCTCACAGCAACAGAAACCCTACCTAAGACAGTCAGGGTTGTCCAAGAGGCTCCTAGAATATTACAGACTGTTGCTATTTCCCTTGGTAGCCCCCTCCCAGAGGTGGAAGGTAAGTCCCTATTGCAGAAGATCCCCTGCACTGTAGACACAGGGCCCAGAGGTTGTCTGAGCTGGAACTAACCTGAAAGCCTCTTCCCTGAGGGCTAGCTTTCAGGTTATCAGAAGGCACCATGTAAACTTCCAAATGAGGGGAGCAACCAACAGTCCTACCCAGCCATACTGTGCATGGATCACGCCAATGGCCAGCATGGCAAGATAATTGTAAAATGAAATAGTGGGCATGCACACCTTGGCTGTAACCAACAGCTGTTTAATTGGACGTGAGGCCCACTGCACAAGAGGGAAACCACACCTCTACTGAAAACCTAGCCAACTACTCAGGACGGTTAAAATCACGGATAACAGAGGTGAAACTATAACCACCAAATCACTAAACCAGCATAATGCCCAACTACATTCTAAATATTTGTCCTTACACCCACAGATGTCCTCACCCCTCACCAAGGAGACTTCTCTGTGCAATAGACAGGAACTATCAGAGAAAACCACAACCAACCTACACCACAGGATACATCTCCAAACCAACTCCCTGCCCAAGGCTCAAGGTACATGACAGAAGAGGGGACCAAAAGGTGGGAAGAGCCAGGGGATCAGGGAGTTTGAGATTGTGTCTCCTGGTAACACCAGAAGCTACACCCACAAAGTCTCACCAACATGGCTACCCAATCATGAGCTGAACAAGGACAACGATAGACACAGGGAAGCCCACCAGGCCTCAACCCTACAGAAAGAACCACAAGCAACTAAAGAATGCTGGGAATGGGAGAAAAAGCCTCTCTGAGGAGGAGCACATCCATTGGTTACCCAATACCAAATGGTCAGCCCTGAAAACATACACACAAGTAATATTAAACAAACTGAACAGGTTATGTAGGAAACAGTAGGATATGGCTACCACCAGTTAATGCCTCCTACCCCTTTTCCACAAGGGATGCCAATGCTTGCCTATTCTCCCCCTGAAGTAAGGGGGAAAGAACACCTTCCATCCCTGGAGAGAAATGGCTACCTCTTCTTAAAGCCAGGTCTCTGTCCACGTCCACTCAGTTTGAGGATCCAGGTAAATGAAATCACACATCCCCTACTTTCAAATACAGCATCAGCCCTGTAACTCCAGAAATAAATCACATTGAATCCTACAGACCTGGCGCCCATACCTTTTAAGACCATTTACTGTGGAAGATCTCCCAAGATTAACAGCGTGTGCAAGAATACCAAATATCTCAGTCTACTTACTTGGCATTTCAATGCACATCCTAGGTTGTGTCAGCCCCATCCCTGGAGAGGTTTGAGATGATTGCTTCTTGCTACTCTGTCCTGCCAAGCGATCTGAATGAAAATTCTAGAAGTTAAAAGTCAACTAGCTGAAAATTTAAAATCCACCAAGCAGGACTGCCAACAGAATACAGAAAAAAGATAATCAACTTGAGGATAGATAAATAGAGCCTGTGTGGTGGCCCACTCGATAATCTCAGTGAAAGGGGCAGGAATTCAAAGTCATCCTCAGCTCTGCAGCAATTCCAAGCTACCCTGGGACACATGAGACCCTGTTTCCAATGTGTGTGTGTGTGTGTGTGTGTGTGTGTGTGTGTGTGTGTGTGTATGCAGGAGGAAGACAGATAAGAATAAATTGTGAAATGTGAATATCATGGAGGAAATAAATCAATGAAAAATGGATCAAAACCAGAACAATGTGAACTAATATAATATAGGTCTCAGGAAAAAGTAAGACTAGTTAGAAAAACGCATTTTCAGAAAAAAACTGGCAAAGAGGTTTCCCAGATTCATCAAAAGCATTAACATAAACTCCATATATTCCAACCATGAGATCCAAAATGAAAATCACACCTGGATATGTCACCGTCACACTGATGGAAACCAAAATAAAGAGCAAATATAAAGTGGCCAGGGCTGGGCTGGGGGCGGGGAGTGTGTTGCACACAGCCACTCCAAAGCAGCGCTGATTTATGTGAGGAAGATACAGAAGCTTCTTGGAGAAGAGTTAACCCTTCAAAGGAGTTCCTTCCCATTTCTGCTTTCCTAGCTCGAGCCATGGGTTAATTCAAGACATGTAACTCGGACACACACTCCTTCCTCTAAATGGTAAAACACAAGAACACTGGAACCTTGTGGCTTTGGTCACCTGGCTTTGATTCATTAGTTCTTCCTGACTAGACAGAAGAACGTAACAGTTTGAGTAGTGTAACAAAAAGAAAGAATGAGAAAATATTAAATAATGCAAGTTAATATCGGCACAATTCTAGCATCTTACAGACTATTAGACACAAATATAAAAATTAATGTTACACGAGAAAGTAAACATTAATTATTTTTCCAAAGGAACATCATATAAAACATTTTAAATCACCATATTCTATTTTGCAATGTCATAGGAAGACTTTTTTGTTATAAAATCTAAAATGAAAAAAAAAGAAAATATTTATAAGACAAGTAGACACTGAAGTTTTTATGGAGCCCAAAGGGAGACTGGCATTCCACAAAATCTACAAGCTGTTTTATGGTCATCACAATATGAACAAGAACTTTAAACTGTATGCCTTCCTCGCTTTGGCTATATAGTTAAATACACCAAGGAAAATTTACAACTTAAGACTTTTGCCATCATCCCTGTGGTTATCATAAGAGGGGGAAAATGAAAGATACTAACTCATTGAAATGTTTGTTACTTTAGATCTTTTTTCTATCCAGCATGATTAATCAGTCCCAAAAGAATGCAAGTTTCAGTGGATTTAACATTCCAACAAAACTTTAGCAAGGATGTAGGCTTGCCTTAAACTAAGTTTCTCAAAGTGCCATGACTGATACTGGGGACCAGACGACTCTTAGGACAGATGGAGCTCTCCTGTACATGCAGTCCTGTGGAGCAGCACCCTCTTAGCTTCATCTCTTTACAGAGAGGACATCAAAATGCAGCAGTCCAAACTGTGTCCACACACTTCCCAGTGTCCTCCAGGGGGCAAGGTCGGCCCTGCCTAAGAAGCCCTAGCTACATGGACTGTCAACATGTTACTTCTCTATGTTTATTCATTAAACAACAATCAAAAGGATGCTTGACTAACATTGAAAGCAATGTCAGATGTCAACTGTAAAGCAATTTCCTTCATTTGGAGACAAAAGCTTCCAACTTTGAGTAATGTGAGATTTTATTATTGTTTTAGATTTAAAATTTATGTATGCTAATTGGCAGGGTTTGTTTTTATTCAAATAATACCTACTTTTATTTTCTGTGATGTTCCATTCATCACTCATTCACCTATGAATAACAGATCTGGATATGGCTAAACAAAGCTGGGACTATTTTATCCAAACAAGTAGATATACTTCCCAGTCATAAAAAGATAGCCAGACTCTAGACTGTACTAAGAGAAAGTCAACCTTTAGAGAACACACTGTTTTCATATCAATTTAACAGTGTTCACAGCTGTTAATAACCTCCCTCTTTCCGAGACATGAGTATGTCTCAAGGGCAGTGAGAAACTGTAAAGAGAATGCTGTGGAGCTTGCAGAGTTTGACATTTAATTTGGTAGAAATAGAACCAAACGATGCCTATAAGTAAAGACAGTTGCTTTTCTCAAGTAAGAAAGCAAGCTCCCAGAATCTGCTTTGTCTATTTGTGTCTAAAGAACCTTTTTTCTTTTTATGCCAGGAGAAAACACAGTGTTTCAACTTCAGAGTGAAAATTTAGGGTGAGCCACACATAAGTCTTTGCTTTGACTCACCTATGTGATAGAGTCCAATCCAGTCGCTGGGGTCTACCTCTTCCTTAATGTCCCAGAAGATAATGAGGTTTTGGGCTTGCCCCAGGGTGTATTCATACATGCTGGCAGTCAGGCTGGAACGGCTCTCGGAAGTCACCAGGTCCGTGTCGCTGTTGGCTCGCTGCAGGGCCATGTTCTCGGGCATGGAGCTCTGGGCTGCAAGGCTCTGGAGGTTCTCTGGGCTCAGTGTGTACCGCATCTGTGGATTTCGACGCCGCACGAAAAGCAGATGCTCCCGGGCGGAGCTAGCCATCCTGTCTGCCTCTCTGAGGTTGGTTTCCTACAATGCTGCAGGAGACAGACAAGCATAAGATATCAGTGCTAGAAGGTGAGGAATTAGGATTAAGCATCCCGGACATGAAGCCTGAAGGAGGGTTTATCAATGCCCCAGCATGTAATAATCTGCTGTGGAAATAAGCAACGCCATCCTACTGTCCCCGATGATACCACAAATAACTCCTACAAACAGAGGTCGCAAGGTGGCCAAGCCATCACACACCTGTGGCCCCCAGTTTCTTTAGGCATAGCTTCTCCATGAAATCGAGGAAGAAGGATTTTTCCAGCATCCCTTTTAGATCTATGCATCCATACATATTCCAGCATCCTCTTTCCCTTTTTTATCCCACATGTGTTATTTATCTCCCTCTAAAACCAAATGTCCAACCAGTGAGATATATGCTAAATACAGCTGATATATGCTACTGGCGTTCACTGTTTCAGCTTCCCTGCTATGAGGAATGCAGCTCCCTGAAGTCATTTCAGGAGCTTGAACAAATGTCACCTGTGCACTTAAACACACAGAGAAGGGGGCATCGTATGCAGAATGGCAACACCCTGGAAGTAGCTCTTCATGTTCCTCTAAGATCTGACTTGCCCTGTGACCACTGTCTAGTAAGTTTCACCACACAGTGATTTTCATACTTTGTCGTGATTTAATTCCCAAGATCTACAATGGCGTCAGAAGGACAGCAGGTGGGACCCACTGTTAACTTATCCTAGAGACCCTGTGACATGACTATGATCTCCAGTCTCTCTTCTGAGCCTGCTTCTTGTCACCTTGAAGTTCCTGGTGGTGCAAGCCTTTCCCATCGTCTGGATCATGATGAGTGTCTTCCTTCAGCTCCCATCTGGTCTCCAACAAGGAACGGACTTCCCTGTTGGGCCTTGCCTCCAGCCTCACTTGCTCCCTGGGAGTCTCCTCCTACAGGGCTGCTGGCTGCTTATGAGCCCCCAGATAAGGTTATCTGTCCTTTAGCCCATGAGGTTCTGCCTCCTAGTACTGACCCACCCTGCCTGAGGATTCACTTTACATCACCCAGGTCCTACTGGCTTTATATAGAGTGAATCTGCTCTTGTATGCCCCTTTCCAAACAATCATCCACTTGTACATTTCCTGGCTTTAACATTTATTCTGTACCACCTGTCCTTATTGGAATCTTTAATATATCTCATTTAAAGCTAACCTATTGACTCCTAAAAAGTTAGCATGAGATTCTACTTAAAAGCATACCAGCTATGCTCCAGTGCCATACTGTACCACAGCTACCAACTTTGGACACTGAGTCTGGGGGCAGAGAAATGAGGGCTCCCTAACTTCTCCCCTGTCCCCGTCCATTTCATACTTTTGGGGAAATGCCTGTTCTGATTTGCTTTCTATTACAATGATAAATACTATGACAGAAAGCAACTAGGGAGGGAAGGGTTGGTTTCAGCCTGCAGGTTTCAGTCCGTCATCCAAGGGAATCCGGGAGGTGGAGGCAGAAACTGAATCAATCAGGGACCGGGGAGAAATGCTGGCTTCTAGCTTGCTCCCTGGCTCATGTCAAACTATATTTTCTATACAGCCCATGCCCACCTGGCTAGGGATGATGCTGCCCACAGTGCGCTCAGGTAACGACCAAGACAATGCCCCACAGACATGCCCAAAGGCCAGTTTGACGGAAGCAATTTTTCAATTGCGGTTCCTGTCCTAGCTAGTTTTATGTCAACTTGATGCAAGCTAGAGTCATCTGAAAGGAGGGAGTATCAATTGAGAAAACACCTCCAAAAGATCCAGATGTAAGGCATTTTCTTAATTAGTGGTTGATGTGGGAGAGCCCAGCCCATTGTGGGTGGTGCTGTCCTTGGGCTGGTGGTCCTAGATTCTATAAGAAAGCAGGCTGAGCAAGCCACGAAGAGCAAATCAGTAAGCAGAAGCCCTTCATGGCCTCTGTATCAGTTCCTGCCTACAGGTTCCAAGCCTGCTTGAGTTCCTGTCCTGACTTCCTCCAGTGATGGACTAGGACATAGAAATGTAAGGGAAATAAACCCTTTCCTCCCGAATTTGATTTTGGTCATGGTGTTTCTTCACTGCAATAGAAGTCCTAATGAAGACAGTTCTCTCTTCCCAGAGGTTGACAATCAAGACTAGCCATCCCAGTGCTCATGTCTCCATTAATACAGCTATTGTACTTGCAAATATATTCAAGTAATGTCCGCCATGAAGTGGATTGCATGGTTTTAGCACTACTCCTCGAGTCAAAATAACTTGGCAGAAAGATGGCTCAGCAGATAAATAAATAAATACAAAGTAACTTGGGTTGGTGGGCAAGAAACTGTATGTGAGAAGGACAAAAATAAAGACAGACAAGCTGGTTTCTCCAGATGAATGGCATTAAGTTCCCATGCTTGGTCACATGAACACTTCTGTTTTGCTTGGTTTATGCAGGAACCCCGACTTTATTATATTCCTCAGGACTATTAACAGTATCTGACCTATGAAGCCTAAAACCCAGGTCAACATCTCACCACTTCCATTTCAGTGGATTTCCAGAAGCCATTATTTCTTTATAAACTCTCGAGTCAAGTGCCACATCAGCTCCAGCAAGAACTATAAATAATTAACTCCTAACACATTGCAGGCAAACAGCAAATGCATGCTGTAAATAATAAAACTATTTTCCTGAAAGAAATAGGCCAGAGCCTTCAAAGCTTAAAAACACACCAGACCACAACTGACAATTATTCTGCTCTAGAAACGAATGAAAAGACACAGACACACAACTGAATTGTGTTTTATCACAGACTATATTTAAACAGAGAAGTAGGTTAGCATTGTGCATTAGGGACTGAGGTCCAAAGCCATGTACTTGGGTTTTGGTCATGTCTCTACTATTCACCCCCTCTGAAATCTCTGACATTCTGTTTGCCTACTGTCATTGATCTCTATCCCCATAACTCTGGAGAAAACTAAATTAACTATTGTAGAAAAACAAATTGAAAACAATGGCTAGCATAAACTAAGTGTTCAATTAAGTTTAGCCCCTAATATGATCACATTACTGCATTCTAGTTTAATTTCACCAAACAGAACTGGTTTGCACCTTCCCATGATTCTCCACGCTCTTATCCCCAAGCCCTGTCTATTACTGGGAGAGCAGGCTGTCAATATCATAGCTACCCGAATGACAGGACCAATCAGAAACAGAGCAGCCCTGTAGTACAGAGAAACTCAACGATCAAGAAACCTGCCTATGGCTCCTGCCCTAGCCAAGCCCTGTTCTCCAGCGCTCAAGCCAGCAATAAAGGCTGAGACTTGACTTTCTCACCCACAGAAAATGCAAAGTAAGCACCTTCCAGTTGGAAGGTGTCAAGGATGCCAAGAACAAAAGACAAGTGTCCCACTCATGGAACCAAGAAAAGACATAAAATAAAAAATCAAAACCTGAACACATCATATATGATATATCTTAGTAGAAAAGTTAAAACAGCTCATTATGTGAATTTACCATCTTAATGGAATAGGGTAACATGTATGAAGCATGTGATACTATGTGCCTAGTATCAGGCCAGAGAGAATGCTAAACAATAAGAACCTAAGGTTTTGGTTGCCACCCCCCCCCCCCCAGATCATCTCCTTTCCTCCAGCATATGGTATGGCTCTCACCTTCTAGGAGCTTGAGTTTTTTTTGAGAAGACCAAAAGCTCATATATGAAAGAATTCAGTATGCTACCAATATCACTTCACACACGCACAATCTGTCCCAATAAATGTGTAAAAAAGACAACAAACGCTGTGAAGCATCAGCATGGTGGCCACCTTGGATTTGTCATGGTTTGTATGTTTTCCAAAGTACCATGATAGCCGCAATCCAAAGGGAGATCCCGAAATACTGTGAATTCAGCATGAGAGCACCATCATCATCATCTTTTCTGAGATAAGAAAATCGACCCGGAAGGCAAAAGGTTGACTGAAAGAGACAGAAAATATCTGAGGTGGACCTTAGATGAAAAGTATGAAGAACATTCTGGTTGGAGGCATGGAGATGGAGGCGCTACCAAGGAAAAGGACAGGGGAAGGAAGGAAAACAGGCTCCACAGACCATGAAGCTGAAGAGAAAGCTACAAAGGAATTCAAGTGGAAGTCTCTGGAGTGGGCGGGACAGGCTGGTGCTCTCGGCTGACACCTTGAACCCAAGCTTGGCACAGGGCACACTGACGTTCCTGGAGACTGACTCCCAGGGCCCAGACACAAAAAAAGAGGGGACACTGGAGGTCCAAGAGGGGTGATTCTCAGAAGACAGAAATGCCATGGCTAAGGTAAAAGAACCTAGGAACTCAGAAGCGTGGTGGCCTTGGGGACAACACTTTTAATAGGCTAGTAAACGTAATTTCTAAGAGCCAGATTGTTGAGGAAGAAGGCTAGGGTGAGAAATGGGGTGACAAGTCCTTCCCCTGAATGAGCAGCACACAGTAAAGAGAGGGCAGGGAGAGAGCAGTGTGGATGACTACAGAGCCGGGCCAGTCTGCTTGTGACTCGGGATGACGGGAGTTTCACGTGTTTGTAGTACTGGCACGAAAACAAAAAACTCAGGATGTATTAGTTGCCTGAATAAAAACCGAAAGAAAAGTACATAATGAAGAGGATATGTAGGAAAGAAGAAACATACAATGAGCAAGATAGCTAAATAAAATAAAAAGTAAAAAACACAGGTTAGAGCACACAAGACAGGTGAAGGAGTATAAACCAGCACTGCCTGTCAGAAATATAATGCAATCCACATGTGTAATTTTATATTTTCTAGAAACTGCATTAAAAACATAAAACAAGAAGAAATGTTAACAATCTATTGTAACTCAATATATACAATCTGTTATTTCAGCATTAACATAAACCATTACGAGTGAGACATTCTGTTCTTTCTTCCCCCTCTGCCCCCACCAGGCTTTTGTCTTACTGAAAACATGGGATGAGTTAACTACATCCCGAGCACTCAATGGGTGCACGTGGGTTAGGGGCTCCTGAGGGGCCCACACAGAGTAGACCTAAATGATGAAGGTGCTTGTATTGCGCAACACAGCTCTCCTCCTTGCCGCTGACTGCCAGCAGCCTCCACAGCCGAGATGAAAGCATTACTGAGCTGGCTGACATAACCCTGGAGTAGGCATGGATTCCTTAATCTGCCCAAGGTCCTTTTTGGTGCATCTTGGCATGAAGACACCTTTTCAGTCAGATCTCTAGTTGGGGATCATACTCTCCTGTTCGATGAGAGCTTCCAGTCTGTGGAGAAGGTTTTCCCAGAGGAGACTAGAAGACAGGGATGCTGGCAAGTCTCAGAGGTCCCTATGCTGTCCTCCAGCTCCAACTTCAAGGCTTGCAGTCTTCAAATAAAGAATGCCCACTGGTGCGTGTGACGGAGAAGCCAACAAAGCAGGGAAACGATGGTGGTTATCCGTGCATTTAACAAAAATTAATAGAGTACTTCCTCCTTCTAAGTGGCTTACCAATATATCACTTATAAATAACCCAGTGAGATATAAGACATATAGAGAACACAGGTGAACTGTGAGTACCACACTCATAAACCAACGGCAGTATAAACGTCACGCTGCTTCAATATATTCATTCATTACATGGAGTCAAGGGCTGTAAAGGTTAAATGGATTGGAAGTGTGCGAGTATATCTCAAGGAAGCAGCTAGTGCTGGAGCTTTATTCAGCCACAAAAAGTGAGATGTCATCAGAGAGAAAGTGAATAGAGGTGGAGATCAGAAGGTGGAGATCATCCTATTGAGGTAAACAAACCAGAAAGATGAATATCACATGGTTTCTTTCCTGTGTGGAATATTCTACATATTTAGAAAAACACATGAGGTGGAAGTGGGACTATCTAGGAAGAGGACACACATGACAGGAAGAGGAGGAGAAGGTAGAGAGGGGTAAATAAGATCAAAGTGTATTAGACACATGTATGGAAACGTCATAAGGAAACCCATTTTTTTTGTTGCTTCTGTTGGAGATGGTTTTGCTTTTGGTTTGGTTTTGGTTCTTTGAAACAGGATCTCATGTAGCCCAGGTTACAATGGAGCTCAAACAGTAGGTATGCCTGGGCTCAAACTCCTAATTCTTCTGCTCTGTCTCCTGAGTTCTAGGATTACAATTGTGTGCCACATGCCCAGCATTCCAGCTAGTCAGTTTTTACAGTTAGGATACACTAATCAGAAAATCTAAGGTAGCTGGTGGTACAGGCCTGTATGTAATTCCAACCACCTAGGAGTCTGAGACAGGAAGATTGTGAATTCAAGACCGGGCTAACTCCTTATACCCACAGGTAAGTGTGGTTTTCACCTCTCTCTCAAGGAAACTTCTCTTTGCAACAGACAGAGACCAGGTTGTGGAGCCTTGTCCCAAATGTTCCATCTCTAATACATATCCTGCTCCTCTGGCTTGGAAATCATTGAGGAGGAGAGGGTAGGAAGACTGTAAGAGGCACAGCAATCAGGAAGGGGAGAAGTGATGTAATCATATTATAATGTCAAAAAGTTACATACAAAAAAAGACCAGCCTACGCTACACAGTAATACCTTGTCTCAAAAACAAAAGTCATGTATCTTTCGATTCCCACAAGTTCTGCCTAGTTCAGGATGGCCTCGGAGAGCAGAAGACAGTAGGCACCCCCTGCCTCCTCCTCCTCTTCCCCATGTCTCCTGGCCTCCAGCATGCCAAAAACAGCCATGAGCTTCCAGTGGCCTAGAGTCGCACTTGGGAAGAATGGGCTGTAGTAACACGGAAAGGAAACATAAATCAGGATTCTTTTTTTTTTTTAATGAACACAAAGGACCTGCAATCTAAGTGACAGCAGAATCCCAGGAACATTGATAAGACTGAAGAAAACGGCAGCCTTTTGGGTGCATTTATGGGAGATACACACAAGTACGTTCCTCTTACAAGTGAGCCACGACTGCCAGAAATTATAGAAGGAGGGATAAAACAAAGACCAACATGAAACTTCCTGTCTAATAATAACCTGAGCATTAATTAAAATAGACTGTGCCAATGTGTCCTGCAGAGCTCAGCGGGGCTTGAAAATCTTCCTTGTGATGCTTTATTCTCACAGTTACATCAGTTTTAAAAGAAATAACACAGGAGTGTTTGCATTACCATGAGGAACTGTTTACAAAACCGCTTGAAAACTTATTTCTCCCATACAGAAAATGGAATGTATTTTTTAGAGTTCATGTTTCTGTAAAATAAATAAATAACACCAGGGTACATACAGAAATACTTTGTAACCAGGTGTGGTGGTGCACACCTTTAAACCCAGCAATGGAGAGGCAGAGGCAGTCGGCTCTCTGTGAGTTCAAGGCCAGCCTGGTCTACAAATTGAGTTCTAGGACAGCTAGGGCTGTAATACAGAGAAACCCTGTCTGGAAAAACCAACCCCCATCTCCACTCCACCCCTAAAAGGAGGCAAAAACAAAAAACTTTGCAAAGTTACATAAAAATGGGGGAAAAATAAATCCCAAACATTCTCAATTTTCAAGTTGCAATTCTAATTGATGAGAATTTTATTCAATGCAGTGCCCACGCAGAAGACCCTCCGTGCTGCTGAAGCACAGGCAACATCAGAGTTAGCTCTCTGGAACCCAACAATTCTTGACCATTTCTCTGTCTCATCTCTATGTCTTCTATAAGAATTAAAGTCTTCTTCCAAAAGTTATAGTTGTGAAATACTTTGGAAGAGGCAGCAAGGGAGCCTGCATACTGTCTCTCATCTTACACTGGTCCTTCAAAGTATCCAGCCCCCTGTACTGACTATCCTGCGGCCGTACATCCCAGTTCCAACAGTTAGAATCTGCCACAATCCATCACATGAGCAATACATATCAAAGACAAACAATGAGGTTCAGTCTTTGTTCCTTACAATGTTGACTTTAAAATGATCAGGATGCAAGTGGGCACAGAGCTCATTTGTGTTGGGAAGGCAGGTTTGTCTGCCTGGGTTTCAGAGTGGAGGGGGGGGGGTGCTCTGTGATGCAGCCCAGGCTAGCTTTAACACAGCAGCCAGAGGGAACCATTCAAATAAAAGTCAGCTCATGTTGCTCTCTATGCTAGATCCTCCAAGGGCTGCCCCAACTCTCACAGAGAAAGGGCCAAGCACAGGCTAAGTTTCAATGGCTGAGATTACCGACCAATGTTTATCATCGTCACATAAATTAATAAAAGATATATTAAAGCTGAAAAACAAAGAGACGGGACCAGGGAGACGGCTCAGTGAATAAGTCTGTTAGCTGCACAGTCACGTTAAATCCCTAATGTCCATATAAAGAGGCAAGTGTGGTCCTGCACGTGCCTGTAATGCTATGCTGTGAGTTAGAGACAGGAAGGTGACTGAAGCTGTCTGGGACCTGTCTAGTTCTAGGTTCAGTGAGAAGCCATGTCTCAAGACACTAAAGGGGCAAAGGGACATTAACAGGGCATTTGAAATCAGTCTTCACACAGCTGCACATACACATGCAACTATACCATACATGCACACATATACACATACACATACACCATAAATACACATATATTTGAAATAAAAGGATAGAATGAAATAAAATAATAAGGAACAATCAGGTTAGGGGTTGAAAGCAAACATAAGTCACAAATGTGGAGTGCCAAGCCTGCCAGATTGTCTGGAAGACAGTTATCTGACTGCTGCAAAGGGCAGTGAGTGCCCTGTTTCAGCTCCAGAGACACAACAAATGAGAAGAACACCACTCTCTATGGAGGCGAGACTTATCTTAAAAACAATGGAGGACTCTTAGCCAGGTGTAACGGCACATGTAACCCCAATACTGTGGAGTCGGAAGCAGGAAGATGGGGAACTCCAGAGCAGACTGGGCCACATGGTGAGATTGTCTCAAAAGGAGAGGGAAGGAGGGAGGGAAGGAGGAAGGGAGGGAGGGAAGGGAGAGAGGGAGGGAGGGAGGGAGGGAGGAAGGGAGAATATAAGAGGAGAAAGTGGTAGGGAGGGGAGAGAAGGAGGGAGATTTCTCCATCCTACACAGAGTCACTTGGAAGAATGAAAAAATTAAATGAAAAATCAATACACAATGTGTGAGTAGTGAGAAGCCAGTTCTATTCAGTAATGTGATCCTGTTTATTGATGCCAAATTTAAATTTTAATGCAAGTACTAGGATTTAAAAATCACCACTACTTTTCCCAAAAAGACCACTTAGATAACATAATTGTTTTCACATAATTTTTATTTTTAAACTCCTTTTATCTCTGTCCTCATTGTTCAGACTCATTATCTTTGTAGGGGGTAGAAAATGAAAGCCAAATGTAGCACAAAACACTGGAGGGCTTTCAAATTAATTCTCATTCAACTGCTTTGTCCAAGCGGCCACAAGTCCATCCTGACCGTCACTTTGCAGAAAGCCAGCTGTCCTCACTGTACTCTGACTATGAAGGGACAATGAGCCAGCAATCCCAGCACTTGGGAGGCTGAGGCAGATAGGATAACATGAGTTCAAGGCCAGCCTGTGCTACAAAATGAGTGCCAGGCCAGATGGCGATATACAGGAAGACCCTGTCTCAGAAAACCAAAAAGACACTGAATGAACTGCTGAAATGTTGGAATTCTCAAGTCAGAAAGCAACCATGAAGAACTCCGTGGACCCCAGGCAAAACCACTACGTCCAGAGGACCTGGGAAGACTAGAGCAATTTACAATTGAAGAGTAAATAATAATCTGAAGATCACGGAATTAAAAAGGAGTAGAGAAAGATAGAATCCTGTGGGATGACATATCCCTAAAAGGCTTGAGGGCCAGCTGGCCCAAACAAGATACTTTCTGAGAGCCAACCTGGGTCTACCTAAGGGTCTTAGCAACAGCAGCTGAGACATGATCTGAGATGACCTGGACCAATGAGAGGCAGCCATGTCACACCAGCAGATGCATATTCATCAGACCTCCCCCCAGGGTGGGGTGGAGGGTATATAAGGCTTGCCTCTTCCTGAATAAACTGAGCTGGTTGTTTTGACATTCTCCCAGAGTCTGTGTCATTGACTCTGTGCCTACTTGGCCCCCTCCCCAAAGGGAACAACAGCACTGGACCCTGCCACAGAATCCTGGTATAGCGTCTGAATGAAAAATTCCTTTGTAATTCTGATGAAAGTCAGAAATCTTGCAAGAAACTAATTCTTCCAAACCTCTAAAAATTGGACGTTTTACTTATTATTTGTTCCTTCTAACAATGAGCTTACATTTAGGATTATAATCTAGGTTTCATTGTAAGATAAAATAAACAAATACACACCATTTGAACTTTCATTTACAAGGATCAAACCCTTTTTCTCCTAGTCATTATGAAATTTGGCTCTCTGGTATAGAGTCTCTTTAAGAACTAGCTTGATGACGTCTGCCTGGACCCATGCTGCTCTCACCTCACTCTCCCATTATTGCCACAAGGATTTTCTAATCCCAGGTTTAATTTCCAGATGAGGATATCAAAGCAGAGGGTGACTTGGCCAAGACCAGTGCTTGAGTCATTAAAGTTCCCCAAGGTCTGCAGCTCTGGGTGGTTTCTGTAGGCCTAGGATTTGATGAGTCTGTTTTCTCTTGCTATAACAAAACACCCATGACCTGGTAGTTCATTGATAATAGTGTATCAGGCAGGTGGTTCTGGATGTGGGGAAGTCCAGGAGAACAGTGCAGGCATCTGGTAAGGCCTCCTTGGCTGTACTATAGCAGGGCAGAAAGCATCACCAACTGAGATAATCAAACTTGGGTCTCTGCCTTCTGAAGCCACTAACAGCATCACTAGGACCCAATCCTCCTTACTTCCCCAAAGCCTCATCTCTAAACAGAACCAGCAATGAACTTAAGTGTTAAGTTTCTAAAACATAATTTGGGGGTTACACATTCAAGCCAGAGTATTGTGGTGCCCAGGTTAACACAAAATTTGGAAAGAAAAACACAACGTACTACTTACAAACTTTAGTCAACACCTTAAATCTCAAGCCCAATCTACTTACAGAAAGCCCACAACCCACTCATTTGCTCTGCTCCATCTCCACACATCCTTATGTTCTGCAGAAACAGAAAGACTAATTATTGATTCCTTGTGAGCCACAGATTTATTCTGTTAACTTTATATGCCTGTGAGGCTACTGAGTGGCATTGACTTATCTACCACAGGACAGCCTCCCTGGACCTGTCCACTCACTGATTTCAGGCATAATTGATGGGCTTAAAGGAAGCTCTACTGATGGTGCTCTTTGGCTGGCCTTGAAAAGTCATAATGGTTTTACCCCTTCCCTTTCAAACACCTCACTTTAAAATAATGACACATTAAATAGAAGCAAACTAGATACATGGACATTTTGTTACACCAAATTATTGAGGCCAACGCTTCTCTGAAAAGGAAAAAAAAAGTTTTCAGAAAACCTTCTTGAGTCATTATAGATGCTAGCCAGGAAAAGGACTTGGTTCAGGGACCAAGTTACCACAACTATTAGCATCTGAACAAAGCAGCAGCTGGACCAGAGTGAATAGCAATTTCTTATGATGAAAAACTGAAAAATAAGACATATGGTGTTTACATTGGCAAGGTGGGATTGTGTAAAACAGAAAAAGCTTTTTTGGGATAGGTGGGCAGTTCACAGGTGAACTGGACTGGTTGGGGTGGACGGGACGTTTATATATAACAGGACACCAAGGTCCTGACCCTGGGTTATGATGGGATTAAGTAATGCTTTCAATATACAATTAGAAATGTAAAATAGTTTCTGTTGGCTTCACTCACAGCTCAACAGTGATTACCTTCCCTAATTTCTGCAGGACAGCAGTATGGATTGAACCTGGGGCTTCCACATGCTAGGAAAGTGTGCTACAACTGAGCTAAATCTCCTGCCTTTTTTTTTTTTTTTTTTTAAATTTTGAGATAAAGTCTCACCAAGTCACTCAGATGGGTCCTAGATTTACTCTGTAGCCCAAGCAGACCATGACCTTTCCATCTTTTTGACTCAGCTTTCTGTGTAGCTGGGATTATAGGCCTACATCATCCAACCTAGATAAATACCCTTGGTCAAGGTCTTCTTTCTAGCCTCCAGTCCTTGTCCTTAGGTTTAGTAAATTTCTGGTTTTCTTTTTATCACTTTATACACAGAGAGCCTATGTGGTGGTCTGAATAGGAATGGTCCCCATAGGCTCATATATTTAAATGATTAGTTACCAGGGGTAGAACTATTAGATAGGATTAGAAGAATTAGAAGGTGTGGCCTTGTTGGAGGAAGTGTGTCACTGGGGGTGGACTCTGAGGTTTCAAAAGCCCATGCCAGACCTAGTCTCACTCTCTCTGCTTGCAAATCAGGATGTAGCTCCCAACTGCTTCTCCAGCACCACACCTGCCAGGCCTGTCACCATGCTCCCCACGGTGATGATAATGAACTAAGCCTCTGAAACTGCAAATAAGCCCCCAATGAAATGCTTTCTCTTAAAAGAGTTGCCTTGGTCATGGTGTTTAGTCACAGCAATAGAATAGTTGGTACCAGGGAGTGGTATGTATTTCTGCGACGGACATGACCATGCTGTTTGTTGGAGAAATAGACAAGACTTTAGGACTTTGGACTAGAAAAGCTGTTGGACGCTTTAAGCAGGGGTTAAATGGGTCATCCCAGCAGGAACATGGAAGACTGCGCTGAGGGTGATTTGAACTGTTGGGGCCCAGATCGAGACGTTTCAGAGGGGGAAGATATTAGTAGAGAACATTCTTCTGATATTTTGGCAAAGAATGCAGCTGCTTTTTGCCCTTGTCCTAAAAATTTGTCTGGGGCTAAAGAGTTGTGAATTAATGGTGCTGACAGAGAAGATTTCAAGATTGACTGTGTTCTGTGGTTATTAGTAATTACTCTTATATAGCTCTATAAAGAAAAGGAGCGTGTGGGGGTAAGAAGAAATACAAAAGGTACCATCTTAGAAAGGAGTAGCAGGAAGTGTAATAGAGCTAAGTCCGGTGTTCAAGAGGATAAAATGTTTAAAGAAAAGCTTGATGCTAAATAGAACAAAGGGAGTGGTGACCTCAGGGCAAGACCACACACAGTTAAGCTTCCAACTTGGGAAAGGAAATTAAAGTAAAGCTTAAGTAATGAAGGGAACCATCAAAAAGAGAGAGCTGGTGCAAATGTAATTCAAAGAGGGGCCCAAGTTCCTGGTCCATCAAGCAGCAGAACTTGGAGCTTTGGTTACATGGTTCTGGCTTCAGAATCAAAGATATAAAAAAGAGATTATAGAATCTCCCTCCATCGCTAAGGAAAGGTGATGAGGCTATGTGTGTGTCAGGGGTATCCCTGTATGGAGACTCAGAGAGGCCATTGTGTGAAGCTGTGAAGGTGAGGCCTGGATTGTGTTGGAGACACCAAAATACTGGAGAAGTCAGAGTTGGGAATACCAGTCAAGGAAAGCCACAGGCAGGGTGCAGAACCAGCCCAAGAGAGAGAAGTGTGCTGCAATCACCAAAGCTGAAAGAACCTGGAGATCTGAAGAGTGTTTTGACATCAGAGATGGAGAAGGCAGGGTTTGAAGTCTGCCCAGCTCATTTTTGGTCTTCCTTTGGTCCGTGATTTCCTCACTCTGCCTTTTTAATTTTTTTTTTTTTTTGCCCCTTTAGAATGGTAATGTATATTCTATGCCACTGTATATGGAAGTGTGTGATCTGCTTTTACATTCTGATTTTGCAGGGGATTATAGTTAAAAGATTGCCATGTTCTAGAGACTTTGAACTTTGAACTTTGAAATCATATTGAGACTGTGATAGATGATGGAGACTTTTGAAGTTAGACTGAATGCATTTTGCACTATTATAAGACTATGGAGGTCAGGGAGTGGAATGTGGGGGTTTGGATAAGAAGGGTCTCTGTAGGCCCATATATTTAAATGCTTAGTTACCAGGGAAAACAGTTGATAGGTCTAGAAAGATTA